>NC_056459.1:30183774-30236274 GCF_018296145.1 Oncorhynchus tshawytscha
ACACACACACACACACATCGTCTCATTCACACACACACACACACACATCGTCTCATTCACACACACACACACACACACACACACATCGTCTCATTCACACACACACACACACACACATCGTCTCATTCACACACACACACACACACACATCGTCTCATTCACACACACACACACACACACACACACATCGTCTCATACACACACACACACACACACATCGTCTCATACACACACACACACACACACATCGTCTCATACACACACACACACACACACATCGTCTCATACACACACACACACACACACATCGTCTCATTCACACACACACACACACACATCGTCTCATTCACACACACACACACACACACATCGTCTCATTCACACACACACACACACACACACATCGTCTCATTCACACACACACACACACACACACACATCGTCTCATTCACACACACACACACACACATCGTCTCATTCACACACACACACACACACACATCGTCTCATTCACACACACACACACACACACATCGTCTCATTCACACACACACACACACACACACACATCGTCTCATTCACACACACACACACACACACACATCGTCTCATTCACACACACACACACACATCGTCTCATTCACACACACACACACACACATCGTCTCATTCACACACACACACACACACATCGTCTCATTCACACACACACACACACACATCGTCTCATTCACACACACACACATCGTCTCATTCACACACACACACATCGTCTCATTCACACACACACACACACATCATCATTCACACACACACACACACACACACACACACACACACACACATCGTCTCATTCACACACACACACACACACATCGTCTCATTCACACACACACACACACACACATCGTCTCATTCACACACATACACACATCGTCTCATGCACACACACACACACACACATCGTCTCATTCACACACACACACACACACATCGTCTCATTCACACACACACACACACACACACACACATCGTCTCATTCACACACACACACACACACATCGTCTCATTCACACACACACACACACACATCGTCTCATTCACACACACACACACACACACACATCGTCTCATTCACACACACACACACACACACATCGTCTCATTCACACACACACACACACACACATCGTCTCATTCACACACACACACACACACACATCGTCTCATTCACACACACACACACACACACACACACATCGTCTCATACACACACACACACACACATCGTCTCATACACACACACACACACACACACACATCGTCTCATACACACACACACACACACACATCGTCTCATTCACACACACACACACACACATCGTCTCATTCACACACACACACACACACACACATCGTCTCATTCACACACACACACACACACACACATCGTCTCATTCACACACACACACACACATCGTCTCATTCACACACACACACACACACATCGTCTCATTCACACACACACACACACACATCGTCTCATTCACACACACACACACACACATCGTCTCATTCACACACACACACACACACATCGTCTCATTCACACACACACACACATCGTCTCATTCACACACACACACACACACATCGTCTCATTCACACACACACACACACACACACACACACACACACACATCGTCTCATTCACACACACACACACACACATCGTCTCATTCACACACATACACACATCGTCTCATGCACACACACACACACACACATCGTCTCATTCACACACACACACACACACACACATCGTCTCATTCACACACACACACACACACACACATCGTCTCATTCACACACACACACACACACACACACACATCGTCTCATTCACACACACACACACACACACATCGTCTCATTCACACACACACACACACACACATCGTCTCATTCACACACACACACACACACACATCGTCTCATTCACACACACACACACACACACACACATCGTCTCATTCACACACACACACACACACACACATCGTCTCATTCACACACACACACACACACACACACGTCTCATTCACACACACACACACACACACATCGTCTCATTCACACACACACACACACACACACACACACACATCGTCTCATACACACACACACACACACACATCGTCTCATACACACACACACACACACACACACATCGTCTCATACACACACACACACACACATCGTCTCATTCACACACACACACACACACATCGTCTCATTCACACACACACACACATTGTCTCATTCACACACACACACACACACACACATCGTCTCATTCACACACACATCGTCTCATTCACACCTAGGTCACCCCATTAGCTCACAACAACAACTTTTGTCTACTTGTTTTAGTCAATTACAAAACTACATTTAAGAAGAGTACAACATGTTTAAAGATGACTTTTCAACATTGCCTGCTCCCGGGCGTTCTCACTACTTAGAAAAACGTTATTGTAGGGCTTCCCTCATGCCCCTTTTCATGACGATGCTAGCAGCCACTTGAGTGAGTGAGTGCTAGCTAGCTACCGACCACAACATTAAGCTAGCCAAGAACACAACAACACAAACAAACAGACTAAACAGCTACAAGTAATGAGTGGCGTTACAAAGGCCCTGTACTAAACAAGTTAAAAGTCTCACCTGTGATGAAATGTTTTCCACACACATAGCGACATTTAGACGACATGGTTACCGGGTTCCCCACATTTCCCACTGAGTAGCCTGAAGCCACAGGGCTCTTCTCATTTCCCACCGAGTAGCCTGAAGCCACAGGGCTCTTCTCATTTCCCACCGAGTAGCCTGAAGCCACAGGGCTCTTCTCATTTCCCACCGAGTAGCCTGAAGCCACAGGGCTCTTCTCATTTCCCACCGAGTAGCCTGAAGCCACAGGGCTCTTCTCATTTCCCACCGAGTAGCCTGAAGCCACAGGGCTCTTCTCATTTCCCACCGAGTAGCCTGAAGCCACAGGGCTCTTCTCATTTCCCACCGAGTAGCCTGAAGCCACAGGGCTCTTCTCATTTCCCACCGAGTAGCCTGAAGCCACAGGGCTCTTCTCATTTCCCACCGAGTAGCCTGAAGCCACAGGGCTCTTCTCATTTCCCACCGAGTAGCCTGAAGCCACAGGGCTCTTCTCATTTCCCACCGAGTAGCCTGAAGCCACAGGGCTCTTCTCATTTCCCACCGAGTAGCCTGAAGCCACAGGGCTCTTCTCATTTCCCACCGAGTAGCCTGAAGCCACAGGGCTCTTCTCATTTCCCACCGAGTAGCCTGAAGCCACAGGGCTCTTCTCATTTCCCACCGAGTAGCCTGAAGCCACAGGGCTCTTCTCATTTCCCACCGAGTAGCCTGAAGCCACAGGGCTCTTCTCATTTCCCACCGAGTAGCCTGAAGCCACAGGGCTCTTCTCATTTCCCACCGAGTAGCCTGAAGCCACAGGGCTCTTCATTTCCCACCGAGTAGCCTGAAGCCACAGGGCCGAGTAGCCTGAAGCCACAGGGCTCTTCTCATTTCCCACCGAGTAGCCTGAAGCCACAGGGCTCTTCTCCCAGGCTCTATTTCTCCACGTGGGATCGTTGCAAACCGTTGGCATTTATGACCTGGTTACATGTATATTGGTTACATGTATATTGGTTACATGTATATTGGTTACATGTATATTGGTTACATGTATATTGGTTACATGTATATTGGTTACATGTATATTGGTTACATGTATATTGGTTACATGTATATTGGTTACATGTATATTGGTTACATGTATATTGGTTACATGTATATTGAACAACACAGCTTATTTTCGGCATGTTTTGTTATTTCTGTATAATAAAGAAATCAACTGCGACGTTTTTCCTCTTTTACATTGAGGGTCAATAGGAAATAATTTCATTTTTTTGTGGCCGCGGTCGAGGGAATTCCTTATTATTATGTGAATACCGACTGGGACTATGGCTGGAAGTCGATGGGATACCCATAGATACCCATAGATGCCCATAGATGCCCATAGATACCCATAGATGCCCATAGATACCCATAGATGCCCATAGATGCCCATAGATGCCCATAGATACCCATAGATACCCATAGATGCCCATAGATACCCATAGATACCCATAGATGCCCATAGATACCCATAGATGCCCATAGATGCCCATAGATACCCATAGATGCCCATAGATGCCCATAGATGCCCATAGATGCCCATAGATGCCCATAGATGCCCATAGATGCCCATAGATACCCATAGATACCCATAGATACCCATAGATGCCCATAGATGCCCATAGATACCCATAGATGCCCATAGATACCCATAGATACCCATAGATGCCCATAGATGCCCATAGATGCCCATAGATGCCCATAGATGCCCATAGATGCCCATAGATGCCCATAGATACCCATAGATGCCCATAGACTTCCAGCCATTGAGCTAATTTCTTTCAAAATGCACACAGAGACATTAAAATGGTACCCATGAGTTCATCTGACTCAATGGCAAAATCCTCAAGTGTCACTTATAAACACACAAATTTTCTCTCAATTGTATAATCTCTCTCCCTCTCTCTCCAGGCGTCCCCCAGGGTGCAGGTAGATGAGGCGTCTGTTCTCCAACTGGGAGAGAAGCTGCAGAAGGACAGCGACCCCACACCAGAGATATTCAACGACATCCAGACCACGGTGGGTTTGTGTTTGAATGATCTGTTTTTACTATCAACTGGAACAGCTACTGTAACCAGCATCTCTGAGATATTGGAGACCTTTGTACTTAATGTTTCATTGTCAATACAAATAAAGTATTCACGTGTTCTGACTTGCCCGTGTGTGTGTGTGTGTGTGTGTGTGTACCGTGTGTACCGTGTGTGTACCGTGTGTGTCTGTGTGTACCGTGTGTGTGTGTGTACCGTGTGTGTGTACGTGCCCGTGTGTGTGTGTGTGTACCGTGTGTGTGTGTGTACCGTGTGTGTGTGTACGTGCCCGTGTGTGTGTGTGTGTGTGTCTTGCAGGTGTATGACATGATGCTTCGTGATGAGAGGTTTTACCCGTCGTTCAGACAGAGTCCTCTCTACATCAGGATGTTAGCTGAGCTGGACATGCTCAAAGAACCCTCCTATAGAGGATCGGATGACGGAGACGGAGGTGAGTTCAGCTTCTGTCTCGGTCTACGTTGTTAGCATAGCTTAACCCTGGGGGGCCAAGTGTCTGTGGGTTTTCACTTCTCCCTTGTACTTGAATAATCAATTAAGGTCATTGATCAGTTAGGAGCTTCTCTCACCTGGTTGCCTAGGTCTTAATTGGACAAAAACATGAACCCCCCCCAGAAATTGAGATTGACACCATTCTCCATGACTGTGAAGAGTAACTATTGTCCTATATCAATTCAAGAGGATTTATTGGCATGGGAAATATATGTAAACATTGCCAAAGCAAGTGAAATAGATTCTAAACAAAAGTGAAATAAACAATAAACATTACACTCACAAAAGAATAAAGACATTTGAAATGTCAAGTGTCTATATACTGTCGTGGATATTCCACACATGAAACACTCATTGTCAATCTTAAATGAATCATTCTTCACTATCAGGTCGCTTGAGAGGTTCTAACCAACTCAATGCACCAAGTACATCAGGAGCACTACCGGTGCAGTCCCGTTAGATCACTTATATACTGGTTACAGACACGTTACGTAGTGATGGTTCATAGGGTTGGTTCCGGCATGCGTCTCCTATCTTTACTTATAGAACATATTCTGGGCGTCCTGCCAAGATGGTCCTAAGGAGGAGGTCATGACCCCCCCCCCCTCTTCATATCTTTACCAAGCACAGGCAGAAACCAAGAATTATTTATGACACGAAGACAAGATGAACATTTTCAAGGCTGTCTCTTCACAAGATAACGTTTTCCACCACATTAGTGTCATAACAATGTGCAAATAGTTAAAGTACAAAAGGGAAAATAAATAAACATAAATATTGGTTGTATTTACAATGGTGTTTGTTCTTCACTGGTTGCCCTTTTCTTGTGGCAACAGGTCACAAATCTTGCTGCTGTGATGTCACACTGTGGAATTTCACCCAGTAGATATGGGAGTTTATCAAAATTGGGGTTGTTTTCAAATCTTTGTGGGTTTGTTTAGTCTGAGGGAAATATGTCTCTCTAATATGGTCATACATTTGGCAGGAGGTTAGGAAGTGCAGTTCAGTTTCCACCTCATTTTGTGGGCAGTGTGCACATAGCCTGTCTTCTCTTGAGAGCCAGGTCTGCCTACGGCGGCCTTTCTCAATAGCAAGGCTATGCTCACTGAGTCTGTACATAGTCAAAGCTTTCCTTAAGTTTGGGTCAGTCACAGTGGTCAGGTATTCTGCCACTGTGTACTCTCTGTGTAGGGCCAAATAACATTCTAGTTTGCTCTGTTTTTTGTTAATTCTTTCCAATGTGTCAAGTAATTATCTTTTTGTTTTCTCATGATTTGGTTGGTTCTAATTGTGTTGCTGTCCTGGGGCTCTGTGGGGTCTGTTTGTGAACAGAGCCCCAGGACCAGCTTGCTTAGGGGACTCTTCTCCAGGTTCATCTCTCTGAAGGTGATGGCTTTGTTATGGAAGGTTTGGGAATCGCTTCCTTTTAGATGGTTGTAGAATTTAACGTCTCTTTTTTGGATTTTGATAATTAGTGGGTATCGGCCTAATTCTGCTCTGCATTATTTGGTGTTTCACGTTGTACACAGAGGATATTTTTACAGAATTCTACATACAGTCTCTCAATTTGGTGTTTGTCCCATTTTTGTGAATTCTTGTTTGGTATCTTTAATTCCTTTCTTTTTCTCTCTCTTCTCTTCCTCTTCAGAATCGTTCAACGGTTCTCCAACAGGAAGTATTAATCTGGTAAATCCTCGTCAGCCCCCGAGACACCAGTTGTCATTAACTACAGCCAGTCATAGTACTGTTACAACAGGTTTTACTGAACCCCTGCTGACGTTAACTACCCTGCTGACGTTAACTACCCTGCTGACGTTAACTACCCTGCTGACGTTAACTACCCTGCTGACGTTAACTACCCTGCTGACGTTAACTACCCTGCTGACGTTAACTACCCTGCTGACGTTAACTAGCCTGCTGACGTTAACTAGCCTGCTGACGTTAACTAGCCTGCTGACGTTAACTAGCCTGCTGACGTTAACTAGCCTGCTGACGTTAACTAGCCTGCTGACGTTAACTAGCCTGCTGACGTTAACTAGCCTGCTGACGTTAACTAGCCTGCTGACGTTAACTAGCCTGCTGACGTTAACTAGCCTGCTGACGTTAACTAGCCTGCTGTGGAGGTATTAACATTTAACACCAGTTAAGACTTTTTTTTGCAGAGGTCACAGTAGCAGGCAGTATCGCTGCTGTTGATTGGCCGTTAGTCCAAAGATTGGCAGTATCTCTGGTTCTGATTGGTTGTTTCTCTCTCCTCTGTTTACAGTCTCTGGATGACCTGTCGAACTCCTGCCATGATGACAATATACAGCTACACGCCTTCATCTCCGATACAGGTGGACACGGACACACACACACACACACACACACACACACACAAACACACGTGATATAATCTCCAGTCAGATCAGTGTATTGTCTGTGGTGTAGTGTGATTTATTGTAAACTAGTGTGTTACTGAAAGTAAACCAGCCATCCATGTTCTCTCACTTGCATGTGTGACTACTGACCACTAACGTGGTTTCATTCAGAGATGTGTGTGTGACTACTGACCACTAACGTGGTTTCACGCAGAGATGTGTGTGTGACTACTGACCACTAATGTGGTCTGTAGTAGCCTTAAAAACCGTTCCCCCGTCAAAATGCCCTGCCGCTGTAAGGAGCCTGGAGGTGGCTTTGTCCCCTTGCACTAACAAGAGGACAGTCAGTGAGTTCTGTTATCAATATTCAACAGTATCAGGGATGATAAAATGTCCAGCATCTTTAGACATTTGATTGGCTGGGCAGGGGAGGCAATTGTTTAGATTTTACAGCGATGTGACGGGTCATTTTTATTTTTAGGGCCACACCTCCCCTGACTAGCCCCCTCCTCCACTCTGCATCGCCCTTCCACATCTGACTTCATCTCCTCACGTTAACCATCAGCTTGTTTCACTTATCTCACCATCTCATGTTGCTGTTACTTTTCCTTTCACACAATCACTATTCCATCACCATGTCTACAGGGGTGTGTAACGACCACGGCAAGACCTACGCCCTCTACGCCATCACTGTGTTGCGCCGTAACCACGACGGCAGCGAAGACTCCTGGAAGACCTACCGACGCTACTCTGACTTCCACGATTTCCACATGAGGATCACGGAGCAGGTGAAGGTAAATATGAGTGTGTCAAATCAAATCAAATTTTATTTGTCACATACACATGGTTAGCAGATGTTAATGCGAGTGTAGCGAAATGCTTGTGCTTCTAGTTCCGACCATGCAGTAATAACCAACAAGTAATCTAACTAACAATTCCAAAACTACTGTCTTATACACAGTGTAAGGGGATAAAGAATATGTACATAAGGATATATGAATGAGTGATGGTACAGAGCAGCATAGGCAAGATACAGTAGCTAATATCGAGTACAGTATATACATATGAGATGAGTATGTAAACAAAGTGGCATAGTTAAAGTGGCTAGTGATACATGTATTACATAAGGATGCAGTCGATGATATAGAGTACAGTATATACGTATACATATGAGATGAATAATGTAGGGTAAGTAACATTATATAAGGTAGCATTGTTTATATATTTACATCATTTCCCATCAATTCCCATTATTAAAGTGGCTGGAGTTGAGTCAGTGTCATTGTCAGTGTGTTGGCAGCAGCCACTCAATGTTAGTGGTGGCTGTTTAACAGTCTGATGGCCTTGAGATAGAAGCTGTTTTTCAGTCTCTCGGTCCCAGCTTTGATGCACATTGTACTGACCTCGCCTTCTGGATGATAGCGGGGTGAACAGGCAGTGGCTCGGGTGGTTGATGTCCTTGATGATCTTTATGGCCTTCCTGTAACATCGGGTGGTGTAGGTGTCCTGGAGGGCAGGTAGTTTGCCCCCGGTGATGCGTTATGCAGACCTCACTACCCTCTGGAGAGCCTTACGGTTGAGGGCGGAGCAGTTGCCGTACCAGGCGGTGATACAGCCCGCCAGGATGCTCTCGATTGTGCATCTGTAGAAGTTTGTGAGTGCTTTTGGTGACAAGCCGAATTTCTTCAGCCTCCTGAGGTTGAAGAGGCACTGCTGCGCCTTCTTCACGATGCTGTCTGTGAGTGGACCAATTCAGTTTGTCTGTGATGTGTATGCCGAGGAACTTAAAACTTGCTACCCTCTCCACTACTGTTCCATCGATGTGGATAGGGGGGTGTTCCCTCTGCTGTTTCCTGAAGTCCACAATCATCTCCTTAGTTTTGTTGACGTTGAGTGTGAGGTTAATTTCCTGACACCACACTCCGAGGGCCCTCACCTCCTCCCTGTAGGCCGTCTCGTCGTTGTTGGTAATCAAGCCTACCACTGTTGTGTCGTCCGCAAACTTGATGATTGAGTTGGAGGCGTGCGTGGCCACGCAGTCGTGGGTGAACAGGGAGTACAGGAGAGAGCGCAGAACGCACCCTTGTGGGGCCCCAGTGTTGAGGATCAGCGGGGAGGAGATGTTGTTGCCTACCCTCACCACCTGGGGGCGGCCCGTCAGGAAGTCCAGTACCCAGTTGCACAGGGCGGGGTCGAGACCCAGGGTCTCGAGCTTGATGATGAGCTTGGAGGGTACTATGGTGTTGAATGCCGAGCTGTAGTCGATGAACAGCATTCTCACATAGGTATTCCTCTTGTCCAGATGGGTTAGGGCAGTGTGGTTGAGATTGCATCGTCTGTGGACCTATTTGGGCGGTAAGCAAATTGGAGTGGGTCTAGGGTGTCAGGTAGGGTGGAGGTGATATGGTCCTTGACTAGTCTCTCAAAGCACTTCATGATGACGGATGTGAGTGCTACGGGGCGGTAGTCGTTTAGCTCAGTTACCTTAGCTTTCTTGGGAACAGGAACAATGGTGGCCCTCTTGAAGCATGTGGGAACAGCAGACTGGTATAGGGATTGATTGAATATGTCCGTAAACACACCGGCCAGCTGGTCTGCGCATGCTCTGAGGGCGCGGCTGGGGATGCCGTCTGGGCCTGCAGCCTTGCGAGGGTTAACACGTTTAAATGTCTTACTCACCTCGGCTGCAGTGAAGGAGAGACCGCATGTTTTCATTGCAGGCCGTGTCAGTGGCACTGTATTGTCCTCAAAGCGGGCAAAAAGTTATTTAGTCTGCCTGGGAGCAAGACATCCTGGTCCGTGACTGGGCTGGATTTCTTCCTGTAGTCCGTGATTGACTGTAGACCCTGCCACATGCCTCTTGTGTCTGAGCCGTTGAATTGAGATTCTACTTTGTCTCTGTACTGACGCTTAGCTTGTTTGATAGCCTTGCGGAGGGAATAGCTGCACTGTTTGTATTCAGTCATGTTACCAGACACCTTGCCCTGATTAAAAGCAGTGGTTCGCGCTTTCAGTTTCACACGAATGCTGCCATCAATCCACGGTTTCTGGTTAGGGAATGTTTTAATCGTTGCTATGGGAATGACATCTTCAACGCACGTTCTAATGAACTCGCACACCGAATCGGCGTATTCGTCAATATTGTTATCTGACGCAATATGTCCCAGTCCACGTGATGGAAGCAGTCTTGGAGTGTGGAGTCAGCTTGGTCGGACCAGCGTTGGACAGACCTCAGCGTGGGAGCCTCTTGTTTTAGTTTCTGTCTGTAGGCAGGGATCAACAAAATGGAGTCGTGGTCAGCTTTTCCGAAAGGGGGGCGGGGCAGGGCCTTATATGCGTCGCGGAAGTTAGAGTAACAATGATCCAAGGTCTTTCCACCCCTGGTTGCGCAATCGATATGCTGATAAAATTTAGGGAGTCTTGTTTTCAGATTAGCCTTGTTAAAATCCCTAGCTACAATGAATGCAGCCTCCGGATAAATCGTTTCCAGTTTGCAGAGAGTTAAATAAAGTTCGTTCAGAGCCATCGATGTGTCTGCTTGGGGGGGGATATATACGGCTGTGATTATAATCGAAGAGAATTCTCTTGGTAGATAATGCGGTCTACATTTGATTGTGAGGAATTCTAAATCAGGTGAACAGAAGGATTTGAGTTCCTGTATGTTTCTTTCATCACACCATGTCACGTTAGTCATAAGGCATACGCCCCCGCCCGTCTTCTTACCAGAAAGATGTTTGTTTCTGTCGGCGCGATGCGTGGAGAAACCCGTTGGCTGCACCGCCTCGGATAGCGTCTCTCCAGTGAGCCATGTTTCCGTGAAGCAAAGAACGTTACAGTCTCTGATGTCCCTCTGGAATGCTACCCTTGCTCGGATTTCATCAACCTTGTTGTCAAGAGACTGGACATTGGCGAGAAGAATGCTAGGGAGTGGTGCACGGTGTGCCTGTCTCCGGAGTCTGACCAGAAGACCGCCTCGTTTCCCTCTTTTTCGGAGTCGTTTTTTTGGGTCACTGCATGGAATCCACTCCGTGTTGGTGTGTGTGTGTGTGTGTTGGTGGGTGTGTGTGTGGGTGTGTTGGTGGGTGTGTTGGTGTGTGTCTGTGTGTGTGTGTGTGTGTCTGTGTGTGTTGGCGTGTGTGTGTGTGTGTGTTTATAGAAAAGGGCTTCTGACTACTAAGGTGTGTACATAGCCATGCCATCTTTCCATATCTACGGCATCTTCTGTGCCAGCATGGGCCTGCACCATTGAGGGCGATCTCCATTTTAAAGTAGGGCATTTATTCTTCTGCTTCTATAAGTGCAGTTTGTAAACTGAAAAGATGACTACTGCCACCTACTGTGCTGGAGGGTATATAGTCTGAACCGGTATGAAGTCAAAGCTGGGGATATACTGCCACCTGCAGTTATGGAATGTTTGCTCACAAGTGTAACTCATTGGCTGATCCCTCCTGATGACCTGGATGTAATTATGTGATTCTTCCTTAACCAATAGGAAGTCCCACTCAGTTGACTACTTCCAAAATGGTGAAATCCTCAATGGCGCTGCCCCATGCTAAAACAGACTTTTGTCTAAATGCGGCCTCCCTCCATCCTCTATGGGTGTGTTGTACTTCCATTTCGGGAACCTGTGTGTGTTGTGTTCCAGTTTGAGAATTTGACGGCGATCCTGAAGCTGCCGGGGAAGAAGACGTTTAACAACATGGACAGAGACTTCCTGGAGAGGAGGAAAAAAGACCTGAACTCGTACCTACAGGTAAGAGTGTGTCGAAGGAGTGTGTCATGCCTTAAGTACGCCCGTTTGCTTGACTATAACCATTCCTCTGTTGTCTGGGCGTTAGCTGCTGCTGAATCCAGAGATGATGAAGGCCTGTCCTACTCTGGTTCACTACGTCTACGACTTCCTGGAGAATAAACAGTACAGCAAGGGGAAGGGGGATTTCGCTCGCAAGGTTCATACACACACACAGAGAGGGAGAGACACACAGACACACACACACACAGAGACACACACACACACAGAGACACACACACACAGAGACAGACACACACAGACACACACAGAGACACACACACACACACACACAGAGACACACACACACACAGAGACACACACACACAGAGACAGACACACACAGAGACACACAGAGACACACACACACACAGAGACACACACACACAGAGACACAGAGACACACACACACACAGAGACACACACACACAGAGACAGACACACACACACACACAGAGACACACACACACACACACACAGAGACACACACACACACAGAGACACACACACACAGAGACAGACACACACAGAGACACACAGAGACACACACACACACAGAGACACACACACACAGAGACACACACACAGAGACACACACACAGAGACACACACAGAGACACACACAGAGACACACAGAGACACACACAGACACAGACACACACACAGACACACACACACACAGACACACACACAGACACACACACACACAGACACACACACAGACACACACACAGACACACACAGAGAGACAGACACACACACACACACACACACACAGAGACAGACACACACACACACACAGAGAGAGACAGACACACACACACACAGAGAGACCGACACACACACACACAGAGAGACAGACACACACACACACAGACACAGAGAGACAGAGAGACAGACACACACACACACACACACAGAGAGACACACTCACCTTGCCCAACTGCAGATAGTCCAGCTGCTTATCTACGGTATCTCATTACACAAACTCACCTCTCTAGTGTGTGTGTCTCCTCAGATGGATACGTTTGTGAACCCGCTGCGGAGCTCGATGCGTAATGTGTCCAACGCTGTGAAGGGCCTGCCAGACAGTCTGGCTGGAGGGATGAACAAGGCTGCTGACAACATGGGACGCATGTCAGAGAAACTGGGACAGGACATAAAACAGGCTGTGTTCAAGGTAAGGACCCTAATAACTGCAACTTTAGTACAACCACAGTCTGACCTTAGTACAACCATAACCCAGCCAACATGGGATTAGGGCTGTTACGGTGACCGTATTACCGCCACACCGGCGGTCACGAGTCATGACGGCAGTCAAATGTCACGTGGCCATTTAGTCACTGTAATTAGGCTTCTCCAAACTCTGATGCTGGTACTCAGCACTCCATTGTCCCTCTAATCACTCTGACATCAATGCAAATCTATTCGAAAATCTAATCAAACACTTCATGAGAACCCATGAGCTCATGTTGCGCAACATTTCTATAGGCTATGCAATTGCATGAGAAAACCGTGATGGCCTCTATTAAAAAGAGGAGGATGCCATCAGCTTTCTATAGGCTAGGCCTACTGTATTTTGCTTTTGCTGTCCGTTAGGCCTACTCATCTTGTCGGAATTGGATAAGGACACGTGCAGTTGCGTCCCCTTGTCCGTCTTCACTTGTAGCCTGTGAGAAAGACCTGATCATGTGATAGAGAGCACGTAGCACTCAGTGAGGGAGGGTACAACAGGCATGGATTTTTTTTTTTTAGGGTGCATTACGGCCACAAAGGGAATGCTTGTCAAATTGTGAATGAGAGACTGATGAAAGCAGAGCTCATGCCTTTTCAAGCAACTTTTTTCAAATCATCATTTAGAGTCGCATCATGCAGCCTTACAATGTATTAAAAATCAAAACTTATAGCCCAACGTCTATGATGACACCTAGATGACCCATTATATGAAAGAGAAGGAACTGGACACATCTGTTGACCCCTTGTCATGGTGGAGGGATTTTTTTAAATTTAACCTTTTATTTAACTAGGCAAGTCAGTTAAGAACAAATTCTTATTTTCAATGACAGCCTAGGAACAGTGGGTTAACTGCCTTGTTCAGGGGCAGAATGACAGATTTTTACCTTGTCAGCTCGGGGATTCGATCGAGCAACCTTTCGGTTACTAGTTCAACGATCTAACCACTAGGCTACGCTGCCGTCCCTACACTCTAACCACTAGGCTACGCTGCTGTCCCTACACTCTAACCACTAGGCTACGCTGCCGTCCCTACACTCTAACCACTAGGCTACGCTGCCGTCCCTACACTCTAACCACTAGGCTACGCTGCCGTCCCTACACTCTAACCACTAGGTTACCGGCCGCACCTCTCGTTTTCCTTTATTGGCTCTGCTTGCTAAAAAGTAGAGGTGCATTTGCGCTAGCAGCCATGCGTAAGAGAGGGTGTTCAGCACGCCAGGGAACTTGGTTACCTCTCTCCGGTCTTCGCTGAAGCCCGACAAAAGTCAACATGCTGGTGTTTCTGAATCTCATAGCATAACTGTGACGAGTGCTATAGCCCATGATGGTGGACTGAAACAGTAGACGTTATAGGCAACGGATAGTTTAATTATTTTCCTTTGTGCTCAATTTATTTTATTTACATAATTAGAAATGTCTTATTTTAATCCTTTTTTGCTTTTGCTTTACTATTTCAGTGTTTTTATTCACATTTATTTTTAAACATTTAACTTTATAACCAAAACACCCCTTTTTAAACTACAAAAAGCGAAAATACGAAAAGTCCTATATGAAAGCCTAAGTAGCCTACAGGCACTATTTGTCACAATGCTGAAATCACCAGTAAAAATGGTTAATAAAACACCATTAACATTAACAAAATGGTGTTTTATGCTCACTCTTAAAAGCTTCATCATTATATAATGGTGATGGTGGTGGTTAGCCTGCCCAGCTGATAATTGGCCATTTTTAAATCAAATCTAATTTCACACATTTTCTAATTTTACACTGTGGCAAGAAATGGTGTATGCCTTTGTTCCAAGTTTTTTTTTTTTTTTTTTTACATCAATATAGTGCAGCCCATATATCAATATCATCAATATCATGCAGCCCATATATCAATATCATCAATATCATGCAGCCCATATATCAATATAGTGTGATCATGCAGCCCATATATCAATATCATCAATATCATTCAGCCCATATATCAATATCATCAATATCATTCAGCCCATATATCAATATAGTGTGATCATGCAGCCCATATATCAATATAGTGTGATCATGCAGCCCATATATCAATATAGTGTGATCATGCAGCCCATATATCAATATAGTGTGATCATGCAGCCCATATATCAATATCATCAATATCATGCAGCCCATATATCAATATCATCAATATAGTGGGATCATGCAGCCCATATATCATCATCGATATAGTGGGATCATGCAGCCCATATGTCATCATCGATATAGTGGGATCATGCAGCCCATATATCAATATCATCAATATAGTGGGATCATGCAGCCCATATATGTTTTAATTTCATAAGACATTCTATGGTTGGTATTATTCACAACTAAAGTTGCCAAATAACTCAAAATCAAGCATATAACCTGTTTCAAATTATCACTTTTTTTTTTAACACAGAATAACCTCTCCATGTGCGCACTAGCTCGGGAAAATATCCTTTCAATTTCATTCAGCGAAGTTCAATTATAAACTTACTATAAAATAATGACACTTCATATTATAATGCTTCATAGGAAAGACCTACCTAAAATAAGTCATGGATTTATTGTGATGGTGTACAGGCAATTAAATTGGTTTTATTACACTTTAGACTTTAAAATGTACATGTTTCATAGGCACGCTGACTGCATGTGTGGATCCTCTTTATGATCATAAACAGTCAATTCCCGTGAATTTGCTTGACAATCACCGGTTGACCAAATTTCCTGACCGCGACAGCCCTACATGGGATATCTGAAAGATTGGGACAGAATCAAACATTTCATCAACGTTTCAGTCTGACTATACTCTCTGGCTCTCCACCTAGGGCCGTGGCGGTCAACAGTCTGACTATACTCTCTGGCTCTCCACCTAGGGCTGTGGCGGTCAACAGTCTGACTATACTCTCTGGCTCTCCAGCTAGGGCCGTGGCGGTCAACAGTCTGACTATACTCTCTGGCTCTCCAGCTAGGGCCGTGGCGGTCAACAGTCTGACTATACTCTCTGGCTCTCAACACAGTCTGACTATACTCTCTGGCTCTCCAGCTAGGGCCGTGGCGGTCAACAGTCTGACTATACTCTCTGACTCTCCAGCTAGGGCCGTGGCGGTCAACAGTCTGACTATACTCTCTGGCTCTCCACCTAGGGCCGTGGCGGTCAACAGTCTGACTATACTCTCTGGCTCTCCACCTAGGGCCGTGGCGGTCAACAGTCTGACTATACTCTCTGGCTCTCCAGCTAGGGCCGTGGCGGTCAACAGTCTGACTATACTCTCTGGCTCTCCAGCTAGGGCCGTGGCGGTCAACAGTCTGACTATACTCTCTGGCTCTCCAGCTATTGCTGTGGCCATCATTACATTATGTCAGTGATTGCAAAGCAAATAACTGCTGGTTTCATGGTAATTGACTATTAATTACCATAAACACATTGAGCATCAGTGGCTTCCACGTGTAGCCTACAAGCCACTGATACAGACCTTTGGAGTCTTAATAAATCCATGTAAAACAGCCTACATGCCACTGATACAGACCTTTGGAGTCTTAAATCCATGTAAAACAGCCTACAAGCCACTGATACAGACCTTTTGGAGTCTTAATAAATCCATGTAAAACAGCCTACACCTTCACAATAAATCCATTATTTATTTTAGACAGGTCTAAAGAAACATGATATGAAGAAAATGTAGTCTATTTCAGAAGAACAGAATAGCATCCTCCTTGTCCTTATGTTAGGTCCTGATCTGGCTGTGGGCAACACTAGTTAATTTAACAGACAAGATTTGCTTAGAATTGCGTGGCAGTATTTTATATTATTCTATAGTATGAAAATACAATTTAGCAAATCTGAATCAAATAAAACATATTTTCTCCAAATGATTTCCAAGGGAGTGCGCACCTGCGGCTATTCTGTGTTGAGTAGTTATCAAAGGAACAGGGACTCCTGTATGCTTAATTTAGAGTTATTTATGTTATTTTAGTTGTGACACAAATGTTGGGCTTCATGTTTAGACTTGTTGTACATTCTAAGGCTGCATGATGCAATTAATGATGATTTGAAAAAAGTTGAATGAAGGCATGTGCTCTGATTGGTTCTTATTTACAATGACGGCCTACAACGGTCAAACCCGGACGAGGCTCGGCCAATTGTACGTTGCCCAGGGTATCACGCCCTACGGTTGTGATACCCTGGTTCAAATCCAGGCTGTGTCTGTAGTGACGCCTATAGCCCTGAGATGCAGTGCCTTAGACCGCTGCGCCACTCAGCAGCCCTATAGTACAAAAGTTGACCTGTTCTATTGGTCAACTTGTCCTTCTGTGTGTGAAATAAATATTCCAAACAGTTGTGAGATGCGATAGATACCATAATAATACAAACCTTATTAAAACATATAGGCCTATTGACTAGCCTACATGAGGTGTGATACTAACCTTATTAAAACATATAGGCCTATAGACTAGCCTACATGAGGTGTGATACTAACCTTATTAAAACATATAGGCCTATTGACTAGCCTACATGAGGTGTGATACTAACCTTATTAAAACATATAGGCCTATTGACTAGCCTACATGAGGTGTGATACTAACCTTATTAAAACATATAGGCCTATAGACTAGCCTACATGAGGTGTGCGACTATGATCTGAAAAAGTCAAGAGAAAAAAGGCATTGTTTCTTGCCTTGAGCTGGGCGTCATTCGTTGGCGATATGCGCCATTCGTCGGCGATAGATAATGCGTCATTCCTTGGCGATAGATAATGCACCATTCCCTGGCGATAGATAATGCACCATTCCCTGGCGATAGATAATGCACCATTCCTTGGCGATAGATAACGCACCATTCCTTGGCGATAGATAATGCGTCATTCCTTGGCGATAGATAATGCGTCATTCCTTGGCGACAATGCGTCATTCCTTGGCGACAATGCGTCATTCCTTGGCGACAATGCGTCATTCCTTGGCGACAATGCGTCATTCCTTGGCGACAATGCGCCATTCCTTGGTGATAGATAATGCACCATTCCTTGGTGATAGATAATGCACCATTCATTAGTGATAATGCGTCATTCCCTAGTGATAGATAATGCATCATTTGCTACAGATAGGCAACGCGCCACTCGACAGCGATGGACTAATATTGTCACCCATCACACTATTCTTGATTTAATATTGTCTTTACATATACTAAATAATATATATGTGTGACATTTGTTTTGATTTAGAATGGACCATTATCATGCACCTGTCTCAAAACGGGCAGGGGGAAAAAAATACATGTCATCTATGCACTTAAATAGCGAATGAAGAACCCTTTTCCCGTGGTTCATTTTCATGCCGGTCAGGTAGGCTATAATCCTGTTGTAAAGAGAAGCAATGTGCATAACATTAGGAAAGTTGAGAAATAAATATAGTAGGCCTAGCCTATAGAAAGCAGATGGGATCCTCCTCTTTTTAATAGATGCCATCACTCTCTTTTCTCACACAATAGCATAGCCTATAGAAATGTTGTGCAACATGAGCTCATGGGTTCTCATGAAGTGTTTGATTAATTTAAAAAAAATTACATTTGCATTGATGTCAGAGTGATTAGAGGGACAATGGAGTGCTGAGTACCAGGTAGTTAGCAAGTTTGGTCGGCTACTAATGACCATCAGCAGCATCAGAGTTTGGAGAAGCCTAGTTACCGTGACTAAACGGCCACGTGGCATTTGACTGCCTTCATGACTCATGACCGCGGTGTGGCGGTAATACGGTCACCGCAACAGCCCTAATCCCATGTTGGCTGGGAGAAGCCTAGTTGACAATACTCTGTAACACTCCAACAATACTCTGACTATAATTTAACTCTGTAATGTCTTTTGTCCAGGTGCCTCCAATGCTCCCCAAGTCTGACTTTGACCCAGAGCACTGCCGAGTCTCGGCCCAGCTGGATGACAATGTGAGTACAACACCCCCCCCACACACACACAGGGACCCACCAGCTTATGGGCCCTCTGCTCTGAAACATCTTAATAAATGAAAGCATTGTAGTGGTGTGACGGTCACTTTGGCATCGTGTGTGTGTTTGTTTGTGTGTTCCAGGTAGATGATAACATCCCCTGCGTGTGATGCTGCTGTTGATGGATGAGGTGTTTGACCTGAAGGAGAGGAACCAGTGGCTCCGCAGGAACATCAAGAACCTTCTGCAGCAACTCATCAGAGCCACATACGGAGACACTATCAACAGGTACCACACACACACACACACACACACACACTCATTCATCAGCGCCACATACGGAGATCTGACTGTCTGCCTCTGGTCTCTGCAGGAAGATCGTGGATCATGTGGACTTCATGACAGCTCCAGAACAGGTGGCCGACTACGTCAAGAAGTTCCGGTAACACACACACACACTCACACACCATCAGATCGCCGTGTGTGATTGGTTAGAAAGCCCATCAGTAACTCTGTGGTCCCGCAACTGTGCAGGGATTCGTACTGGCCCAACGGAATCCTGGCCGAGTCTCCACCACGCAGGGACAAGAACATCCGCATGAGGACGAGGGTCGCGGCCAAGACCAACCTATTGGGAATCATGCCAGGTAACTAACAGACGAACACACACACGAACACACACACACACACGAACACACACACACGTAAACACACACAGACTGAATAAACGTGTTCACTATTAATCAGCCATTTGTCCCCCTTTTCCAGATGAGTTGAAGCACATCATCGGGGCGGATACGACTCGTAAGGGAATCCTGCGTGTGTTTGACATGTTCCAACACGGACCAATGAATCGTCGGCTGGTCTACGTGCTCCTAGAAGGCTTCCTGGAGACCATGTTCCCTCACTACAAGTTCCCTGAGCTGTTTGTTAAACTCCACTCTCGCTCGCCGCGCACAGCCAGATACACACAGAAAGTCAAGAGCACCTTCCCGAAGAGGTGACAGGAGACTGGAAGTGGGCAGGGTTACCGGGTGACACACAGTGTAAGAAAAAAGAGGGAGGAGAGTTGTGGGGAGGGTGTGTGCTGTTGAGAAGAGGTTAACGTGTGTGTGTGTGTGTGTGTGTGTGTGTGTGTGTGTTCTGCCCTCGTTCGAAGGGATTGTTGGGACCATCCTAGTTGTTAACTCGGCCCTGCTCTCCACTTCCCCTATGTGCCTCACAAACACACTCCTGTAGCGTGGACGAACTGATTTGGGTTTTATTTGTTTTATGCTAACTGTTTTATTGTAGATGTGTTGTCAGACTGGCACAGCTGCTCTGATGAGAGCTGCTCTGATATGCCCAGCAGGTGATCTCACTGCCTGATACCAGGCCACGGATACAGAAATACATGTACCGGTATAGAAATAGATTGATAGGGGATGCCATGGTTTGTGAGACAGAAAGCGTCAACCACATCCGGTTCTGCAAGGCGTTTGTTTGTCATGTTTTTGTTGGCTTTTTTTTGTTTTGTTTTTGTCAATGTGACATCATCATCCTGTCATAATCCTCTAGAACACGAGGAGGCTGAGTTTGATCTAAAGTCCACTCCCCCTTTTTAATGCGCCTGTCAGTAGCCATGACAACCACAGCTCTAACTGTTTTTGTTTGTTTGTTTACGGGGATGATGAACAGCTCTACTGAGCTTCATGTTAATCATGTGGAAAGCGGAATGAACAGCTCCCCTGCCGGTGAGGCCTGGGTAAATGTGAAATGGCCCGTTCTAATGGACTGACACAGTCTCATAGTAATCCACTACATTTTGGAATGAGACAGAATGAAATGACAGGCCAGACTGTGAATGTTGCTGTCTGTAGAGTAGAATGTACTCACTGGGTGTGTGTGTGTGTGTGTTTGAGAGTGTGTGTGTGTGTTTGAGAGTGCATGTGTGTGTGGCAGTAAGATGCAGCCCTCCCCAGTCAGACACTGTGCCAGTGTGGGGCCCATGCTGTAGTATCATACCACCAAGTAACAAAGAGAAAACACACTGATATCCCTGCTATATCACACTTTCATTCAGAGAAAATTTCATTTTGTGCAATATTTTTATTTGACGCCTGAGTTTTTGAATAATTGTATAAAAATGGAAAAGTATACCGTTTTGGAAAAATTGTAGAAAAGGTGAAAGAATTCTTCCCCCCTTCCCAAAGAAATTCTAACCCTACATTCCGTTGTAAAAAAAAAAAAAATCAACATTTAATTGCAGACTCGTTTTATACGTCTTTTTTTATTATTATTTTACTCCTGATGAATGTGGTTTCCATGCCGATGTGTCAGCAAGAGTGATCTAGCCAGTCGAGCTAAAGCCTCTGGATAGAAAGCTATAGTTCATTGGTCTAGAGATATGGTGGAAGGGCTTATTATGCATATGAACCTGTTGATTGGAGAGTGAACAGAAATTATTCACTGTTGTAAGAACCAATGACAGGAGAGACTTTGGGTCATCTGTCCAATCAAATCGCAGGAAAGCCATGTTTCTGTAGAATCACTGCTAAATAACGCTTAGTACCGGAGTTCTTTCATTCGCCGAACAGAGCTCCATTCCACTGCTGCCATTGGATGGAACTGTCCCTCTGCTGTGATTGGCTGGCACTGAACAGCTCTAGACCGTGATTGGCAGTGTGAGGACATTAATTCTGAGCTGTGTGACTTTTAAAAGGAAGTGGATATTTGTCCGCGGACAGGAGAAGTGACAAGGGGAACCCCACAGGACTTCATCTTTAAAGCCTCCATTCGGGATGTCTCGGCTATTGATGTCCACAGGGTTTACTCCGCGTCAACATTTTCCTGCGTTGTATTAATCAATAAATGAACGGGGCACAGAATCTAGCAGAGGAACACAATATGAGACAACACTGCAAGCATCATGTACATTTGAATGAAGCGTTGCTATGAAAAGCCCGGATCTCCTAGTACATTATGAATCTATGATAATGAACCATGTGCATATCTGTGTACAGTACGTGTCTATAGTGTGCCTAAATGTTCCGTCAACTCTATTTTCATATTGTTCATTAACAAAAGATGAGGATCAAAAAGAATGTCATGGTCATTTTAGACTGAAGAGAACTCTAAAGACTCTGGAGCCAGAGAACACTCAAGACTCTGGAGCCAGAGAACACTCAAGACTCTGGAGCCAGAGAACTCTCAAGACTCTGGAGCCAGAGAACACTCAAGACTCTGGAGCCAGAGAACTCTCAAGACTCTGGAGCCAGAGAACTCTCAAGACTCTGGAGCCAGAGAACTCTCATGACTCTGCAGCCAGAGAACTCTCAAGACTCTGGAGCCAGAGAACTCTCAAGACTCTGGAGCCAGAGAACTCTCAAGACTCTGGAGCCAGGGGTAGGTTCTAGAAGCTGGGGTGGTCAACCCTCCTCCTGGAGAACTTTTTCTCCAACCCTGCTCTATTCTAACACACCCAATTTAACCAATCAAGGTGTTGAGGAGGAGCAGCAGCTGTTTAGCAGGACCAGGTGTGTTAGAGCAGAATCCTGCTCAGGATGGGTAGCTCTCCAGGAGCACAGTTGGAGACTCCTGTTCTGGGGTCTTTTTTTCTTTGCATCATGCTTATCAAACTATTCCTTTGGAAACGCTGAACTCAGATCAGTATAACACTAATAATAAAATGGTAACTGACCACTGTGTGGTGTGTGGCGCATGTTGTTCTTCAGCAATCTCTCTCTCTTTCACCAGTCTCTCTTTTCAATTTCAATTGAAGGGCTTTATTGGCATGGGAAACGTATGTTAACATTGCCAAAGCAGATAATAAACAATTAACATGAACAGTAAACATTATACACACAAGAATAAAAACATTTCAAATGTCATATTTGACCCTTCCTCTGTCTTCATCTCCCTCTCTCCAGTTAGAGTCAGCAGGAGCTTCTGTTTAGCAGCTTTAACATGGTTTAGGACAGGGTTCCCCAACTGGTGGCCCACGGGCCATTTTTATTTGCCCTCCCCCAAGTTTTTGAACATAACATTAGTTCTATGTTTTATTGTTGGACATAAGACTGTAAAAACACCAGCAAAACAGCTCAGTTATTTTAATTTTGGAAGTCTGTTTCAACGTGTTCCTAAAAAAAAGCAATACACTGTATGTGATCGAATACAAACGAAAGCAAAGGTTTGAAATGTTTTTAGTAAAATCTTTTGGGGATTTTTGTGGTCCATTTGCAGTCTACAAATGTGCAATTATGTTCCGGCCCCCTGACCATCCGCGGCTGAATCTAGTTGATGATCCTTGGCTTTGGAGATGTATACCCACATTAATACTTCCACACCTCCTAATACCAGCCTAGCCATTAACACTCCCACACCTCCTAATACCAGCCTAGCCATTAACACTCCCACACCACCTAATACCAGCCTAGCCATTAACACTCCCACAACACCTAATACCAGCCTAGCCATTAACACTCCCACACCACCTCCTAATACCAGCCTAGCCATTAACACTCCCACAACAGCCTAGCCATTAACACTCCCACAACAGCCTAGCCATTAACACTCCCACACCACCTCCTAATACCAGCCTAGCCATTAACACTCCCACAACAGCCTAGCCATTAAAACTCCCACAACAGCCTAGCCATTAACACTCCCACAACAGCCTAGCCATTAACACTCCCACAACAGCCTAGCCATTAACACTCCCACACCACCTCCTAATACCAGCCTAGCCATTAACACTCCCACACCAGCCTAGCCATTAACACTCCCACAACAGCCTAGCCATTAACACTCCCACACCAACTCCTAATACCAGCCTAGCCGTTAACACTCCCACAACAGCCTAGCCATTAACACTCCCACACCAACTCCTAATACCAGCCTAGCCGTTAACACTCCCACAACAGCCTAGCCATTAACACTCCCACAACAGCCTAGCCATGAACACTCCCACAACAGCCTAGCCATGAACACTCCCACAACAGCCTAGCCATGAACACTCCCACAACAGCCTAGCCATTAACACTCCCAGCCTAGCCAACAGCAACAGCCTAGCCATTAACACTCCCACACCAACTCCTAATACCAGCCTAGCCATTAACACTCCCACACCAGCCTAGCACCAGCCTAGTCATTAACACTCCCACAACAGCCTAGCCATTAACACTCCCACACCAACTCCTAATACCAGCCTAGCCGTTAACACTCCCACAACAGCCTAGCCGTTAACACTCCCACAACAGCCTAGCCATTAACACTCCCACAACAGCCTAGCCATTAAAACTCCCACAACAGCCTAGTCATTAACACTCCCACAACAGCCTAGCCGTTAACACTCCCACAACAGCCTAGCCATTAACACTCCCACAACAGCCTAGCCATTAACACTCCCACACCACCTCCTAATACCAGCCTAGCCATTAACACTCCCACACCAACTCCTAATACCAGCCTAGCCATTAACACTCCCACAACAGCCTAGCCATTAACACTCCCACACCAGCCTAGCCATTAACACTCCCACATCAACTCCTAATACCAGCCTAGCCGTTAACACTCCCACAACAGCCTAGCCATTAACACTCCCACAACAGCCTAGCCATTAACACTCCCACAACAGCCTAGCCATTAACACTCCCACAACAGCCTAGCCATTAAAACTCCCACAACAGCCTAGCCATTAACACTCCCACAACAGCCTAGCCATTAACACTCCCACAGCAGCCTAGCCATTAACACTCCCACAACAGCCTAGCCATTAACACTCCCACAACAGCCTAGCCATTAACACTCCCACACCACCTCCTAATACCAGCCTAGCCATTAACACTCCCACACCAACTCCTAATACCAGCCTAGCCATTAACACTCCCACAACAGCCTAGCCATTAACACTCCCACAGCAGCCTAGCCATTAACACTCCCACAACAGCCTAGCCATTAACACTCCCACACCACCTCCTAATACCAGCCTAGCCATTAAACCCTCCCACACCAACTCCTAATACCAGCCTAGCCATTAACACTCCCACAACAGCCTAGCCATTAAAACTCCCACAACAGCCTAACACCAGCCTAGCCATTAACACTCCCACACCAGCCTAGCCATTAACACTCCCACAACATCCTAGCCATTAACACTCCCACACCAACTCCTAATACCAGCCTAGCCATTAAACCCTCCCACACCAACTCCTAATACCAGCCTAGCCATTAACACTCCCACAACAGCCTAGCCATTAAAACTCCCACAACAGCCTAACACCAGCCTAGCCATTAACACTCCCACACCAGCCTAGCCATTAACACTCCCACAACAGCCTAGCCATTAACACTCCCACACCAACTCCTAATACCAGCCTAGCCGTTAACACTCCCACAACAGCCTAGCCATTAACACTCCCACAACAGCATAGCCATTAACACTCCCACAACAGCCTAGCCATTAACACTCCCACAACAGCCTAGCCATTAACACTCCCACAACAGCCTAGCCATTAACACTCCCACACCACCTCCTAATACCAGCCTAGCCATTAACACTCCCACACCAGCCTAGCCATTAACACTCCCACACCAGCCTAACACCAGCCTAGCCATTAACACTCCCACACCAGCCTAGCCATTAACACTCCCACAACAGCCTAGCCATTAACACTCCCACACCAACTCCTAATACCAGCCTAGCCGTTAACACTCCCACAACAGCCTAGCCATTAACACTCCCACAACAGCCTAGCCATTAACACTCCCACAACAGCCTAGCCATTAACACTCCCACACCAGCCTAGCCGTTAACATTCCCACAACAGCCTAGCCATTAACACTCCCACACCAACTCCTAATACCAGCCTAGCCATTAACACTCCCACACCAGCCTAGCACCAGCCTAGTCATTAACACTCCCACAACAGCCTAGCCATTGACACTCCCACACCAACTCCTAATACCAGCCTAGCCATTAACACTCCCACACCAACTCCTAATACCAGCCTAGCCATTAACACTCCCACACCAACTCCTAATACCAGCCTAGCCATTAACACTCCCACACCAACTCCTAATACCAGCCTAGCCGTTAACACTCCCACAACAGCCTAGCCATTAACACTCCCACAACAGCCTAGCCATTAACACTCCCACAACAGCCTAGCCATTAAAACTCCAACAGCCTAGCCATTAACACTCCCACAACAGCCTAGCCATTAACACTCCCACACCACCTCCTAATACCAGCCTAGCCATTAACACTCCCACAACAGCCTAGCCATTAACACTCCCACAACAGCCTAGCCATTAACACTCCCACAACAGCCTAGCCATTACAACTCCCACAACAGCCTAGCCATTAACACTCCCACAACAGCCTAGCCATTAACACTCCCACACCAACTCCTAATACCAGCCTAGCCATTAACACTCCCACACCACCTCCTAATACCAGCCTAGCCATTAACACTCCCACACCAGCCTAGCCATTAACACTCCCACAACAGCCTAGCCATTAACACTCCCACAACAGCCTAGCCATTAACACTCCCACACCACCTCCTAATACCAGCCTAGCCATTAACACTCCCACAACAGCCTAGCCATTAACACTCCCA
This sequence comes from Oncorhynchus tshawytscha, assembly GCF_018296145.1. Taxonomy (NCBI): domain Eukaryota; kingdom Metazoa; phylum Chordata; class Actinopteri; order Salmoniformes; family Salmonidae; genus Oncorhynchus; species Oncorhynchus tshawytscha. The sequence goes on from NC_056459.1 coordinate 30,210,972, forward strand.
CACCACCTCCTAATACCAGCCTAGCCATTAACACTCCCACACCAACTCCTAATACCAGCCTAGCCATTAAAACTCCCACAACAGCCTAGCCATTAACACTCCCACAGCAGCCTAGCCATTAACACTCCCACAACAGCCTAGCCATTAACACTCCCACAACAGCCTAGCCATTAACACTCCCACAACAGCCTAGCCATTAACACTCCCACAACAGCCTAGCCATTAACACTCCCACAACAGCCTAGCCATTAACACTCCCACAACAGCCTAGCCATTAACACTCCCACACCAACTCCTAATACCAGCCTAGCCATTAACACTCCCACAGCAGCCTAGCCATTAACACTCCCACAACAGCCTAGCCATCAACACTCCCACAGCAGCCTAGCCATTAACACTCCCACAACAGCCTAGCCATTAACACTCCCACAACAGCCTAGCCATTAACACTCCCACACCAACTCCTAATAGCAGCCTAGCCATTAACACTCCCACAACACCTCCTAATACCAGCCTAGCCATTAACCCTCCCACACCAACTCCTAATACCAGCCTAGCCATTAACACTCCCACAACAGCCTAGCCATTAACACTCCCACAGCAGCCTAGCCATTAACACTCCCACAACAGCCTAGCCATTAACACTCCCACACCAACTCCTAATACCAGCCTAGCCATTAACACTCCCACAACAGCCTAGCCATTAACACTCCCACACCACCTCCTAATACCAGCCTAGCCATTAACACTCCCACAACAGCCTAGCCATTAACACTCCCACAGCAGCCTAGCCATTAACACTCCCACAACAGCCTAGCCATTAACACTCCCACAACAGCCTAGCCATTAACACTCCCACACCACCTCCTAATACCAGCCTAGCCATTAACACTCCCACACCAACTCCTAATACCAGCCTAGCCATTAACACTCCCACAACAGCCTAGCCATTAACACTCCCACAGCAGCCTAGCCATTAACACTCCCACAACAGCCTAGCCATCAACACTCCCACAGCAGCCTAGCCATTAACACTCCCACAACAGCCTAGCCATTAACACTCCCACAACAGCCTAGCCATTAACACTCCCACAACAGCCTAGCCATTAACACTCCCACAACAGCCTAGCCATTAACACTCCCACACCAACTCCTAATACCAGCCTAGCCATTAACACTCCCACACCAACTCCTAATACCAGCCTAGCCATTAACACTCCCACAACAGCCTAGCCATTAACACTCCCACAGCAGCCTAGCCATTAACACTCCCACAACAGCCTAGCCATCAACACTCCCACAGCAGCCTAGCCATTAACACTCCCACAACAGCCTAGCCATTAACACTCCCACACCAACTCCTAATACCAGCCTAGCCATTAACACTCCCACACCACCTCCTAATACCAGCCTAGCCATTAACACTCCCACAACAGCCTAGCCATTAACACTCCCACAACAGCCTAGCCATTAACACTCCCACACCACCTCCTAATACCAGCCTAGCCATTAACACTCCCACAACAGCCTAGCCATTAACACTCCCACACCACCTCCTAATACCAGCCTAGCCATTAACACTCCCGCACCACCTCCTAATACCAGCCTAGCCATTAACACTCCCACACCAGCCTAGCCATTAACACTCCCACACCAGCCTAGCACCAGCCTAGTCATTAACACTCCCACAACAGCCTAGCCATTGACACTCCCACACCAACTCCTAATACCAGCCTAGCAACAGCCTAGCCATTAACACTCCCACACCACCTAATACCAGCCTAGCCATTAACACTCCCACACCAGCCTAGCACCAGCCTAGTCATTAACACTCCCACAACAGCCTAGCCATTGACACTCCCACACCAACTCCTAATACCAGCCTAGCAACAGCCTAGCCATTAACACTCCCACACCACCTTATACCAGCCTAGCCATTCACACTCCTGCACCAGCCTAGCAATTCACTCTGCCACGCCAACATAGCACCAGCCCGTCAGCACCTAGCACCTGGTTAGAGCATTGGAGCCAGCTGTTCTGCAGTGTTTTCGATGTCAGAAATGTGGTCATGTCGTGGCAGTTTGTATGAAGGGAGCAACCTAGATGTGGAAGGGCTGTTATGTTTTTGTGCCAGTCGGTCCTTGGAAGGAGAGTGGCTGGTTCAAACGGAACTATACCGGGCTTTAACCCTCAGGAGCCAACTAGCTAGATGCGCAGGTAAGAGATAAGTGAGAGCCACCAGCGAACCAAGAAACATGGTGTTTATGAAGATTCGGGGACCAGGTAAGTTCAGGGCTGGATGAATGCAAGGGGCTTACCGGGGCTGAAGCTCCTGGGCCCAGGCCCAAGAGGCAAAACAAATGTGTATTTTTTACGTTTAAAAATAAATTACGGAAATATATGTAGTATATACAGTGCCTTCGGAAAGTATTCAGACCCCTTGACTTTTTCCACATTTTGTTATATTACAGCCTTATTCTAAAATAAATATAAAATCCCCAGCAATCTACACAACACCCCGTAATGACAAAGTGAAAACAGGTTTGTAGATTTTTTTGCAAATCTATTACAAATTTTTAAAAACATACCTTATGTACTTAAGTATTCAGTCCCTTTGCTATGAGACTCGACATTGAGCTCAGGTGCATCCTGTTTCCTATGGTCATCCTTGATGTTGATGATTTGGAAAGGCACACACCTGTCTATATAAAGGTCCCACAGTTGGCAGTGCATGTCAGAGCAAAAACCAAGCGATGAGGACAAAGGAATTGTCCGTAGAGCTCCGAGACAGGATTGTGTCGAGGCACAGATCTGGGGAAGGGTACCAAAACATTTCTGCAGCATTGAAGGCCCCCAAGAACCCATTGGCCTCCATCATTCTTCAATGGAAGATGTTTGGAACCACCAAGACTCTTCCTAGAGCTGGTCGCCCAGCCAAACTGAGCAATCAGGGGAGAAGGGCCTTGGTCAGGGAGGTGACCAAGAACCTGATGGTCACTCTGACAGAGCTCCAGAGTTCCTCTGTGGAGATGGGAGAACCTTCCAGAAGGACAACAATCTCTGCAACACTCCACCAATCAGGCCTTTATGGTAGAATGGCCAGCGGAAGCCACTCCTCAGTAAAAGGCACCTAAAGACTCAGACCATAAAAAACAAGATTCTCTGCTCTGATGAAACCAATATTGAACTCTTTGGCCTGAATGCCAAGCGTCACGTCCGCATGAAACCTGGCACCATCCCTACGGTGAAGCATGGTGGTGGCAGCATCATGTTATGGGGATGTTTTTCAACGGCAGGGACTAGGAGACTAGTCAGGATCGAGGGAAAGATGAACACAGCAAAATACAGAGAGAGATCCTTGATAACCTGCTACAGAGCGCTCAGGACCTCAGATTGGGGCGAAGGTTCAACTTCCAACAGTACAACCACCCTAAATCACACAGCCAAGACAACATAGGTGTGGCTTCGGGACAAGTCTCTGAATGTCCTTGAGTGGCCCAGCCAGAGCCTGAACCCGATATAACATCTCTGCAGAGACCTGAAAATAGCTGTATAGCGACGCTCCCTAGTCTGAGGTTCTCAAAACATTCACACACATCGTGTTTTGAAAGAACCAATAGTATGGTGTTTGGCGTATTATTGGACCATCAGGAGTCTGTGGCGGTTGGGGATGGCCCATCACCTTTTTTGAATGACAGCCTAAGAATGCCAAATGTGCAAAGCTGTCATCAAGGCAAAGGCTGACTACTTTGAAGAATCTCAAATATAAAATAATAAAAGTAACCCCTTTTTTTGGTTACTGTGTTATTTCATAGCTTTGATGTCTTCACTATTATTCTACAATGTAGAAAATAGTAAAAATAAAAACCCTTGAATGAGTAGGTGTCCAAACTTTTTGACTCTTACTGAATGTGTTTTCTGTTTGTAATTTGTTTTTGAGCCAAATAGATTGGAGAAGTGGTTTATCCACACATCTCCAGTTTAGATAACTCTTCATGTTTGTTTAGACATATTCTCACACATACATACACACGCCACACAGACTCACTCATACTGTCTCTCTCTCTAGTTTATACTGTCCTGTGCTCCTAACAGAGATTTTGCCAACTGTCTCGCTCTCATCCTCAATTCCATGCTGCCCGCCTCAACCCCTGGTCTCCATGGCAACTCTTCCTGCTTCCAAACGGGTCACCATGGTATTCCTTCAATATGTTAATCACTACTCCAACCACCAAATAAAAGGAGTGGTCTTTGAGTCCCCTCCCCCTTTGAGGCCTAACCACGCCTCCTACTCTGCTTCGCCCCACTTTGACCATAACAAGCCCCACTGATTCTGAGACGCCCCACTGAAGCCCCACTGATTCTGAGACGACCTGAAGACACTACTTTGGCTATACCTCCTCTTCATTGGCAGGATTTTAAGACTACTCTGAACCACTCACTCCACCACAAGGAGAGGTTTAATACTAAAGGAAAACCAGGACTGGACTAAACTGGGTGTCAATAGCGGGTAGCTCCAGTCCTCTAGGATTGGTCCCTGCTACCAAACCTCTGCCCTATGACAATGAGAGAGCTGTGGCTGTATGTATGGAGAGAGCAGAGGGACAATCCTAGCCAATGGGACCAACAGAATCTACAGCTCTACTTCCTCTGTATCTCCAGGTCTCTTCCTTTAGGGGTTTTATTCTAGCCTGGGTACCAGTCTGGTTCTAGGGTAGCCTGGGTACCAGTCTGGTTCTAGGGTAGCCTGGGTACCAGTCTGGTTCTAGTGTAGCCTGGGTGCCAGTATGGTGCTAAGGTAGCATGGGTACCAGTCTGGTTCTAGGGTAGCCTGGGTGCCAGTATGGTGCTAGGGTAGCATGGGTACCAGTCTGGTTCTAGGTTAGCCTGGGTACCAGTCTGGTTCTAGGTTAGCCTGGGTGCCAGTATGGTGCTAGGGTAGCATGGGTACCAGTCTGGTTGTAGGTTACCCCGGGTACCAGTCTGGTTGTAGGTTACCCCGGGTACCAGTCTGGTTCTAGGTTAGCCTGGGTACCAGTCTGGTTATAGGTTAGCCTGGGTACCAGTCTGGTTATAGGTTAGCCTGGGTACCAGTCTGGTTCTAGGTTAGCCTGGGTACCAGTCTGGTTCTAGGTTAGCCTGGGTACCAGTCTGGTTCTAGGTTAGCCTGGGTACCAGTCTGGTTCTAGGTTAGCCTGGGTACCAGTCTGTTTAGCTAACATTGCACTCATGTGTAAAACTGTTTAGCATGACAGGACTGGCAAGGAGTGGAATGATAGCTAAACAGACTGGTACCCAGACTAGTTTCATTCTAGTTGAGTTAATCTATTATAATGGACAAATACTAAGATCACTGTTTACCTCCTAATCCTGAGTCAATACTGAACCGATTCACTGAGTCATTGATTCCTCCAGGAGAGTTATCCTACCAATTACTACTGTCTGATTCATAGAGTTGATTCCTAAAAGGAGAGTTATAATACTAGTTACTACTGTCTGGTTCATAGAGTTGATTCCTAAAAGGAGAGTTATAATACTAGTTACTACTGTCTGATTCATAGAGTTGATTCCTAAAAGGAGAGTTATAATACCAGTTACTACTGTCTGATTCATAGAGTTGATTCCTAAAAGGAGAGTTATAATACTAGTTACTACTGTCTGATTCATAGAGTTGATTCCTCCAGGACTTATAATACTAGTTACTACTGTCTGATTCATAGAGTTGATTCCTAAAAGGAGAGTTATAATACTAGTTACTACTGTCTGGTTCATAGAGTTGATTCCTAAAAGGAGAGTTATAATACCAGTTACTACTACTGTCTGATTCATAGAGTTGATTCCTCCAGGAGAGTAATAATTAAGCAATAAGGCCCGAGGAGGTGTGGTATATGGCCAATATACCACAGCTACGGGCTGTTCTTAGGCATGACGCACAGCTGAAACAGGAAGTGTGTGTGTGTGTGTGTGAGAAATGTTGCCTTTTTCAGGTGAGAGAAGTCTAAAGGCAGACTTAATATGGTGCAATGTTCTTAATAATGACTGATATGAAATAATGATTGTTTCTTTTGAAATGGCGGCGTCGTTCTCCAGACTGGTAAGAATAGATGTTGTGCATCCCAATCTCTCATTTCTTCCTAACTGTGCACTTGTTCACTTCCCTTCATTGATTTGAAAGGAAATGACTGGCACATGGCCCATGCCTACACCAAATCCAATGCTTTTCAATTTGTGTAGTAGTGCACACTTTGGGAGGAAGTAGAGATTATTAGGGGCGGCAGGTAGCCTAGTGGTTAGAGCGAATGGTTGCTAGATCGAATCCCCGAGCTGACAAGGTAAAAAATCTGTCGTTCTGCCCCTGAACAAGGTAGTTAACCCACTGTTCCTAGGCCGTCTTTGTAAATAAGAATTTGCTCTCAACTGACTTGCCTAGTTAAATAAAGGTAAAATAAATAAATACAATAAATAAATACAATTAGGACTCACCCAGGGTGTCATATAATACACTCTATAGGGAATGTGGAATGTGATCATGATGTCTTCCACTAGGGAAGTGGTTCCCAAACTGTTTAGTCCTGTACCCCTTCAAACAGTCAACCTCCAGCTGCGTACCCCCTCTAGCAGCAGGGTTAGCACACTCTGAAATGTTGTTTTTGTGCCATCATTGTAAGACTGCCATACGATACATTTATTAAACATAAGAATGAGTGTGAGTTTTTGTCACAACCCGGCTCGTGGGAAGTGACAACAAGCTCTTATAGGACCAGGGCTCAAATAATAATCAATAATTATTATCTTTATTTAACCATTTTACATATAAAACCTTATTTGTTAATCGAAAATGGTGAATAACTCACCACAGGTTAATGAGAAAGGTGGGCTTGAAATGATGCACATAACTCTGCAATGTTGGGATGTATTGGAGAGTCTCAGTCTTAAATAATTTTCCACACACAGTCTGTGCCTTTATTTAGTTTTCATAATAGTGAGGGCCGAGAATCCACTCTCACATAAGTACGTGGTTGCAAAGGGCATCAGTGTCTTAACAATGCGATTTGCCAAGGCAGGATACTCTAAGTGCAGCCCAATCCAGAAATCTGGCAGTGGCTTCCGATGAATTCAATTTTCACAGAACCGCTTGTTGCAATTTCGACGAGGCTCTCTAGTTCAGATATTAGTAAGTGGACTGGAGGCAGGGCATGAAAGGGATAACGAATCCAGTTTGTGTCATCCGTTTGGGGAATGTACCTGCGTAATTGCACACCCAACTCACTCAGGTGCTTTGCTATATCACATTCGACATTGTCCGTAAACTTGAGTTCATTTGCACACAAAATAATCATGCAATGATGGAAAGAAAGACCTGTGTGTTGTCCTTGTTAATGCAGACAAAGAAGAGCTCCAACTTATTAATCATAGCCTCAATTTTGTCCTGCACATTGAATATAGTTGCGGAGAGTCCCTGTAATCCTAGATTCAGATCATTCAGGTGAGAAAAAACATCACCCAGATAGGCCAGTCATGTGAGAAACTCATCATCATGCAAGTGGTCAGACAAATCATGGTCAGTAAAGAAAACGTTAAGCTCGTCTCTCAATTTAAAAAAGTGTCAATACTTTGCCCCTTGATAACCAGCGCACTTCTGTATGTTGTAAAAGCGTTACATGGTCGCTGCCCATATCATTGCATAGTGCAGAAAATACACGAGTTCAGGGGCCTCTCTAACAAAGTTAACCATTTTCACTGTAGTGTCCAAAACGTATTTCAAGCTGTCAGGCATTCCCTTGGCAGCAAGAGCCTCTTGGTGGATGCTGCAGTGAACCCAAGTGTCGGGAGCAACTGCTTGCACGCGCGTTACCACTGCACTATGTCTCCCTGTCATGGCTTTCACGCCATCAGTACAGATACCAACATGAGTTAGTTGGTTAGTGGAATTCCCGCGAGAGAGTAACGGTTAATGTGATTGGATGTTCATTATTTGACTAGCTACCTGTATTTCACATTGTGTTGTTATTTCGCTGAACACAAGAAGGTTTAATTTTATTTTTGGCAGTGAAACGAGGCTACTCAGGCAAGAAAAAAAAAATCAAACATATAGACCCGTTGGAAAATTATAAATGTGCTGTTTGAAAATGTGAAAAAAAGTTTTTTAAAAATACAATATTTTTTATTGTTGGTGAATCATATTTTTATTTGGCGTAACCCCCGACAACATTGCAGAATAGGGTGTCATGGATACAGTTCAGAAACAGGACGGATGACAAAAGAGAACACTTATTTACTGAGGTAGAAGATTGTGGTCCCATAAAGTGAACCACAATCATTTAACCAAAACACACACCCTCTCTCACTCTCTCTCCCTGGTTGCGGTCCCAACACTTAAGACACACCCTATCCCCTCAACCCTCAAATTAAGTGGACACTTCTGATGACGTCTGACGAGTATACAAGGGGCAAGGGAGGAAGGGATGATTTTTAAATGGACCACCCTTGGCTGGAAATTCGTCACTCGTTCATCCAGCGATGATTGTGTGTTCAGCCACCGGTAGCTTGTGGGTGCGTTATATGCGCTACAGTCAATTATGATTGCATGTCTACTTATATTAACTGTATAATTATTCATATACACCTACTGTAGGATAGCTAGTAAATGAATTGGCTAAGTAACGTTAGCCTACCCAGCTGGAACTTCTGAAGAATATATATATATATATTTTTTTTCTCTACAATTTCCAAAAGATAACCAAACAAAAACATATTTACTTTTTACGAGACGTGTTTGTGCCGTCATGTGCATTAGTAGCACAATTTCTAACTTATTTGTTTTTACTGTTTTTATGTTGACTTCTCCATTGTGTTGTTTATAAGTTTTCGCTGACAAGGTGTACAATCGTCGTGAATTGAATTATGGGGAGTTTCGGGCCCAGGAGGGAACATTATTGTACACTCGCTAAGCCGACTAAAAACGAGGGCTGAGGGGCTTACGTTTGCTAACTTCCCTTGCTTGGCTAATCATTTGGACCGCCCTCCAAGATGGCGACGGGGATTTCCCCAAGGGCATAAGGCGAGGGTAAGTGGACGAGGGTGTATCTTAAGTGTTTGGACCGCAACCTCTCTCTCACACACCTTAGTCCTGGTCGTACACCCTGCCGTAGAGACATGCGGTCACTAGTCCGACGGTCATCCCTGAGTGTTCCATGGCCACGCGACCATCTGTGGTCGTCTTGACCTGGTCAGGTTGTTCTAGAACCATGCCACTACCTAGCAACGACGGGTAAACGTGGCGGGTTCCGAACTTCCCCTCCAATAGGAAGTCAACTCTCGACTCTGCCTCCTCCACTTCCTGTCCACAGGAGCTGACCTCCGACCCCAAACAGCGGACCAACGCGCACACCTGGAGGGGGAGGGGTTAATCATCAATACCATGCATGAACTGTTGTAGTACTGCAAGAGGCTTAACTATTGGAAGATCACAGCTGGACATGAGGTAAAAACTCAAGCTTAGGAACTGGTAGACTGTATACTGAGTAGAACTGGTAGACTGTATACTGAGTAGAACTAGTATAGTGAGTAGAACTGGTAAACTGTATACTGAGTAGAACTGGTATACTGAGTAGAACTGGTATACTGAGTAGAACTAGTAAACTGTATACTGAGTAGAACTGGTATACTGAGTAGAACTGGTATACTGAGTAGAACTGGTATACTGAGTAGAACTGGTAGACTGAGTAGAACTGGTAGACTGAGTAGAACTGGTAGACTGAGTAGAACTGGTAGACTGAGTAGAACTGGTATACTGAGTAGAACTGGTATACTGAGTAGAACTGGTAGACTGTATACTGAGTAGAACTGGTAGAATTGGTAGACGTATACTGAGTAGAACTGGTATACTGAGTAGAATTGGTAGACTGTATACTGAGTAGAACTAGTAAACTGTATACTGAGTAGAACTGGTATACTGAGTAGAACTGGTAGACTGTATACTGAGTAGAACTGGAATACTGAGTAGAATTGGTAGACTGTATACTGAGTAGAACTGGTATACTGAGTAGAACTGGTATACTGAGTAGAACTAGTAAACTGTATACTGAGTAGAACTGGTATACTGAGTAGAACTAGTAAACTGTATACTGAGTAGAACTGGTATACTGAGTAGAACTGGTATACTGAGTAGAACTGGTAGACTGAGTAGAACTGGTAAACTCTATACTGAGTAGAACTGGTAGACTGTATACTGAGTAGAACTGGTATACTGAGTAGAACTGGTAGACTGTATACTGAGTAGAACTAGTAAACTGAGTAGAACTGGTATACTGTATACTGAGTAGAACTGGTAGACTGAGTAGAACTGGTAAACTCTATACTGAGTAGAACTGGTAGACTGTATACTGAGTAGAACTGGTATACTGAGTAGAACTGGTAGACTGTATACTGAGTAGAACTAGTAAACTGAGTAGAACTGGTATACTGTATACTGAGTAGAACTGGTAGACTGTATACTAGAAGTTGAATACTAACAAATGCTGCAAGTATACACAGTGCAGGAGTCCTCCAAGCAGTTCCAAATGGAAGTTGTAATGTTTACCAGTTCTACTCAGTATACAGTCTACCAGTTCTACTCAGTATAAATTTAAACGTTGGTCCCTACCTGTACATTGTAGCGCCCGTTAACCGTGTGAGTGCCAGAGAACGCTCCTAGAGCATAGAGCTCCGCATTGCCCCCCTGTGGGGAGCGTCGGTACTGCAGGCGGCAGCAGAAAGGACCGTCACACACAGTCAGCTGGCCCTCTGAACCACTCAGCAGGAGGAAGGAGAAGGGATCATACATCATAGAGGAGGTGAAAGGAAAGGGGGATGAGGGAGAGAAGGCAGGAGGAGAGGTAGAGAGAGAATCCTCCTGGCAGTGTTGGCTCTCCTGTAGACAGAACCCAGAGTTGCCTTCCCTCTGTCCAGACAGAGGCTTAGGTGACCTGGTATAAGCAGTCTGTCCTCCTGCCTCTCCTCTTGCAGTCTCTCCTCCTGCCTCTCCCTCTCCTCTTGCAGTCTCTCCTCCTGCCTCTCCCTCTCCTCTTGCAGTCTGTCCTCCTGCCTCTCCCCTTGCAGTCTGTCCTCCTGCCTCCCCCTCTCCCCTTGCAGTCTGTCCTCCTGCCTCCCCCTCTCCTCTTGCAGTCTCTCCTCCTGCCTCCCCCTCTCTTCTTGCAGTCTGTCCTCCTGCCTCTCCCTCTCGTCTTGCAGTCTCTCCTCCTGCCTCCCCCTTTCTTCTTGCAGTCTGTCCTCCTGCCTCTCCCTCTCGTCTTGCAGTCTCTCCTCCTGCCTCCCCCTCTCCTCCTGCCTCCCCCTCTCCTCTTGCAGTCTTTCCTCCTGCCTCCCCCTCTCCTCTTGCAGTCTCTCCTCCTGCCTCCCCCTCTCCTCCTGCCTCCCCCTCTCCTTTTGCAGTCTCTCCTCCTGCCTGCCCCTTGGCCCTCATCTCTGTTCCCAGCCAGGCAGTGTCCAGTACAGGTATCCTCAGCACCAGCAGCCTCCCCTCCTCTGGCTGCCCAGCCCTGGCATGGTGGTAGATGGCAGTACCAGGGGTGAAGATGCCACTTCCTGTCATACCCAGGCTGTCTGCCCTGATGTTAGCCGCCAGCAGAGTGGTGTTAGCTCCCAGACTGAAGGCTCTCTGGAACTGAACGGCTGACAACAGAGGAAGCTGGTTCATCCAGGCTGTAGGGTAGACCATCTGTCTGACACCCTGAGGAGAAATATAAAGACAGAAACATTAACACAGAGACATTAACACAGATACATTAACACTGTGTGTGTGTGTGTGTGTGTGTGTGTGTGTGTAATAATCACTTGGTGAGAGCTTATATTAATACACCTGTGTGTAGTAATATACAGTGGGGCAAAGTATTTAGTCAGCCACCAATTGTGCAAGTTCTCCCACTTAAAAAGATGAGAGGCCTGTAATTTTCATCATAGGTACACTTCAACTATGACAGACAAAAAGAGAGAAAAAAAAATCCAGAAAATCGCATTGTAGGATTTTTAATGAATTTATTTGCAAATTATGGTGGAAAATAAGTATTTGGTCCCCTACAAACAAGCAAGATTTCTGGCTCTCACAGACCTGTAACTTCTTCTTTAAGAGGCTCCTCTGTCCTCCATTCGTTACCTGTATTAATGGCACCTGTTTGAACTTGTTATCAGTATAAAAGACACCTGTCCACAACCTCAAACAGTCACACTCCAAACTCCACTGAATCTGCAATAGGTAAGCAGCTTGGCTTGAAGAAATCAACAGTGAGCGCAATTATTAGGAAATGGAAGACATACAAGACCACTGATAATCTCCCTCGATCTGGAGCTCCACGCAAGATCTCACCCTGTGGGGTCAAAATGATCAAAAGAACGGTGAGTAAAAATCCCAGAACCACACGGGGGGACCTAGTGAATGACCTAAGGAGAGCTGGGACCAAAGTAACAAAGCCTACCATCAGTAACACACTACGCCGCCAGGAACTCAAATCCTGCAGTGCCAGACGTGTCCCCCTGCTTAAGCCAGTACATGTCCAGGCCCGTCTGAAGTTTGCTAGAGAGCATTTGGATGATCCAGAAGAAGATTTGGAGAATGTCATATGGTCAGATGAAACCAAAATATAACTTTTTGGTAAAAACTCAACTCGTCATGTTTGGAGGACAAAGAATGCTGAGTTGCAACCAAAGAACACCATACCTACTGTGAAGGATGGGGGTGTAAACATCATGATTTGGGGCTGTTTTTCTGCAAAGGGACCAGGACGACTGATCCGTGTAAAGGAAAGAATGAATGGGGCCATGTATCGTGAGATTTTGAGTGAAAACCTCCTTCCATCAGCAAGGGCATTGAAGATGAAACGTGGCTGGGTCTTTCAGCATGACAATGATCCCAAACTCACCGCCCGGGCAACGAAGGAGTGGCTTCGTAAGAAGCATTTCAAGGTCCTGGAGTGGCCTAGCCAGTCTCCAGATCTCAACCCCATAGAACATCTTTGGAGGGAGTTGAAAGTCTGTGTTGCCCAGCAACAGCCCCAAAACATCACATCTAGAGGAGATCTGCATGGAGGAATGGGCCAAAATACCAGCAACAGTGTGTGAAAATCTTGTGAAGACTTACAGAAAATGTTTGACCTCTGTCATTGCCAACAAAGGGTATATAACAAAGTATTGAGATAAACTTTTGTTATTGACCAAATACTTATTTTCCACCATAATTTGCAAATAAATAAATTAAAAATCCTACAATGTGATTTTCTGGATTTTTTTTACTGATTGTGTCTGTCATAGTTGAAGTGTACCTATGATGAAAATTACAGGCCTCATCTTTTTAAGTGGGAGAACTTGCACAATTGGTGGCTGACTAAATACTTTTTTGCCACACTGTGCATGTGTGAATTGTAAATGTTTCTTTTTTAACATATCCTACTCTCCCTGATACACCCTCAGAGTGCAGGTCACAGCCAGGGTCTGCCATCGACAACAGCGATGCAGGAGCAATTAGGATTAGGTATCTTGCTCAAGGGCAATTTTTTAATTTTTTAAAAACCTTTTGGTTACTGGCCCAACGCTCTAACCACAGGGCTACCTGCCGCCCTCTGAGATTCCTGTACGTACCTGCTCCAGTAGTCTGACGGTAGGGTCATGGAACAGGATGTCGAAGCAGGTGAACACTCCAAACCGTCCGGCGAACGGAGTGTCAAAGGTCACCACCTCTAGTGTGGGCGGGGCATCGAAGGCGTTCTCAAAGTACAGGTTGTGTTTGTGATAGCGTGCCGCCAGGGAACCATCCCGCCTGTAGTGAATGGGAGAACAAACATAGATGAAAAATCAATCTATAACTCAACTTATTGTGTAAAAAAATAATAATACAATTATTATTAAACATACAGTACATACAGAGAATGGCGGGGTGCGTTTTAAATGAACGCCTCTTTTATTTAACCTTTATTTATTTTACCAGGCAAGTCAGTTAAGAACAAATTCTTGTTTTCAATGACGGCCTGGGAACAGTGGGTTAACTGCCTGTTCAGGGGCAGAACGACAGATTTGTAACTTGTCAGCTCGGGGGTTTGAACTTGCAACCTTTACTAGTCTAACGCTCTAACCACTAGGCTACCCTGCCGCCCCAACCATATAGCACAAACATCATCCCTATATATAAACACAATATAATGTAATTTCCCTATTCCAAGAGCACAAACATCATCCCTGTATATAATGTCATTTCCCTATTCCAAGAGCTCAAACATCATCCCTGTATATAATGTCATTTCCCTATTCCAAGAGCTCAAACATCATCCCTGTATATAATGTCATTTCCCTATTCCAAGAGCACAAACATCATCCCTGTATATAATGTCCTTTCCCTATTCCAAGAGCACAAAAATCATCCCTGTATATAATGTCATTTCCCTATTCCAAGAGCTCAAACATCATCCCTGTATATAATGTCATTTCCCTATTCCAAGAGCTCAAACATCATCCCTGTATATAATGTCATTTCCCTATTCCAAGAGCTCAAACATCATCCCTGTATATAAACACAATATAATGTCATTTCCAAGAGAACCTCTGGAGGTTTTGGAAAACCTGGAACTCCCTGTCCACCTTTTACTCTCTAGCAGCACATGAACAACGTGTTCAAAACAGAAGCAACACAGGTAACCTGAAGACTACATCAGTGTTGAACTGCCAGCGCCCATCGGGGGGGCAGGTGGGGTGAGAGGTCTGGCAGCAGGGCTGGAGGTCAGCCATGTTGGCCACCAGGTAAAGACGGTGACGTCGAGCCATGCAGCTCAACCTCTGGAGGACCTGAGAGAGAACAGGACAGAATACACATTTGAAGATATTTGATCCCCCAGAAAATAGACCAAAAGACACAGTGTACAAAACATTAGGAACACCTGCTCTTTCCCATGACAGACTGACCAGGTGGAAGCAATGACCTGCTTATTGATGTCACTTGTTAAATCCACTTCAATTAGTGGAGCTGAAGGGGAGACAGGTTAATGAAGAACTGTTAAGCCTTGAGACATGGATTGTGTACAGAATATGTGCCATTCAGAGAGCGAATGGGCAAGACAAAAGATGTAGGTGTCTTTGAACAGGATATGGTAGTAGGTGCCTTTGAACAGGATATGGTAGTAGGTGCCTTTGAACAGGATATGGTAGTAGGTGCCTTTGAACAGAATATGGTAGTAGGTGCCTTTGAACAGGATATGGTAGTAGGTGCCTTTGAACAGGATATGGTAGTAGGTGCCTTTGAACAGGATATGGTAGTAGGTGCCTTTGAACAGGATATGGTAGTAGGTGCCTTTGAACAGGATATGGTAGTAGGTGCCTTTGAACAGGATATGGTAGTAGGTGCCTTTGAACAGGATATGGTAGTAGGTGCCTTTGAACAGGATATGGTAGTAGGTGCCTTTGAACAGGATATGGTAGTAGGTGCCTTTGAACAGGATATGGTAGTAGGTGCCTTTGAACAGGATATGGTAGTAGGTGCCATGAGCACCGGTTTGTGTCAAGAACTGCAACGCTGCTGAGTTTTTCACGCTCAACGGTTTACCGTGTGTATCAAGAATGATCCACCACCCAAAGGACATCCAGCCAACTTGACACAACTGTAGGAAGCATTGGAGTCCACATGGGCCAGCATCCCTGTGGAACGCTTCCGACACCTTGTAGAGTCCATGCCTCGATGAACTGCAACTCAATATTAGGAAGGTGTTCTTAATGTTTTGTACACCAAGTGTGTGTGTGTGTGTGTGTGTGTGTGTGTGTGTGTCCTGAAGACCATCCTCTGGAAATATTGATCATTTATTTGAGACGCGTGCCCGGCAGAAAGACGCATCAATCTCAAATAAAGCATGTAACTCTGTGTTGTTGTTTATTGTTTACTCCATGTGTAACTCTGTGTTGTTGTTTTGTTTATTTATTATTATTATTTATCTTTCAGTTCTATGCGCTAATGTCTTTAACTGCCAATAGATCAGTGTATCAGAGGCTGGTATTCTTGCCTTAGTAGAATTTTAACTTAAAGATTTTTCCGATTTTTATGATTAACCACGTGACAATGATTCTGAGAAATTAAAACGTTACTATTGAAATGAAAGTGTTCCACGAAAATGCGCATATAAAAATAATCATAACCGGCACAAAGATCGGTAGAAATGGTAGGATAAATTGTAAGCTTCCACAAACTTGAAACTCACGAGCTGCCTATTGCCTCGACTATAACACTGTTTAAAAAAACTATTGTGAACGTTCATGCGCTTGCACACACAGGAGGTCCCCCGAAAAAAACGTACCCGCATATAGAAATCAAAGGCTCGCCCAACTGATTCGTTCTGGATCCGGCTCTGTACATACCTCAGTGTGGGTGTGTCTGTCTGTCTGTGTACAGGGGTTCCAGTCCTCAGACTGTGGGTCAGGGATGGTCTCTAGGTAAGCAGAGATGGACAGACGACTGAAGTTAAACCCCTGAAGACCATCCTCTGGAAATACTATGATCTGAGCCCCCTGAAAGAGAGAGAATTAGGGAAACGGGTGAGACTCGAAAGGGAGAAGAGCTTTAAGCTAACTTCAGCCCTTAAAGCAAGATTGATGTGTAACCTTCCTGTCAAAGACAAGTGTAACCCAGTCCTGAAGAGCTTAGCGGCAGGGTGTGCAGGCTTTAGTTCCAGCCCTGCACTAACACATCTGGTTATGTTAAATCAAAGAGAAGAAATGTAGCCAACCTGTTCCGCAGCTCGCGCGGCCTGCTCCTCGTACACATCCAGGTTGCTCATCATGTGCTTGAGCGCCGCGGCCCGGGACAGAGGTACGTGCGGCTCCGGGTTTAGAATAACCCGGTGCTCGTATACCGCAGCCACGTAGGATTGGCCGGGAGTCCCCTCTGACCTGTCCCCAGCCCGAGTTAACGTTACGGGGAACCGACAAAGAACAGCCACCGCCGCCACGGCCTGGAGGACACGGAGGGCCATGGCTGACTGACCAGAGCCCGGGATAGATGGGGAACTCTGATAGGGAGGACCGGTCAGTACGAGTTCAATGGTCACTCAGTCCAGAGTTCTCAACACTCGTTAAACAAATAAAACCGAGAGTTTGTTTCTAATTCTGACCTGTTTCACAAAAGTATAGCTGTTGATAGAATGGATGCAATATTAACACGTTGTTGTTACATTAACTAGCTACTGTAGCTATTTCTAATAAATGTTTGTTGTTGTTTCTACTGCCCTGTCTTCTTCTTCTTTAAGGTTTTATGGCAGACTATTGCTGTATTGCCGGCTCCTACTTACTGTGCGGAGTATGGTTGAAAAGTGCATCTGACATCGTTCCTGCCTTCGGTGATAGGCTGTTGGCTTGTCTGAGGGCGTGTTCTTCAGTCTGAACCTATGCAGCGCTGCGGTATGACCGCTAGGGGGCAGCAGCTCACTAAATATACAGTAGCCAAATCTATTTTTGTTTTAGCCAGTATTTTTGTATACTAGGATGCTGGTTCGGGTTCCTGTTTTTTGAGCTTGTGGGAGATCTGTCGACGTGCTGTTGAGCACGACGTTGCCCCTGGTTGCTTCTGTGTATCGCTCTAGATGGGAGTCTGTTAGATGACTGAATGTGATGTAGATGTTGAGCGCCTTCACTGAAAGTAGATTGTATTTTTTAATATTCAATATAAAAATCTATGAATGTATATATAGATGAGAAATAAAAAGTCACATCTACAGTGGTTCTTCCTTTAGAAATTGCATCAGGCTCCAGCACAGCTGCTGTGTTTATTTATTTATTTAATGTTTTAATGTAACCAATATTGAACTAGGCAGGTCAGTGAGCACCGCCCCGTAGCACTTCACGTCTGTAGCCAGGAAGGGCTTTGAAAGGCTGGTCATGGCTCACATCAACAGCATCCTTCCATGATACCCTAGACCCACTCTAATTAGCATACCGCCCCAACAGATCCACAGATGACGCAATCTCAATCTCACTCCACACTACCCTTTTTCACCTGGACAAAAGGAACACCTATGTGAGAATGCTGTTCATTGACTACAGCTCAGCACTCAACACCATAGTGCCCACGAAGCTCATCACTAAGCTAAGGACCCTGGGACTAAACACCTCCCTGTGCAACTGGATACTGGACTTCCTGACGGGCCGCCCCCAGGTGGTAAGGGTAGGCAACAACATGTCTGCCACCCTGACCCTCAACATGGGGGCCCCTCAGGGGTGTGTACTTAGGCTCCTCCTGTACTCTCTGTTCACCCATGACTGCATGGCCAAACACGACTCCCAACGCCATCATTAAGATTGCTGACGACACAATGTGGTAGGTCTGATCACCAACAACGATGAGACAGCCTACAGGGAGGAGGTAAGAGAACTGGCAGTGTGGTGCGAGAACAACAACCTCTCCCTCAATGTGAGCAAGACAAAGGAGCTGATCGTGGCCTACAGGAAAAGGCGGGTCGAACAGGCCCCCATTAACATCGAAGGGGCTGTAGTGGAGCGGGTCGAGAGTTTCAAGTTCCTTGGTGTCCACATCACCAACAATCTATCATGTTCCAAACATACCAAGACAGTCGTGAAGAGGGCATGACAAAACCTTTCCCCCCTCAGGAGACTGAAAAGACTTGGTATGGGTCCTCTGATCCTAAGAATATATTCTACTCAATCCATAGGCTTCATTAATGTCATTCAGACTGTTGTGAAGTCAATACAACAAGCTATGATAGCTGAGGTTAATTGAGATAAACTTTTGTTATTGACCAAGTACTTATTTTCCACCATAATTTGCAAATAAATTCATTAAAAATCCTACAATGTGATTTTCTGGATTTTTTTTCTCATTTTGTCTGTCATAGTTGAAGTGTAGCTATGATGAAAATTACAGGCCTCTCTCATCTTTTTAAGTGGGAGAACTTGCACAATTGGTGGCTGACTAAATACTTTTTTCCCCCAATGTAGCTAGCTGGCTAAATAGAGAATTTCCTAAATATATATATAACAAAATTTACAGAACATTAACCATGTGTGTTCTCTTGTTTTGTTCTGTTCTGTAGTTTCGACCCAATGATTGTCTGACAAACAAAGAACGTTGCGTGCTGCAGGCCCAGGCATGGATCGAAGCTGGCGAGGCATTCAATAACGTCATCTCCACGGAATAATCAACCGTGGCCCTTGAGCAATTTGCTCAAAATTGCTACAGAGAAAAAGGAAGAAGATCAAGCAAGCCGAGTCCCAAGCATCCCCTCAAACTCCATTTGTGGGGGGAGGCAATTTCTCGCCAGGGACCAGGCCCATATTTGATTTTTGATGGTAGGTTTAGCTATTTACAAAGCAAACAGTTACATCAAATATTGTAGCCTACACCTCACAGACTGCAATGTGTTCCACAATAATTCACTGTTGCCTCCTTATTCAGGCATCATGGCTCGAGAGTTCTTTGAGGAAGAAATCATCAAGAGATGTACTGGACCCTATATCAGAGACAGTGGTGTAAAAGTAAGTAAGTAAAAATACTTTAACGTTCTAAGTCGTTTTATTGTACTTTCACAATTTATATTTTTGCCAACTTTTACTTCTACTTCACGACATTCCTAAAGAAAATAATGTACTTTTTACTACCTGATACCCAAAAGTACTTGTTACATTTGAACAGGAAAATGGTCCAATTCACACACTTATCAAGAGAACGTCCCTTAAAATTTGCTCATTGATCCCTCCCTTCCTCTCCCCTGTAACTATTCCTCAGGTCGTTGCTGTAAATGAGAACGTGCTCTCAGTCAAAAATAAGGGTTAATAAAAAAAATAGCTCAGGACTTGGGAAACCTTTTTCCCTCCCGATCCTCACTGGACTCTCTTTCATTCAGTTTCTTCTTCACATCAGCAAAGAAGGACTCTGTGTTTCAGAAACTCTATATAGAGGGGCTATCAGCCTTCCACACTGTGGTAAATTAAGCCAGTTTGTTATTTAGAATTATTTCTATCTGTTTTTAGAGGGAGAGAAATCAAAATCAGCGCTCTATCTCCCCCTTGTGATAGTGTGGTGCAATGACACACAATGCAATTTACCACAATCTGCCACCATCTACCACAAACGGGGACCACATTAACCTCTGTCTCACATCCTCACTGAGACCACATTAACCTCTGTCTCACATCCTCACTGAGACCACATTAACCTCTGCCTCACATCCTCACTGAGACCACATTAACCTCTGCCTCACATCCTCACTGAGACCACATTAACCTCTGCCTCACATCCTCACTGAGACCACATTAACCTCTGCCTCACATCCTCACTGAGACCACATTAACCTCTGCCTCACATCCTCACTGAGACCACATTAACCTCTGCCTCACATCCTCACTGAGACCACATTAACCTCTGCCTCACATCCTCACTGAGACCACACTAACCTCTGTCTCACATCCCCTCTGGGGAATCCTCACTGAGACCACACTAACCTCTGCCTCACATCCCCTCTGGGGAATCCTCACTGAGACCACATTAACCTCTGCCTCACATCCCCACTGAGACCACATTAACCTCTGCCTCACATCCCCACTGAGACCACACTAACCTCTGCCTCACATCCCCACTGAGACCACAAGTCAACAGTCAACATCTCTCTCCAGGGTTATTCCAACAATTAACAATGGTGGAAACTCCCTCCATTTGTGACAGGATGTGTGGAAGTGCCCTTTGTGACAGGATGTGTGGAAGTGCACCATTTGTGACAGGATGTGTGGAAGTGCACCATTTGTGACAGGATGTGTGGAAGTGCACCATTTGTGACAGGATGTGTGGAAGTGCACCCTTTGTGATAGGATGTGTGGAAGTGCACCCTTTGTGACAGGATGTGTGGAAGTGCACCATTTGTGACAGGATGTGTGGAAGTGCACCCTTTGACAGGATGTGTGGAAGTGCACCCTTTGACAGGATGTGTGGAAGTGCACCATTTGTGACAGGATGTGTGGAAGTGCACCATTTGTGACAGGATGTGTGGAAGTGCACCATTTGTGACAGGATGTGTGGAAGTGCACCATTTGTGACAGGATGTGTGGAAGTGCACCCTTTGTGACAGGATGTGCGGAAGTGCACCATTTGTGACAGGATGTGTGGAAGTGCACCATTTGTGACAGGATGTGTGGAAGTGCACCATTTGTGACAGGATGTGTGGAAGTGCACCATTTGTGACAGGATGTGTGGAAGTGCACCATTTGTGACAGGATGTGTGGAAGTGCACCATTTGTGACAGGATGTGTGGAAGTGCACCATTTGTGACAGGATGTGTGGAAGTGCACCATTTGTGACAGGATGTGTGGAAGTGCACCATTTGTGACAGGATGTGTGGAAGTGCACCATTTGTGACAGGATGTGTGGAAGTGCACCATTTGTGACAAGATGTGTGGAAGTGCACCATTTGTGACAGGATGTGTGGAAGTGCACCATTTGTGACAGGATGTGTGGAAGTGCATCATTTGTGACAGGATGTGTGGAAGTGCACCCTTTGTGACAGGATGTGTGGAAGTGCACCCTTTGTGACAGGATGTGTGGAAGTGCACCATTTGTGACAGGATGTGTGGAAGTGCACCCTTTGTGACAGGATGTAACCATAGCAATGTCTCTTTCACACCCTTCCTTCAAATCTTTTAAGGAGTTGACCATCGACTGGGCTGGCTATGCTCCCCCACAATCCCCAGGTATCCATCATGTTGACTTCCCCTTCCAGATTCCTCCCGATCAGTTCTGGACAAGATCCAAAATGGCACCCTATTTCCACCAGTGGGGGCTGATGGGAGTAGCTATAGGAGGATGGGCTCATTGTAATGGCTGGAATGAAATGGAACGGTATCAAACATGAAAACCACATGTTTGACTGTTCCATTCATTCCATTCCAGCCATTACTGTCACGCCCTGGTCTTAGTATTTTGTGTTTTCTATATTTATTTGGTCAGGCCAGGGTGTGACATGGGTTTATTTTGTGGTGTGTTTTTGTATTGGGTTTTTCGTAGGTTTTAGGATTGTGGCTTAGTGGGGTGTTCTAGCAAAGTCTATGGTTGCCTGAGGCGGTTCTCAATCAGAGGCAGGTGATCCTCGTTGTCTCTGATTGGGAACCATATTTAGGCAGCCATATTCTTTGAGTGTTTGGTGGGTGATTGTTCCTGTCTCAGTGTTTTGTATTCACCAGATAGGCTGTATAGGTTTTCACGGTCCGTTTGTTGTTTTGTATTATTCATCTTCATTAAAGATGTATATTATCAACCACGCTGCATTTTGGTCCGACTCTCCTTCAATGGAAGAAAGCCGTAACAATTACAATGAGCCCATCCTCCTATAGCTACTCCCATCAGCCTCCACTGATTTCCACGATTCCTTAGTTCCTATGTATGGAATAGGTGCTGATTTCAGATTTCCCTCTGGGGTGAACATAAACACTTAAGTCCATAGAAAGCCTCATAGTTCAGAGTTCAGGTTTAAAGGTCATGAGTCAATGATACGATGTGAGAGGTGAAGTCTTCTGTCCGTTTTTCGCTGTTGGTCAGGAGGATGATGGGAACGGGGCTATGGGTTGTGGGGTGTGGGGCTAGAGGTCATCTTAGGGTCACCGTTGGGGTCATCCTTCCCGGGATGCAGTGGGTGTGTTATGGTCAGGGTCAGCTTACCCAGACCCGACTTCTGCTCTGCTCCCTCTGCTCTGTCCCCTGCGCACGCACGCGCGCACACACACACACACACACACACACACACACACACACACACACACACACACACACACACACACACACACACACGAAGCAGGGTAAAGGGTGAATAAGCTTGTTTTCTAAAATGCAATCCTTTAACTACACTGAACAAAAATATAAACGCAACATGTAAAGTGTCGGTCCCAAGTTTCATAAGCTGAAATAAAAGATCCCTGAAATGTTCCATATGCACAAAAAGCTTATTTCTCTCAAATTGTTGCAGAAATGTGCATAGATCCCTGTTAGTGAGCATTTCTCCTTTGCCAAGATAATCCATCTGTCTGACAGGTGTGGCTTATTAAGAAGCTGATTAAACAGAATGATCATTACACAGGTGCATCTTGTGCTGGGGACAATAAAAAGCCACTCTAAAATGTGCAGTTTTGTCACACAACACAATGCCACAGATGCCTCAAGTTTTGAGGGAGCGTGCAATTGGCATGCTGAGTACAGGAATGTCCACCAGGGCTGTTGTCAGATAATTTAATGTTAATTTATCTACCATAAGTATATTGAGCATGTTTGGGATGCTCTGTGTCTAATTGTACGACAGTGTGTTCCAGTTCCTACCAATATAGTAAAATCTTTGAAATTGTTGCATTTTGTGTTTATATTTTTGTTCAGTAAAGTAACCCAATAATCCAAACAATAATCACATTTGTAGACAGTCACTGGAACACAGACACACACAGACCTCTCTCTTGGTCGCAGTCTGGGTCTGGGGAGGAGGCCCCACTGCACTGGGAACGGGGGCCGAGGTGAGTACAGTCATGCCCTGAACCACACCTCGACTCTGGGCTTAGCCAGCCGCCAGGACTGGGTCCCTCCATGGTACTGGGACAGGACGAGGAGAGGAGAGAGGGGGCAGAGGAGAGGTAGGCAGAGGGGGTGAAGAAGGAGGAGGAGGGATGATGGGAGGAGGAGGTCATGTCGAGGGGAGCAGAAGTGGAGTGTGATTCTGTCTCTTCCTCTGATCCTCCTTCTTCATCAAACGTCACAGACACCACTGGAAAACATACACACACATTAAAACACACAAAGATATACACATTAAAACACACACAGATATACACATTAAAACACACACAGATATACACATTAAAACGTGTGTTTGTGTGTGTACGTATGTGTGTGTGTCACTCACTGGACAGTCCGTCTGACTCCATCTTGAAGTTGGTAATGTCCTCATGGCCTCCCTCGCCCTCGGCCCCCACACCCCTCCCTCTGGTTCCCATGGTGATGGAGCGTCGCCGGGCGTGGATCTCCTCTGAGATGGTCTCTAGGTTACGCAGCGCTGTGCGGTAGTCTGCCTTGGCGACGGTCAGTTTCGCCTGATGCTCGTCTACGCAACGTTTTAGTTGCTGAGAGAGAGAAGAGAGTAGGGGTGTTACACACACAAACAAGCTACTGTCTATTCGGAACAATGAGCACTGTACATACCTCCAGTTTTAGGTAGTATTTCGCCTTCAGTTCAAAATATGGCCTGTAGGTGGAGAGAGAGAGAGAGAGTGAGAGAGAGAGAGAGAGAGAGAGCGAGAGAGAGAGAGAGAGAGAGCGAGAGAGCGAGAGAGCGAGAGAGAGAGAGAGCGAGAGAGCGAGAGAGAGAGATTTGAGTCGGTAGTTCTGACATGGTGCTGTAGAGTTGTCATAGCAACCATGAACCTCTGGAAAAAAATAACACTGCACTTCCAAGAGCTGCTACATTCCACACACACACACACACACACACACACACACACACACACACACACACACACACACACACACACACACACACACCACACACACAGCGCCCAAACTCACATATATATATATACACATATATACACACTCACTCACTCACTCACACACACACACACACACACACACTACGCCCAAACGTACACACCACAGCACAGGCATACTCGGCTAACATCTGGAAGACATCACACATCGAGCAACGAGAGGCCCGAGAGGGGTGGCTGAGCCAGGGTATCCATTCCTCTCTCTTCTCAGTAACAGGAACAGGACCAAAACTCACACACAGCCTCATATGCACACACACACGAACACACACACACACACACACACACACACACACACACACACACACACACACACACACACACACACACACACACACACACACACACACACCTGGACTTGTTGATGGTGTGTTTGAGTTTTTTCTCGAGCTGTCTCATATGACTGATGCAGGCATTGTAGTGGTTCGCCGTCTTTCTGTGCTCTAATTCGCTACGAGTCCTCGTCATCTCCGCCTCCATCACCTGCAACAGCCAATAAAGTGACAGAGTCAGTCTGTAGTGTATGTGCTTTGATCTAGTCCAACAAAATCAAGCTAATACTACTAATGATGTCTAATCAGCATCAGCACACACTGTGGCTTTCCAGGACCAAGAGTTACCCAGCCTTGTAGTAAGATAATGTTTTTACTTAGTCCTAAGTGTAATTCCATCAGTACCCTGTTGGTGGCGTGGTTGAGCATCTCCTGCCAGGCTGAGTCAAACTGTCTGCTGTCCTCCTCCAGGAGTCTCTCCT
>NC_056459.1:30241274-30388774 GCF_018296145.1 Oncorhynchus tshawytscha
TGATTCATCCCCTCTCTCTCCTCTCTCCCTGATTCCTCCTCTCTCGCTCTTCCTGATTCCTCCCTCTTCTCTCCCCTCTCTCCCTGATTCCTCCTCCTCTCTCTCTCCTCTCTCCCCGATTCCTCCCTCTTCTCTCTCCTCTCTTCCTGATTCCTCCCTCTTCTCTCCCCTCTCTCCCTGATTCCTCCCTCTTCTCTCCCCTCTCTCCCTGATTCCACCTCTCTCTATTCCCCTCTCTCATGTGTGTGTGTAGTACAGCAAAAGAAAAACATTATTTCTCTGAACCACTGAAACCACTGACCAAATTTGACCTCCGTCTAAAATGGACACACACACACGTATCTCCCAGCACAGGCACAGAAAGGCGCCAGGAATTCCCATCTCTCTTGCTCATACCGCAGGAAGTGTTTTGTGTGTGTGTGTTCGTACACTACCCCCATACTATGTGAAGTAGGGTAAAGTAGGGTAGGGTAGGGTAGGGTAGAGTAGAGTAGAGTAGGGTAGAGTAGGGTAGAGAAGGGTAGAGTAGAGTAGAGTAGTGTATGGTAGAGTAGAGTAGGGTAGAGTAGAGTAGAGTAGGGTAGAGTAGGGTAGGGTAGAGTAGGATAGAGTAGAGTAGAGTAGGGTAGAGAAGGGTAGAGTAGAGTAGAGTAGTGTATGGTAGAGTAGAGTAGGGTAGAGTAGAGTAGAGTAGAGTAGGGTAGAGTAGAGTAGAGTAGAGTAGCGTAGAGTAGAGTAGAGTAGAGTAGAGTAGAGTAGAGTAGCGTAGAGTAGAGTAGAGTAGAGTAGAGTAGAGTAGAGTAGAGTAGCGTAGAGTATGGTAGAGTAGAGTAGAGTAGAGTAGAGTAGAGTAGAGTAGAGTAGAGTAGAGTAGAGTAGAGTAGGGTAGAGTAGGGTAGAGTAGAGTATGGTAGAGTAGAGTAGAGTAGAGTAGAGTAGAGTAGAGTAGAGTATGGTATGGTAGAGTAGAGTAGAGTAGAGTAGAGTAGAGTAGAGTAGAGTAGAGTAGAGTAGAGTAGAGTAGAGTAGAGTAGCGTAGAGTATGGTAGAGTAGAGTAGGGCAGAGTAGAGTAGAGTAGAGTAGCGTAGAGTATGGTAGAGTAGAGTAGAGTAGAGTAGAGTAGGGTGGGGTAGAGTAGAGTAGAGTATAATAGGGTAGAGTAGAGTAGAGTAGAGTAGAGTAGAGTAGAGTAGAGTAGGGTAGGGTAGAGTAGAGTAGAGTAGAGTAGGGTTGAGAAGTATAGAGTAGAGTAGAGTAGAGTAGAGTAGAGTAGAGTAGGGTAGAGTAGAGTAGAGTAGAGTAGAGTAGAGTAGAGTAGAGTAGGGTAGAGTAGAGTAGAGTATGGTAGAGTAGGGTAGAGTAGAGTAGGGTAGAATAGAGTAGAGTAGAGTAGAGTCGAGTAGAGTAGAGTAGAGTAGAGTAGAGTAGAGTAGGGTAGAGTAGAGTAGAGTAGAGTAGAGTAGAGTAGAGTATGTTTACTGTTCATTTTATTGTTTATTTCACTTTTGTTAATGATCTATTTCACTTCCTATGGCAAAGTTAACATGTGTTTCCCATGTCAATAAAGCCCTTAAATTTAATTTAAATTGAATTGAGAAGGAGAGACAGATAGACAGCTTCCTGAGAAGAGCTATGGACCTAAACCTCCCTCTCCTCTCCTCTCCTCTTAGTCTCCGCATTGGAATGTCAGTGGAGAGACAGAGGGGGAGAGAGCGAGGGAGGGAGGGAGAGAGCGAGGGAGTGAGGGTCAGAGGGAAAGACAGAGGGGAGAGAGCGAGGGAGTGAGGGTCAGAGGGAAAGACAGAGGGGAGAGAGCGAGGGAGGGAGGGAGAGAGCGAGGGAGTGAGGGTCAGTGGGAGAGAGGGAGGGAGAGAGAGAGCGAGGGACAGCAAGCAGGCGGGAGGGAGAGAGGGTCAGAGGGAGAGAAGGAGGGGGGGCGGGCGTGACGGACAGCAACCAGGCAGAAGGGAGAGAGGGAGGGAGGGAGAGAAGGAGGGAGGGAGAGAGAGAGGGAGGGAGAGAGGATAAGTAGTAGATAAATAGCTCTTGGATCAGGCTCTAGAAATGAGGTCACATATGAAAAATGTCAAATTCAGACATGGATCATAAGTAAACAATAGAAGGGTTAGCTAGATAGGAGCTGCTAGATAGATAGGAGCTGCTAGCTAGATAGGGGGCTGCTAGATAGATAGGAGCTGCTAGATAGATAGGAGCTGCTAGATAGCTAGATAGGACTGCTAGCTAGATAGGGGGCTGCTAGATAGATAGGAGCTGCTAGATAGATAGGAGCTGCTAGCTAGCTAGATAGGACTGCTAGCTAGATAGGGGCTGCTAGATAGATAGGGGCTGCTAGATAGATGGGAGCTGCTAGCTAGATAGGACTGCTACCTAGATAGGACTGCTAGCTAGATAGGGGCTGCTAGATAGATGGGAGCTGCTAGCTAGATAGGACTGCTACCTAGATAGGACTGCTAGCTAGATAGGTGCTGCTAGCTAGATAGGGGCTGCTAGATAGATAGGAGCTGCTAGATAGATAGGAGCTGCTAGATAGATAGGACTGCTAGCTAGATAGGGGCTGCTAGATAGATAGGAGCTGCTAGATAGATAGGGGCTGCTAGATAGATAGGAGCTGCTAGATAGATAGGAGCTGCTAGCTAGCTAGATAGTGGCTGCTAGCTAGATAGGGGCTGCTAGCTAGATAGGACTGCTAGCTAGATAGGGGCTGCTAGATAGATGGGAGCTGCTAGCTAGATAGGGGCTGCTAGATAGATAGGACTGCTAGCTAGATAGGACTGCTAGCTAGATAGGGGCTGCTAGCTAGATTATATATATATTTTTTCACCTTTATTTAACCAGGTAGGCAAGTTGAGAACAAGTTCCCATTTACAATTGCGACCTGGCCAAGATAAAGCAAAGCAGTTCGACACATACAACGACAGAGTTACACATGGAGTAAAACAAACATACTGTCACGGTTCATGAATCCACTGCCTCCCTCTCTCTTTCTCTTTCTCTTTCTCTCTCTCTCTCTCTCTCTCGTGTTTGTGTGGGCGTGGTTCCCAATCTCGACCTGATTGTCTGTGCCAGCTGGAATCACTTATCTTCCCTTTATATGTTCTGTAACCAGTGTTTCTTGTTGTCAGATCGTTGTTACTTCTCTGAGGTTGTGTCGTGTGTCCGTGCTCATCTCTCACCGCCCTTGTGTGGATTATCTGCTGTGCTTCCTCCTACCCATCCGGACACACTTCCCTGGATTTCTCAGCACGCTATCATCGGAAGATGCGCCCTAGTCCCTGGGTCGGATTCCGTCTGAGTACAGTCTGTCTGTCCTGTTGCTGCTGTAAACTGTATTCATTAAACCATCGTTGCTTGCATCTTGCATCCGCCTCTGTATTGTCACAGAACGATCTGACCAGACCATGGATGCAGCGAGTTCAACGAGTCTGACCGAATTCATTTCCCGCAGTATCACGAGAATGGATCAACAAGAGGAGAACATCTCCAGCACAGGTCGGGCAGTACAAGCCCTTGCGACGCAGGTATCCCAGCTGACCCAACAATTACAACATCTGAGGGGTCTCGATGCGCCACCTACACCGGCAGTTCAACCCGCCCCGCCAGAGCCGGATTCCCAGCTAGAGCCACGGCTACCGACACCAGAGGGTTATTCAGGTGATCCTGACTATTGCAGAGCTTTTCTTACGAGATGTTCCATGCAATTCTCGTTGCAGCCACGGACCTTCAACCGTGAACAGTCTAAGGTAGCATTCGTACTCACACTGCTATCAGGCAAAGCGGCTCTTTGGGGAACGGCGGTGTGGGCGAACCAGGACCCATGCTGCACCTCTTTCCAGACACTCTCCGAGGAGATGAGAAGGGTCTTTGATCGGGCCGTGGCGGGTAGGGAGGCGGCCAGACTACTCGCTGACCTTCGCCAAGGAGACCGTTCAGTATCGGAATACTCCATCCAATTCCGCACTCTGGCCGCAGAGTGTCAGTGGAACGAGGAGGCGCAGTGGGACATGTTCCTGCATGGGCTGGAGGACCGGATCCAGAAGGAGATTTATGTTCTGGACCTTCCCAGGAATTTAAATGGACTAGTGGAACTAGCCTTGAGGGTCGACGCTCGTCTGAGTCGTATTGGCCGCCGAGCATGCCCTAACAGACCGTATAACGACACGGAGGGCTGGCATGCCAGCGGCGGGAACACGGCCAGTTCAGCCTCCGCTCACGAACCCATGCAGCTGGGGAGAGCTCGCCTCTCCCGGGAAGAGAGGGAGAGGCGGAGATCCCAAGGACTCTGTCTCTACTGTGGTAGAGCGGGCCACTTTATCCACTCCTGCCCGGTAAAAGATCAGGCCCGGTAGTAAGCATGAGGCTACTATCGGGTGGTGTCACCACAGAGAAGACCTCATCATCTACTCTCCTCCCGGTAAGACTAAGATGGGCCACCCACACGCACGACACCCAAGCCTTACTGGACTCAGGAGCAGAGGGTAATTTCATGGACTTCAAGCTCGCTCACAAACTCCAGATTCCTATCACCTCACTCTCGCACAAGATATCCGTCAACGCTCTCAATGGTCAAGAACTCCCCAACATTTCTCACACCACTGAACCTATCACACTCATCACTTCTGGCAATCACACTGAGACACTATCATTTCTACTCATGGACTCACCCCTTGCACCATTAGTTCTCGGCCACCCTTGGCTCACCCAACACAACCCCAGAGTTGACTGGGGTCATAACTCTATATCCATGTGGAGTAACAAGTGCCTTGAGTCCTGTTTGGTGTCTGCTTGTTCGTCTGTGTCTGATTCTGTGTTTCTAGAGGAGGCAGTGGATTTGTCTAACGTGCCCGTTGAATACCTCGACCTGAAGGAGGTGTTCAGTAAGTCCCGTGCTGCTTCTCTTCCTCCGCATCGTCCCTATGACTGTGCAATAGAATTATTGCCAGGTGAGTCTCCGCCTAAAGGCAAGTTATATTCACTCTCTGTTCCTGAGAGGGAGGCTATGGAGAGATACATCTCTGATTCTCTGGCATCTGGATTCATTCGTCCTTCCTCTTCTCCAGCGGGGCGGGGTTCTTTTGGGGGAAGAAGGACGGTTCTCTGCGTCCTTGCATTGATTACCGTGGGTTGAATAACATCACAGTGAAGAATACCTATCCCTTACCGTTGATGTCCTCAGCCTTTGAAAGGTTACAGGGAGCATCCGTGTTCACTAAGTTGGATTTACGGAATGCATATCATTTGGTTCGCATAAGGGGGGGGGACGAATGGAAGACCGCGTTTAACACCCCCAGAGGGCACTTCGAATATTTGGTCATGCCTTTTGGGCTATCCAACTCCCCAGCGGTTTTCCAGGCACTCGTCAATGACGTGCTGAGAGATATGATTGATCAGTTCATATATGTTTACCTGGATGACATACTGATTTTTTCTTCTTCTCTCCAGGAACACGTTCAGCACGTCAGACGAGTGCTTCAGAGGTTGTTGGAGAATGGACTTTTTGTCAAGGCGGAGAAATGCATTTTTCATGCACAATCCGTTCCATTCCTAGGTTACATCGTCTCGACTGAAGGTATTCGCATGGATCCTGACAAGGTTAAGGCTGTGGTGGATTGGCCAAGCCCAGATTCCCGTAAGGCCCTACAGAGGTTTCTGGGATTCGCCAATTTCTACCGGCGTTTCGTTCGCAACTTTAGCCAGATAGTCGCTCCTCTTACCGCCTTAACCTCCCCCAGAGTGACGTTCAGGTGGTCCGATACAGCCGAGGCTGCATTCGCCAAACTCAAGAGCCGCTTTGTTTCGGCTCCCATCCTCATAGCTCCTGATCCCTCGCGTCAGTTCGTGGTGGAGGTGGACGCTTCAGAGGTGGGGGTAGGTGCGGTACTTTCCCAACGTTCCTCTTCTGACGACAAGATGCACCCTTGCGCGTTCCTTTCCCATCGGTTATCACCTGCGGAACGCAACTACGACATTGGCAACAGAGAGTTGTTGGCAGTGAAGTTAGCACTGGAGGAGTGGCGCCATTGGTTAGAGGGTTCGGGGTACCTTTTATAGTTTGGACCGATCACAAAATTGTAGAATATATCAGAACCGCCAAACGACTCAACTCCAGGCAGGCGCGGTGGGCACTCTTTTTCGGACGTTTTGACTTCTCTCTCTCGTATCGCCCGGGTTCCAAGAATGTTAAACCCGATTCCCTTTCTCGCATTTTGACCATTCCGAACGCCCATCCACTCCCGAGTGCATCCTACCCGGGACCCTAGTGGTCTCCACACTCACATGGGAGGTTGAATCGAGGGTCAAAACGGCCTTAGAAGGGGTAACGCCTCCGCCCGGTTGCCCGCCTAATCGGTTGTTTGTGCCGGAGGGGTGTCGGTCCGATGTTATTCGGTGGGGGCATTGCTCCAACGTAGCGTGTCATCCAGGAGTCAGCCGCACTAGCTTTTGGTTAAGCAACGCTTTTGGTGGCCACTGATGGCTCGTGACATTCACAGTTTTGTCTTGGCTTGCTCGGTTTGTGCCACTGGGAAGACTTCTAATCGACCCCCAGATGGGTTACTCCAACCGCTGTCGGTCCCTTCGAGACCCTGGTCCCACATCGCGCTAGATTTTGTTACCGCCCTCCCGCCCTCCCAGGGCAAGACGGTTGTTTTGACCGTGGTGGACCGGTTCTCGAAGGCGGCTCATTTTATTCCCTTGCCTAAATTACCATCTGCCAAGGAGACAGCGGTAACTGTCGTGGATCACGTCTTTCGCTTACATGGCCTGCCGATGGACGTAGTTTCTGACAGGGGGCCCCAATTTGTGTCCAAGTTTTGTAGGTTACTGGGAGCGAGTGTCAGCCTGTCTTCAGGGTTTCATCCCCAGAGCAACGGTCAAACGGAGAGGGCCAACCAAGATTTGGAGAGAGTGTTGCGATGTTTGGTTTTTAAGAATCCCTCTTCCTGGAGTCAACAACTCTCTATGGTTGAGTACGCTCACAATTCGTTGCCAGTGGCAGCCACGGGTCTCTCTCCGTTTGAGTGTAGTTTAGGTTACCAACCACCTATCTTTCCCAGTACGGAGTCCGAGGTCACTGTTCCCTCCGCTCACGCTTTCATCCAGAGGTGCCGTCACGCATGGAGCAGAGCCCGTGAGACTCTTCTCCGGGTGGGGGCGCGCACCAAGGCTAAGGCCGATCGCCACCGGTCGAAGCCTCCGGTATACGTCGTTGGCCAAAGAGTGTGGCTTTCTACTAAGAACATTCCACTCCGATCCGTTTCGAACAAGCTTGCCCCCAAATTTATCGGCCCGTTCAAAGTCACCAGGATCATTAGTCCGGTGGCGGTCCGGCTCAAGCTTCCTCCGGCGTATAGGAGAATTCATCCTACCTTTCATGTGTCTAAAATAAAACCTGTGTTTCAGGCACGTATTAACCCGCCGGTCCCGGTTCCCCCGCCGCCACGACTTGTTGATGGGGAACCCACCTTTTCTGTCAATCGTATTTTGGACTCTAGAAGGAGGGGACGCGGATTCCAGTACCTGGTGGACTGGGAGGGTTACGGCCCGGAGGAGAGAAGTTGGGTACCTGCTAGGGACATTCTGGATCACTCCCTTATCGATGATTTCAATCGACAGGTAAATTCGCCTGGGAACGCCAAGAGGCGTTCCTAGGGGGGGGGGTATTGTCACGGTTCATGAATCCACTGCCTCCCTCTCTCTTTCTCTTTCTCTCTCTCTCTCTCTCTCTCCCGTGTTTGTGTGGGCGTGGTTCCCAATCTCGGCCTGATTGTCTGTGCCAGCTGGAATCACTTATCTTCCCTTTATATGTTCTGTAACCAGTGTTTCTTGTTGTCAGATCGTTGTTACTTCTCTGAGGTTGTGTCGTGTGTCTGTGTGTCTGGACACACTTCCCTGGATTTCTCAGCACGCTATCATCGGAAGATGCGCCCTAGTCCCTGGGTCGGATTCCGTCTGAGTACAGTCTGTCTGTCCTGTTGCTGCTGTAAACTGTATTCATTAAACCATCGTTGCTTGCATCTTGCATCCGCCTCTGTATTGTCACACATACAGTCAATAATACAGTATAAACAAGTCTATATACGATGTGAGCAAATGAGGTGAGAAGGGAGGTAAAGGCAAAAAAAAGGCCATGGTGACAAAGTAAATACAATATAGCAAGTAAAACACTGGAATGGTAGATTTGCAGTGGAAGAATGTGCAAAGTAGAAATAAAAATAATGGGGTGCAAAGGAGCAAAATAAATAAATAAAATAAATACAGTCGGGAAAGAGGTAGTTGTTTGGGCTAAATTATAGGTGGGCTATGTACAGGTGCAGTAATCTGTGAGCTGCTCTGACAGTTGGTGCTTAAAGCTAGTGAGGGAGATAAGTGTTTCCAGTTTCAGAGATTTTTGTAGTTCGTTCCAGTCATTGGCAGCAGAGAACTGGAAGGAGAGTCGGCCAAAGAAAGAATTGGTTTTGGGGGTGACTAGAGAGATATACCTGCTGGAGCGTGTGCTACAGGTGGGAGATGCTATGGTGACCAGCGAGCTGAGATAAGGGGGACTTTACCTAGCAGGGTCTTGTAGATGACATGGAGCCAGTGGGTTTGGCGACGAGTATGAAGCGAGGGCCAGCCAACGAGAGCATACAGGTCGCAATGGTGGGTAGTATATGGGGCTTTGGTGACAAAACGGATTGCACTGTAATAGACTGCATCCAATTTGTTGAGTAGAGTATTGGAGGCTATTTTGTAAGTCGAGGATTGGTAGGATGGTCAGTTTTACAAGGGTATGTTTGGCAGCATGAGTGAAGAATGCTTTGTTGCGAAATAGGAAGCCAATTCTAGATTTAACTTTGGATTGGAGATGTTTGATATGGGTCTGGAAGGAGAGTTAACAGTCTAACCAGACACCTAAGTATTTGTAGTTGTCCACGTATTCTAATTCAGCAATTGGAGGCCACGGAAGGGGCTCCAATTGGAAGGGAGTTGTATGGCATTGAAGCTTGCCTGGAGGGTTGTTAACACAGTGTCCAAAGAAGGGCCAGAAGTATACAGAATGGTGTCGTCTGCGTAGAGGTGAATCAGAGACTCACCAGCAGCAAGAGCAACCTCATTGATGTATACAGAGAAGAGAGTCGGTCCAAGAATTGAACCCTGTGGCACCCCCATAGAGACTGCCAGAGGTCCGGACAGCAGACCCTCCGATTTGACACACTGAACTCTATCAGAGAAGTAGTTGGTGAACCAGGCGAGGCAATCATTTGAGAAACCAAGGCTGTCGAGTCTGCCGATGAGGATGTGGTGATTGACAGAGTCGAAAGCCTTGGCCAGATCAATGAATACGGCTGCACAGTAATGTTTCTTATCGATGGCGGTTAAGATATCGTTTAGGACCTTGAGCGTGGCTGAGGTGCACCCATGACCAGCTCTGAAACCAGATTGCATAGCAGAGAAGGTATGGTGAGATTCGAAATGGTCGGTAATCTGTTTGTTGACTTGGCTTTCAAAGACCTTAGAAAGGCATGGTAGGATAGATATAGGTCTGTAGCAGTTTGGGTCAAGAGTGTCCCCCCCCTTTGAAGAGGGGGATGACCGCAGCTGCTTTCCAATCTTTGGGAATCTCAGACGACACGAAAGAGAGGTTGAACAGGCTAGTAATAGGGGTGGCAACAAGTTCGGCAGATAATTTTTAGAAAGAAAGGGTCCAGATTGTCTAGCCCGGCTGATTTGTAGGGGTCCAGATTTTGCAGCTCTTTCAGAACATCAGCTGAACGGATTTGGGAGAAGGAGAAATGGGGAAGGCTTGGGCGAGTTGCTGTGGGGGGTGCAGTGCTGTTGACCGGGGTAGGAGTAGCCAGGTGGAAAGCATGGCCAGCCGTAGAAAAATGCTTATTGAAATTCTCAATTATGGTGGATTTATCAGTGGTGACAGTGTTTCCTATCTTCAGTGCAGTGGGCAGCTGGGAGGAGGTGTTCTTATTCTCCATGGACTTTACAGTGTCCCAAAGTTAGTGTTGCAGGAAGCAAATTTCTGCTTGAAAAAGCTAGCCTTGGCTTTTCTAACTACCTATATAATGGTTTCTAGCTTCCCTGAACAGCTGCATAAAAGTAAAAGGAGGTTTTTGGGGGCGATAAAATAGCTTCAAGGTATCATGTACAGACAAAGGTATGGTAGGATGTAAAATACAGTGGAGGTAAACCTAGGTATTGAGTGATGAAGAGAGAGATATTAGGATAGGACTGCTAGCTAGATAGGGGCTGCTAGCTAGATAGAACTGCTAGCTAGATAGGGGCTGTTAGCTAGATAGGGGCTGCTATCTAGATAGGAGCCGCTAGCTAGATAGGACTGGGCTCACTGGGGGCTGCTAGCTAGATAGGGGCTGTAATCCTGCCACTCACGTGATGAAGTTGGCATCTACATACTCCCTATATACTGTAGACTGGCCAGCTATGTAGACACAGTGGACCTAGGACACTCAATCTCTGTCTGCTTGTACCCTTTCCCATCAAAGCGTAGACAGGTCAGCTCATATTTTTTTGTTGGCAGACACACACGCTAGTCATTTGTTGAATGACTGAAATGATGCTCTCTCATAGGCTGTTGCCAGGGTTGATGGACCAAGCCCCCTTGGGTGTCTGTGAATAGCTGCTAGGAGCCAATCAGAGCAGCTGTAGGAGGTGGGCAGGGGCAGGGGGTGGCAGAGGACACATGCCAGATTAGAGAGGTTAAATAAAGGAGGGATTAAACACCTGAGACTCATCTCTTTATCTACCCTACTCACAAGCAGCTAACAGGAAGGGACAGAGGGTCTCTGTGTGTGTGTGTGTGTGTGTGTGTGTGTGTGTGTGTGTGTGTGTGTGTGTGTGTGTGTGTGTGTGTGTGTGTGTGTGTGTGTGATTTAGAGAGTGGGAGTGTGACAGAGTTATAAATAGATGCATGATGAAATACACATCTTAGAATCAACTGTTAAACTGACCAGAACCTACTGGATTCTCCAATTACATTTAATGAACTACAGGACAAAATACAAACCCTCCAACCCAAAATGGCCTGTGGGGTTGATGGTATCCTACATGAAATTATAAAATATACAGACCACCAATTGGCTGTACTAAAACTCCTTAACATCATCCTCAGCTCTGATATCTTCCCCGAGCAGGGATTAAACACCTGACACACTCATCTCTCTATCTACCCTACTCACAACTAGCTGACAGAGAAACTGTGTGTGTGTGTGTGTGTGTGTGTGTGTGTGTGTGTGTGTGTGTGTGTGTGTGTGTGTGTGTGTGTGTGTGTGTGTGTGTGTGTGTGTGTGTGTGTGTGTGTGTGTGTGTGCACGTGCGTGTGCGCGTGCGCGTGTGTGTGAGTAGCAGTGTGTGATCAGTCTGATTTAGAGGTGGTGTGACAGAGTTATAAATAGAATCAATGTGACTTCTCCTCTGGCTTTAAAGTCCTTGAGTGTGTGTGTGTGTTCTCTTTAAAATGTTCCTCTCATGTAGCCTGTATAACCCCGGCCTGCCCAAAAGGGTTCTTTGGCCGTCCCCACAGGAGACCCCTTTTTGGTTCCAGGTAGAACTCTTTTGGGTTCCATGTAGAACTCTCTGCAAAAAGGGTTCTACATGGAACTCAAAAGGGTGTGTGTGTGTGTGTGTGTGTGTGTGTGTGTGTGTGTGTGTGTGTGTGTGTGTGTGTGTGTGTGTGTGTGTGTGTGTGTGTGTGTGTGTGTGTGTGTGTGTGTGTGTGTGTGTGTGTGTGTGTGTGTGTGTGTGTGTGTGTGTGTGTGTGTGTGTGTGTGTGTGTGTGTGTGTGTGTGTACCTGTCTGGCCACTCTCCTGGCCTCCCAGTAAGGTTTGGAGTCTTCTACAGCTCTGCCGATCCTCTTCACCTGCTCATCCAGCTTCACTGTGGCTTCCACCAGCACCGCACGGAACTTCTGACGACAGTCCTACACACACCCACACACACACACACACCCGTTAGTAAAACACCAACAAATCTCCAGGAACCGTATATGTGTCACATTCTATCCTGTTCTATTGTCACCACGACAACAGACAGAGTGTTCATCTATACACAGTGTCATGTTATATTGTCACTATGACAACAGACAGGGTGTTCGTCAGAGTGTATTGACACTGTATGAGTGTCTATGTAGCCATGTCTGTGCTGTTTTGTTTAGGAAGGTGTTTTCTCCTCTCCATCCCGATTCACAGAACTGAGATAGTCAGGCTTTTTCCTCAAAAGAGCTGTGTCAAACTCAATACAACACTAACTCACTTAACCTAGCATGGTAACTTTACATGAATCTGATTCACAAAGTTGGCACCACACACACACACACACACACACACACACACACACCACTAGTCTGCAGACAGGAACATTACCCCTATGCTGTTACATATTCGTGGAAATATTACAGGGGAGAATCCCTTCTCTCGGTCCCTGCGTCACAATGTCTAAAATTAGGGGCTGAGAAATGTCTCTCTCCCTGTCAAAGAGGAGTGTGTGTGTGGCGCCAACTTTGTGAATCAGATTCATGTAAAGTTACCATGCTAGGTTAAGTGAGTTAGTGTTGTATTGAGTTTGTTACCACATGTCCCTGATTGTGATGGACAGTCCCACATTCCTGTAGGCTACTAATCTGTTCCTCGAAATCATCCCGTTGTCCCGCATTTGGGTATCTTAAATGTGGTCACCCTAGATTTAAGGGCTGTAACACCTGCATCTTGTCCCCAGAAAGGGAGAGGGTAGGAAGAGAGGAGGAAAAATGGAGGGAAAAAGAGAGGTGGAGGGATGGAGGGGAAGAGAGGAGGAAAAATGGAGGGGAAAAGAGAGGGGGAGAGATGGAGGGGAAAAGGGAGGGGGAGAGATGGAGGGGAAAAGGGAGGGGGAGAGATGGAGGGGAAAAGGGAGGGGGAGAGATGGAGGGGAAAAGGGAGGGGGAGAGATGGAGGGAAAAAGGGAGGGGGAGAGATGGAGGGGAAAAGGGAGGGGGAGAGATGGAGGGGGAGACATGGAGGGGAAAAGAGGGGGAGAGATGGAGGGGAAAAGAGAGGGGGAGAGATGGAGGGGAGAAGAGAGAGGGAGAGATGGAGGGGAAAAGAGAGGTGAGAGATGGAGGGGAGAAGAGAGAGGGAGAGATGGAGGGGAAAAGAGAGAGAGATGGAGGGAAGAAGAGAGGGGGAGAGAAGAAAGGGAGAAGAGAGGGGGGGAGAAGAGAGGGGGAGAAGAAAGGGGAGAGATGGAGGGGAGAAGAGAGGGGGAGAGAAAGAAAGGGAGAAGAGAGGGTGGGAGAAGAAAGGGGGAGAGATGGAGGGGAGAAGAGAGGGGGAGAGATGGAGGGGAGAAGAGAGGGCTAGAAGGGAGCATTGAGGGGAAACTAGCTTCCTGTGACAACGTCACACTTCCTCAATGGTTTCTGCGGTTTCACGTTTCAATCAAGTTTAAAGTTTTAATGTCACATGCACAAGTACAGTGAAATGCCTTTCTTGCAAACTCTAACCCCAACAATACAATCATGAATAACAATGTAACACAAAAAATAATAACACACAAGACATAACAACAAGAGGAACATGATAAAGTAATCATACTATATACAGGGTCAATCAGGTCCAGTGTCATATTGACAATGTACAGGGATACTGGATCGATAGAGGTAGATATGTAGAGGGGTAAGGGGACAGGGATACTGGATCGATAGAGGTAGATATGTAGAGGGGTAAGGGGACAGGGATACTGGATCGATAGAGGTAGATATGTAGGGGTAAGGGGACAGGGATACTGGATCGATAGAGGATATGTAGAGGGGTAAGGGGACAGGGATAGATATGTAGATATGGGGGGTAAGGGGACAGGGATACTGGATCGATAGAGGTAGATATGTAGAGGGGTAAGGGGACAGGGATACTGGATCGATAGAGGTAGATATGTAGAGGGGTAAGGGGACAGGGATACTGGATCGATAGAGGTAGATATGTAGAGGGGTAAGGGGACAGGGATACTGGATCGATAGAGGGGTAGATATGTAGAGGGATATGTAAGGGGTAAGGGGACAGGGATACTGGATCGATAGAGGTAGATATGTAGAGGGGTAAG
Organism: Oncorhynchus tshawytscha; assembly: GCF_018296145.1. Taxonomy (NCBI): domain Eukaryota; kingdom Metazoa; phylum Chordata; class Actinopteri; order Salmoniformes; family Salmonidae; genus Oncorhynchus; species Oncorhynchus tshawytscha. The sequence goes on from NC_056459.1 coordinate 30,255,377, forward strand.
GGGACAGGGATACTGGATCGATAGAGGTAGATATGTAGAGGGGTAAGGGGACAGGGATACTGGATCGATAGAGGTAGATATGTAGAGGGGGGACAGGGATACTGGAAGGGGACAGGGGGTATACTGGATCGATAGAGGTAGATATGTAGAGGGGTAAGGGGACAGGGATACTGGATCGATAGAGGTAGATATGTAGAGGGGTAAGGGGACAGGGATACTGGATCGATAGAGGTAGATATGTAGAGGAGTAAGGGGACAGGGATACTGGATCGATAGAGGTAGATATGTAGAGGGGTAAGGGGACAGGGATACTGGAGTGATGGTGGTAGATATGTATAGGGGTAAGGTGACTATATACAGGGTCAGTACCACATTAACAATGTACAGGGATACTGGAGTGATGGAGGTTGATATGTATAGGGGTAAGGTGACTATATACAGGGTCAGTACCACATTAACAATGTACAGGGATACTGGAGTGATGGAGGTAGATATGTATAGGGGTAAGGTGACTATATACAGGCTCAGTACCACATTAACAATGTACAGGGATACTGGAGTGATGGAGGTAGATATGTATAGGGGTAAGGTGACTATATACAGGGTCAGTACCACATTAACAATGTACAGGGATACTGGAGTGATGGAGGTTGATATGTATAGGGGTAAGGTGACTATATACAGGGTCAGTACCACATTAACAATGTACAGGGATACTGGAGTGATGGAGGTAGATATGTATAGGGGTAAGGGGACAGGGATACTGGAGTGATGGTGGTAGATATGTATAGGGGTAAGGGGACAGGGATACTGGAGTGATGGAGGTTGATATGTATAGGGGTAAGGTGACTATATACAGGGTCAGTACCACATTAACAATGTACAGGGATACTGTAGTGATGGTGGTAGATATGTATAGGGGACAGGGATACTGGAGTGATGGTGGTAGATATGTATAGTGGGAGTGATGGAGGTAGATAAGGTGGTGATGTAAGGTGACTAGGCATCAGGATATATGATAAACAGAGTAGCAGCAGCGTATATGATGATTGTATGTGAGTGGGTGTGTGTGTGCAGAGTCAGTGTCAATGTATGTTCATATTATGTGTGTGTGTGTTGAGCGAATGATGGAGTGAGTGTTTGTATGTGTGTTGGAGTATCAGTGTGCGGAGTGTGTAGGGCCCTGTGAGTGTGTAGGGCCCTGTGAGTGTGTAGGGCCCTGTGAGTGTGTAGGGCCCTGTGAGTGTGTAGGGCCCTGTGAGTGTGTAGGGCCCTGTGAGTGTGTAGGGCCCTGTGAGTGTGTAGGGCCCTGTGAGTGTGAATAGCGGGCGTGCAAAAATACAAAGGTCAACCCCAGATAGTCCATGTAGCTATTTAGTTAGCTATTTAGTTCTATTTAGTTAGCTATTTAGCTCTATTTTGTTAGCTATTTAGTTCTATTTAGTTAGCTATTTAGTTCTATTTAGTTAGCTATTTAGTTCTATTTAGTTAGCTATTTAGTTCTATTTAGTTAGCTATTTAGTTCTATTTAGTTAGCTATTTTGTTAGCTATTTAGTTCTATTTAGTTAGCTATTTAGTTCTATTTAGTTAGCTATTTAGTTCTATTTAGTTAGCTATTTAGTTCTATTTAGTTAGCTATTTTGTTAGCTATTTAGTTCTATTTAGTTAGATATCTAGTTTAATTTAGTTAGCTATTTAGCAGTCTCATATAGACTCAATAGCAGTGCTATTCCCATACCAAGCGGTGATGCAGCCAGTCAAGATGCTCTCAGTCGTACAGCTGTAGAAAGTTTTTTGAGGATTTGAAGGGTCCATGCCAAACCTTTTCAACCTCCTGAGGGGGAAAAGGTGCTGTCGGGCCTTCTTCACAACTACGCTCGTTTGTGTAGACCATTTTAAGTTCTTAGTGATTTGGACACAGAGGAACTCTCGACCCGCTCCACCGCAGCCCCGTCGATGTGGATGGGGACGTGCTCGGACCTCTGTTTCCTGTAGTCCACGATCAGCTCCTTGGTCTTACTGACGTTGAGGGAGAGGTTGTTGTCCTGGCACCACACTGCCAGGTCATTGACCTCCTCCCTATAGGCTGTCTCATCGTTGTCAATGATCAGGCCTTACCACTGTAGTGTCGTCAGCAAACTTAATGATGGTGTTGGAATCGTGCCTGGCCACGCAGTCTTTGGTGAACAGGGAGTACAGGAGTGGACTAAATGCGCACCCCTGTGGGACCCCCGTGTTGAGGGTCAGCGTGGCGAGGTGATGTTGCCTATCCTCACCACCTGGGGTCGGCTCATCAGGAAGTCCAGGATCCAGTTTCAGAGGGAGGGGTTTAGTCCCATGATCCTAAGCTTGGTGACGAGCTTGGAGGGGACAATGGTGTTGAACGCTGAGCTGTAGTCAATGAACAGCATTCTCACATAGGTGTTCCTCATATCTAGGTGGTTGAGGGCAGTGTGGAGAACAATTGAGATTGCATCGTCTATGGATCTCTTGGGGGCGGTATGCAAGTTGGAGTGGGTCTAGGATGTCTGGGATGATGAAGTTGATGTGTGCCATAACCAGCCTCTCAGAACACTTCATGGGTGATGGAGATATGAGGTATCTGTGACATTCACTGAAGAGCAATGTTTGCAATAAACATGCTGATAGTTTGTCTCTCTGGAAAAGAACACCTATTAAATCAGTGATCTGAAACATGTTTAACCCAATACTGACCAATGGACTCCTGATGTTGAAACGTAGCTTCCTGAAGTTGTTTTTGAGTTCCACCAAGCCAATGTCTCGAACCACAGTCCCTGACCCCTGGTCCCTGTCCCCTGGCCCCTGGTCCCTGTCCCATGACCCCTGACCCCTGACCCCTGACCCCTGGCCCCTGACCCCTGGTCCCCTGTCCCCTGGTCCCCTGTCCCCTGACCCCTGGCCCCTGGCCCCTGACCCAGTCTTAAAACAGGACCCACCAATACTGTGCTTCCTAACAGTAATCCAAATGTCTTTCTAATAGCTGCTGCTCAGAGAGAGAGAGAGTAGACCTAGGGTTTAATGGTAAGAAGGCAAGACAGAGAGAGAGTGAGAGAGAGGCCACACAGGCCCGTCTACCCTACAGGGGGATCTAGGGGGGCTCAGAGCGTCACCTTTTGTTTATAACGTAAACAACTTGACATACTTCGCATACCTCCCTTTCAGCCATTCTCTTTCTCTGAATTAGCTTCCTGGAAATATACAACAACATAACATATGTGTATAATACAGGTATTACATGTGTATGTGTATAACAAGATTTTCTTCCTGAAATACAAGGAATATGCTGACGTTTCCCCCAAGTACTCAATCTTTTCAGTAAACTGGCTCTCTTCTTCTCCCTCTCTCCCTCTCCCCCTTCTCTCTCTCTCTCCCTCTTCCCTCTCTCCCTCTTCCCTCTCTCCCCCTACCCTCTCTCCCTCTCTCCCCCTACCCTCTCTCCCTCTCTCCCCCTACCCTCTCTCCCTCTTCCCTCTCTGCCTCTTCCCTCTCTCCCTCTCTCCCCCTTCCCTCTCCCTCCTTCCCCCTCTCTAGCATATTTCAAATCAAATCAAATCCAATTTTAACTGGTCACGTGCACAAGCCCTTAACAAACAATGCAGTTTTAAGAAAAATATGTGTTAAGTAAAAAATAAGAAATTAAAGTAACAAATAATTAAAGAGCAGCCGTAAATAACAATAGCGAGTCTATAAACAGGGGGTACCGGTACAGAGTCAATATGCGGGGGCACCGGTTAGTCAAGGTAATTGAGGTAATATGTACATGTAGGTAGAGTTAAAGTGACTATGCATAGATAATAAACAGAGAGTAGCAGCAGTGTAAAAGGGGGGGGAGCAATGCAAATAGTCTGGGTAGCCATTTGATTAGCTGTTCAGGAGTCTTATGGCTTGGGGGGTAGGAGCTGTAGAGAAGACTTCTGGACCTAGACTTGGCTATTCTAGACTCTTTCCAATGAAACCCAGAAGAGGAGAGGAGGTGGTTTAGAGGAGGAAAAGAGCGTATTTGTAATGTAACCCAGAAGAGGAGATGGTTTAAGGGGGAAATGAAGACGTCAGATTTGGGATTGGCTGCTATTTGATTTGATTGGAATGAAAGGCTTTGGGCCAGTAACAGAAAGGGTCACTGGTTGGAATAGCCAAGAAAGTGACAAGTCTGTTCTTGTCACAAACGCACACAGACCCACCTCCAGCTCTGTCTCCCAGCGGTTGATGTCCTCTGTAGACTGGTTCAACTTGTCCAACTCCCCCTGTTTACACACAACACACAGGAGACAGGGAGGAGGGAAGGAGGCAAGGATAGGAGAGAGAAAAATGAAGAGGAAGGAAAAGAGAGAGGATAGAGAGCAAAAATAAAGTGTTGTAGAATTACATGAAATGTGTTTATAAAAGGCCAAAATGCTCCTGTGCTGAGAAAGGACAAGCAAGGTATCTGATCTAGCCTATATAGGTATCTGATCTAGCCTATATAGGTATCTGATCTAGCCTATATAGGTATCTGAACTAGCCTATATAGGTATCTGATCTAGCCTATATAGGTATCTGATCTAGCCTATATGGGTATCTGATCTAGCCTATATGGGTATCTGAACTAGCCTATATAGGTATCTGATCTAGCCTATATAGGTATCTGATCTAGCCTATATAGGTATCTGAACTAGCCTATATCTGAGGGTATCTGATCTAGCCTATATAGGTATCTGATCTAGCCTATATAGGTATCTGATCTAGCCTATATAGGTATCTGATCTAGCCTATATAGGTATCTGATCTAGCCTATATAGGTATCTGACCTAGCCTATATAGGTATCTGACCTAGCCTATATAGGTATCTGATCTAGCCTATATAGGTATCTGATCTAGCCTATATAGGTATCTGACCTAGCCTATATAGGTATCTGACCTAGCCTATATAGGTATCTGACCTAGCCTATATAGGTATCTGACCTAGCCTATAACCTAGGTATCTACGCCACTATGTACTGCATTGAACATTCCATTTTGTGAATAGTGATTGTTATATTGTTGTTTTAAATTACGACTATCCCAATCTAATCATCGCATTAGGAATAGTAGGCTATCTTACACACAGTACCAGTCAAAAGTTTGGACATACCTACTCATTCAAGGGTTTTCCTTGTAGAAAAATACTGAAGACATCAAAACTATGAAATAACAAACATGGAATCATGTAATAACCCCCCCCCCAAAAAAGTGTTAAACAAATCAAAATATATTTTATATGTGTGATACTTCAAAGTAGCCACCCTGTGCCTTGATCACAGCTTTGCACACTCTTGGCATTCTCTCAACCAGCTTCATGAGGTAGTCACCTGGAATGCATTTCAATTAACAGGTGTGCCTTGTTAAAAGTTAATTTGTGGAATTTCTTTCCTTCTTAATGCATTTGAACCAATCAGTTGTGTTGTGACAAGGTAGGGTTGGTATACAGAAGAGTCCTATTTGGTAAAATATTATGACAAGAACAGCTCAAATAAGCAGAGAGAAATGACAGTCCATCAGTACTTTAAGACATGAAGGTCAGTCAATTCTGAAAATGTCAAGACATTTTTAAGTTTCTTCAAGTGCAGTCACAATAAACCATCAAGCGCTATGATGAAACTGTCTCTCATGAGGACCGCCACAGGAATGGAAGACCCAGAGTTACCTCTACTGTAGAGGATAAGTTCATTAGAGTTAACTGCTCCTCAGAGTGCAGCCCAAATAAATGCTTCACCGAGTTCAAGTAACAGTGTAACTAACGCCTGTCGTCGGGAAGAGTGGACCAAAGCGCAGCGTAAAGTGTTCATGATTATTTTTATTGTCAAAAAACACTCAAACAAAGTAAAAAAATGAAAGCGACCAGTTCTGTCAAGTAACGGAGACTAAACAGAAAATAACTACCCACAAAACACAGGTGGGAAAAAGCTGCCTAAGTGTGATCCCCAATCAGAGACAACGATAGACAGCTGCCTCTGATTGGGAACCATACTCGGCCAAAACAAAGAAATAGACAACATAGAATGCCCACCCAAATCACACCCTGACCTAACCAAATAGAGAAATAAAACGGCTCTCTCTCATGTGTGGTTCTCACCGTGAAGCATGGAGGAGGAGGTGTGATTGTGTGGGGGTGCTTTGCTGGTGACACTGTCAGTGATTTATTTAGAATTCAAGGCACACTTAACCAGCATGGCTACTGCAGCGATATGCCTTCCCATCTGGTTTGCACTTAGTGGGACAATCATTTGTTTTCAACGGGACAATGACCCAAAACACACCTCCAGGCTTGTGTAAGGGCTATTTGACCAAGAAGCAGCGTGATGGAGTGCTGCATCAGATGGCCTGGCCTCCACAATCACCCAACCTCAACCCAATTGAGATGGTTTGGGATGAGTTGGACCGCAGAGTGAAGGAAAAGCAGCCAACAAGTACCCAGTATATGTAGGAACCAGAGCCGGGTGACCCTATACGCTCACTACGCAAATTGCGTAGGGCCCCGCAAATTACACAAATTACCTCCCACTTGTGGCAAAGCGGGTGTCAATGTGTACAACTTGGATGAGAGGATGAAGCGGAACCATCCTCTTCTGGTCACGAAAAGAGAAGAAGAAAAACACCATGGAAGTGAATTCCAGGAACAGCAATCAGGTAAACTTGTCTTCTCTCCTCTCCAAGCAAATAACAGTAACGTTAAGTTGATGTGCTAGCTGGGCAGTGCATCTCTCTCTAGTCTGTCTGTCTTCCTAACCTAGCTGGGCAGTGCATCTCTCTCTAGTCTGTCTGTCTTGTTAACCTAGCTGGGCAGTGCATCTCTCTCTAGTCTGTCTGACTTGTCTAACCTAGCTGGGCAGTGCATCTCTCTCTAGTCTGTCTGTCTGTCTTGTTAACCTAGCTGGGCAGTGCATCTCTCTCTAGTCTGTCTGTCTTGTTAAACTAGCTGGGCAGTGCATCTCTCTCTAGTCTGTCTGTCTTGCTAACCTAGCTGGGCAGTGCATCTCTCTCTAGTCTGTCTGTCTTCCTAACCTAGCTGGGCAGTGCATCTCTCTCTAGTCTGTCTGTCTTCCTAACCTAACTGGGCAGTGCATCTCTCACTAGTCTGTCTGTCTTCCTAACCTAGCTGTTTCTTTGTGCCTGACAAAAGTGAGAGTGAAATACAACTATTTATTACGTTGGATAAACGCCAATGGGCAACGGTGTTTATAACTGCAGCTCGGGAAAGATAACCGTGTCGCGCGTGAACATGCGTTTATATGCACGAAATGAAACTCGCGCTTTCCAGCAGCAGCCTCTGTGGGGACCAGTCCAGACAATATATGGGCGTGATGGCTCTCGTCATAGGCGCACATCATTTTAAAACAAGACAATGATTATCTAGTCTCTCAGTCAAGGTTTGCTTACAACTTTGGACTAATGCAATACGGAAAGCAATGGATTGCCATTGACTAGTGATGTTTATATTGAATTTAAAATGTTGATTATCTGGGCATACTGGGCAATACGGATGCACATCCCTCAGTAAATAATAACCATCAAGTATTCAACCAAGCCATAGTATAAATAATATTTTATATTTCAAAATGTATAAAATTAAATCTGGGGGAGCCATTTTGAATGGCGCTGATGCAGCCAATAAAATTAATAAAAGTATTGTTATCTATAATTTACAGGTGCTATGCTTAAGTTTGTCAGTAGAGGAGATGCTGGATAATCAGCCAGTACAAGCACAGACTCAGTTGATCCACATCCAGCCTCAGCCAGTACTAACACAGACCCAATACAGTCTTCTTCAGCAAATACTAACACAGACCCAATACAGTCTTCTTCAGCAAATACTAACACAGACCCAATACAGTCTTCTTCAGCAAATACTAACACAGACCCAATACAGTCGTCTTCAGCAAATACTAACACAGACCCAATACAGTCTTCTTCAGCAAGTACTAACACAGACCCAATACAGTCTTCTTCAGCAAGTACTAACACAGACCCAGTACAGGCAGCCTCAGCCAGTACACAGACCCAGGTGAAGTACAGGCAGCTTCAGCCAGTACTAGTACAACCAGAGGTGTACAGCCAGCAACAGATACAAGCAGCTCAGATCCTAATAGAACAGTTTCTGCTCCACCAAATGACCCAGATTGACCCAGTCTTAACAGACTTTATGAGGACTGAGTTGGTGCTCAGAGGTACATTCAAACCAGGACTGTGTTTCTCTTACCCTAAAGACAAGTCTAGAAGAGGTTTCCTTCAGGCTTATTACAGAGACAGATGTCTAAATGGGGAAAAGATTACCAGCTGGCTAAATGGGGGAAAGATTACCAGGAGCTGGCTAAATGGGGAAAAGATTACCAGGAGCTGGCTAAATGGGGAAAAGATTACCAGCTGGCTAAATGGGGGAAAGATTACCAGCTGGCTAAATGGGGGAAAGATTACCAGCTGGCTAAATGGGGGAAAGATTACCAGCTGGCTAAATGGGGAAAAGATTACCAGCTGGCTAAATGGGGGAAAGATTACCAGGAGCTGGCTAAATGGGGAAAAGATTACCAGGAGCTGGCTAAATGGGGAAAAGATTACCAGCTGGCTAAATGGGGAAAGATTACCAGCTGGCTAAATGGGGAAAGATTACCAGCTGGCTAAATGGGGAAAAGATTACCAGCTGGCTAAATGGGGGAAAGATTACCAGCTGGCTAAATGGGGAAAGATTACCAGCTGGCTAAATGGGGAAAAGATTACCAGCTGGCTAAATGGGGGAAAGATTACCAGCTGGCTAAATGGGGAAAAGATTACCAGCTGGCTAAATGGGGAAAGATTACCAGCTGGCTAAATGGGGAAAAGATTACCAGGAGCTGGCTAAATGGGGAAAAGATTACCAGGAGCTGGCTAAATGGGGGAAAGATTACCAGGAGCTGGCTAAATGGGGAAAAGATTACCAGCTGGCTAAATGGGGGAAAGATTACCAGCTGGCTAAATGGGGAAAGATTACCAGCTGGCTAAATGGGGAAAAGATTACCAGCTGGCTAAATGGGGAAAAGATTACCAGCTGGCTAAATGGGGGAAAGATTACCAGCTGGCTAAATGGGGAAAGATTACCAGCTGGCTAAATGGGGAAAAGATTACCAGCTGGCTAAATGGGGGAAAGATTACCAGCTGGCTAAATGGGGGAAAGATTACCAGCTGGCTAAATGGGGAAAAGATTACCAGGAGCTGGCTAAATGGGGAAAAGATTACCAGGAGCTGGCTAAATGGGGGAAAGATTACCAGCTGGATAAATGGGGGAAAGATTACCAGCTGGCTAAATGGGGGAAAGATTACCAGCTGGCTTTCATAAACAATCAAAAACAACGCTGTCTATTGTTTTTGCTGTAAGCTCTTTTCTACAGAAGACTACAAAATAATAAATGACTTGTCAAATATCAACGCCATTCTGAAACACCATGAGGGTAGTCCTGAACACACAGATAATATGATTAAGTGGAGAGAACTTGATCTGCGCCTAAATCGGGGACAGAGTCTTGGCCAGATATTTTTTTTAAACTGCACTGTCGGTTAGGGGCTAAGCATCACACTGAAAGGTGTATTCGGCACATGTGACTAATAACATTTGATTTGATACAAATGACAATTTTGTAGTCTGAAAGAAAGAGATGGTGGGATGTCCTTACATGTTTAATAAGTATCCCCCAGTCTCTGTCTGAAAGAAACCTAGCATTCAGGGGTTCATCAGACAAACTCTTCCAACCAGATAATGGAAACGTCCTAAAAGACGTTGAATTACTGGCAAAATGTAACCCAGTTATGCAAAATCATCTCAGCAAAAATGTAAAATGGAGAGACGCATGCTCATTACCTTGGGAAGCGCACACAGAATGAGCTGATACAGATTGTGAGTGACAAGATTCTAGAAGCAATAGTGACTCAAGTAAGAGACTCAAAGTACTTCTCCATTTATCTTGGACTGTACACCCGACATTAGTCACCCGGAACAAATGTCTATTATTCTGAGAAGCTTGGCTTTAAAAAGAAAGCCAGAGATCAAGGAGCACTTCCTCGGGCTTTGTGAATGTTGAGGTTACAACAGACTTGAATCTGTCAACTGTCATCTTAGATAAGCTGAACGAGCTGAAGATTCCATTTGAAGATCGCAGAGGGCAAGCTTATGATAATGGGGTCAACATGAAGGGCAAGCACCAAGGGGTACAAGCCAGACTGCTCCAAAAACATCCCAGAGCCGTGTTCATCCCATGTGGAGCACATACTCTAAACCTTGTGTTCGTCCAATGTGGAGCACATACTCTAAACCTTGTGTTCGTCCAATGTGGAGCACATACTCTAAACCTTGTGTTCGTCCAATGTGGAGCACATACTCTAAACCTTGTGTTCGTCCCATGTGGAGCACATACTCTAAACCTTGTGTTCGTCCCATGTGGAGCACATACTCTAAACCTTGTGTTCGTCCCATGTGGAGCACATACTCTAAACCTTGTCATGCAGATGCTGCCAAATCTTCAAAAGATGCAGTTCGGTTTTTTGGGCATGTGTAAAAGCTCTTCACCTTCTGGAGGAGTGTTTTGGAGTGTTTTGAAGAAACACCTGAACATAACTGTGAAGTCATGGAGTGACACAAGATGGGAGAGTAGGCTTCAAAGTGTTCATGCAATCAGGTATCTGTCACACCCTGACCTTAGAGATCCTTTTTATTCTCTATTTTGGTTAGGTCAGGGTGTGACTAGGGTGGGCAATCTATGTGTTCTATTTCTTTGTTGGCCAGGTATGGTTCCCAATCAGAGTCTATCGTTGTCTCTGATTGGGGATCATACTTAGGCAGCCTGTTTTCCACCTGAGTTTGTGGGATCTTGTTTTTGCATAGTAGCTGTATAGCCCTGCAGAACTTTATGTTCGGTTTTGTATTTTTTATTTTTTTCGTGTTAATTTGAAATAAAAGTAAGAATTTCGCCTACCATGCTGCACCTTGGTCTAATCCATCTCTAAACGATCATAACAGTATCATGCTTCTGAGGTTCGGGAGGCATTACTGGAAGCCAGACAGACGATCAACGATCCTGTGGCCAAAGTGGAGGCACGAGCACTTGCAGAGGAAGTTGGATCCTACAGGACTTGATTTGCATTGTCGTATGGTGTGAGATACTGACAATGTCAAACAAGGTGAACAAGCTCCTCCAATCCGCCTCAATGCAGTTGGATATCATAGTGAATTTAATCTCAAATGCAAAGGCCTCCCTCACTCAATACTGGGAAACTGGATTCTCTGAGGCCCAGAGAGCAGCCAAAAGCATTTGTGAAGAAATGATTGTGAAGGCTGTTCTGAAAGAGAAGAGACTGAGTCGTTTTGAGCTATGAGGCTCCTGATGAACCACTGACTGATGCACTGAAAAACCTTCAAGTCGACTACTTCAACATTGTGGTCGACTCTGCTGTGACATCCATGGATGAGAGATTTGAAACACTGAACCATTGTGAAAACCAAATATGGAGCACTGCCTCTCAAATGTCCAGTGAATCTTTTAAAGGCTCACTGCATGGAAGTTGAAAACACTCTTAACCTTCAGAGATGACTGTGACATCAGTGGAATGGATCGGGCACACGAGATTCAAAATTTAACTGATCTGCCATCAGATCAGATGACTGTGACATCAGTGGAATGGATCGGGCACACGAGATTCAAAATTTAACTGATCTGCCATCAGATCAGATGACTGCATTTGAGCTGCTTCCCTTTCTCTGTGAGAACAACCTGGAGGAACTCTATCCTAACCTTTTGGATAGCCCTAAGAATTGCAGTCATCCTACCAGTAACAGTAGCATCAGCAGAGAGGAGATTTTCAAAATGAAAGCTCATCGAAAGCTATCTGAGGTCTTCCATGTCACAGGAAGGTTATAGTGGTCTGGCCATCGGGAGCATAAATCATGAACGTTATAGTGGTCTGGCCATCGGGAGCATAAATCATGAACGTTATAGTGGTCTGGCCATCGGGAGCATAAATCATGAACGTTATAGTGGTCTGGCCATCGGGAGCATAAATCATGAACGTTATAGTGGTCTGGCCATCGGGAGCATAAATCATGAACGTTATAGTGGTCTGGCCATCGGGAGCATAAATCATGAACGTTATAGTTTTCTGGCCATCGGGAGCATAAATCATGAACGTTATAGTGGTCTGGCCATCGGGAGCATAAATCATGAACGTTATAGTGGTCTGGCCATCGGGAGCATAAATCATGAACGTTATAGTGGTCTGGCCATCGGGAGCATAAATCATGAACGTTATAGTGGTCTGGCCATCGGGAGCATAAATCATGAACGTTATAGTTTTCTGGCCATCGGGAGCATAAATCATGAACGTTATAGTGGTCTGGCCATCGGGAGCATAAATCATGAACGTTATAGTGGTCTGGCCATCGGGAGCATAAATCATGAACGTTATAGTGGTCTGGCCATCGGGAGCATAAATCATGAACGTTATAGTGGTCTGGCCATCGGGAGCATAAATCATGAACGTTATAGTGGTCTGGCCATCGGGAGCATAAATCATGAACGTTATAGTTTTCTGGCCATCGGGAGCATAAATCATGAACGTTATAGTGGTCTGGCCATCGGGAGCATAAATCATGAACGTTATAGTGGTCTGGCCATCGGGAGCATAAATCATGAACGTTATAGTGGTCTGGGCATCAGGAGCATAAATCATGAACGTTTGAGTGGTCTGGCCATCGGGAGCATAAATCATGAACGTTATAGTGGTCTGGCCATCGGGAGCATAAATTATGAACGTTATAGTGGTCTGGCCATCGGGAGCATAAATCATGAACGTTATAGTGGTCTGGCCATCGGGAGCATAAATCATGAACGTTATAGTTTTCTGGCCATCGGGAGCATAAATCATGAACGTTATAGTGGTCTGGGCATCAGGAGAATAAATCATGAACGTTTGAGTGGTCTGGCCATCGGGAGCATAAATCATGAACGTTATAGTGGTCTGGCCATCGGGAGCATAAATCATGAACGTTATAGTGGTCTGGCCATCGGGAGCATAAATCATGAACGTTATAGTGGTCTGGCCATCGGGAGCATAAATCCTGACATGGGGAAACATGTCCTACGATGACATCATTGAGGTGATTTTTGCCTCAAGAAAGGACAGAAGGGGAATATGTTGATGGTAAGATTTGAATTAAAATGTTTACACACTTAGTAACATTTAAGATTCTATAGCAGAAGTGCATTTGTGTAAATGACTGTTTAACTATGTGACATAGTTTCTCCATTTCTTCCAGATAGACTGGTACCCATGCTGATGCTAGAAATGCCCAGGCTGTAGAGGGAACCAAAGTGAATCACACAGCTGTAGCGGTTTTACTTTACTATTTTGAGACGTATAGCTGCAGTCCTGGCCTATAGGCTTATGTTCACATTGTATAGACAAAGTTAATTGTATAATATTGTGAGGACTGGACTAATTACCAGGCAGCAGAGCCAAAGCTCCGTTTTATATTTTATTATTTTATATTTTCTACAATTTCTTATTTATGTTAATATTCACTTAAGATTCTATAGAAAATATTATATTCAATGAATATTGTTATTTTATACCTCATTATGTTCTGTATAGGTCTACTTATTCTTAGACCGACAGATGGTCAAACTGTTTTAAAGGAGGGAGGATTGTAGTGGGAGCACTGGGGTGTCAGGTGTGACTGTGTGGTAATGGCAAATGGTTTACATGGCTCGCGGGTCAGGTAGGAGGGCCCCTTAGGAGAATTTTGCTTAGGGCCCCAGAGAGGTCACGACCGGCTCTGGTAGGAACTCCTTCAAGATTGTTGGAAAAACATTCCACTTGAAGCTGGTTGAGAGAATGCCAAGTGTGCAAAGCTGTCATCAACACAAAGGATGCCTACTTTGAAGAATCTAAAATATAAACTACATTTTGATTTGTTTAACCCTTTTCTGTTGTTGTTGGTTACTACATGATTCCATGTGTTATTTCATAGTGGTGATGTCTTCACTAGTCCACAATGTAGAACATATAAAGAAACCCTTGAATGAGTAGGTGTGTCAACTTTTGACTGGTAAGGTACTTCTGCAAATGCAAGGATGCTTTATTATAAAGGTGCATTTTTGGGGGGTGAAAATGAGCTTTCCCAAACTTGAAACCCATATGTTAAAAGGTGATATGGCAAATCTTTACTAAGTCTAGTCTTTTTTAAGACCACAGAGATCATATATGAAATGAAAAGGGATTATATATGTTTGGGTGTCTATCTAAAATTATAACTGTCGGCTAATCACTGTACCTGGATCCGGGGGTCAACCACTTCGTCCTCGGGAGATTCACACTCTTCCACTGGCTTGATTCCCTTCTCTAACTTCTCCATTTTGTGGGGGTTCTCAGAACCAGGGTCCTCCGTTAAACACAAAACAAGACCCCCGCCGAGATGAGACTTTAGCGGCTAGTTGAGTTCAGGCGGTCCGTCGCCTCTTTCTTCACAGGGAGAAGATTCGAGTGTGTTCCGTTATAATAGAAAAAACACACAGCAGGCTCGCAAACACACGAATATACTGCAGACGTCCGGGATAGACAGAAAACAGCAGGAAAGCGTGTCTGTTTGTAGCTCACCACTGAAATGAATCCCAACAGGCGGTTTTGCTGAAAGCAACCTTCCTGGACAGAGACAGCGACCGGGAGAGTGAGTGAGTTTAATGAGAGGAGAGAGCGCGAAACAGCTGTGGAATGAGAGCTCGGATAAAACGAGAGTTGGGTTTAGTGCGTCCTCTGCTGACTACTAAAATGAATGCAGATGTTGTAGTGCGGGTGACCCAGAGAGCACGGATTTGTTGTGTTATCATTCAGGAGTAATGAACAAAAGACCTCAAGCTAAATATCGAATGTATATACAAGTTGAGAATAAACCAGCTATGTAATAACGTTTATATAAGCAGCTTTGTTAACATTTTGTTACAGAAGAACAACAGAATAGCTGATAGTTGTCCGTCAATGAAGTGACATTACTTTCTGTATTTACTGATGAAATACCATCTGCAGCCTGCTGAAAAACACGCTGTCGGTGGGGGACGGACACAGTGTGGGTAACGGGTCACTTTATGCGTGTGTGTCCTACGTAACAACTCATTGGAGTGTTGTCACATTAATTGATGAGGTGTCACAGTTGGCTCATGCCAAACATACACACACACACGCGCGCACTAACACATAGGCAATACACATTTCATGAGGGGTCACAGCGTTCTCTGAACTGTATGGATGACACTGACAAAGGCTGTAACGTGTATATCTACTCACCCCGGAATGAAATAAATACTAAAAAGAAACCTACAATCTCCAATTTGAAATTCTATAAAATGTTGGTCGACGCACCTGTTCCTGAACGCATTGGGCACAATAACTCCATGATTTAATTTAAGTCAAGACTAAGTTCATTCTACTTAAATTAATCAACTAGTTTTTGTAAATGGCTTCCTGGAAAATTGCTTAACTTCAGATGAATTTGTTCTAGACTAGGGAGTCTCAGAGTAAGGTAATGTGAGGACTAACCATTTCATCTTTGTGAAGCCAAATTAGATGAACTATGTGTATTTCGTACTGACCTGAGGATGCTTTAAAAAACAGGGATGGGACACTAATACAAAAGCATTGATTGGAATTGGAGCAAGTAACCTGAACCAAACAATGGACGGAGGTCAAAGAAAACATTCAAAGAATTTTAAACACTTTGAAAAAAAACCTCTTGAAGCGATTTGTGTCAAAACACCAAAACAAGAAAAAATAATGCCTTTGTTACCTGGCGACAGTACACTCAGCACAGGACACAAACTCATTTGAGGTTGTTTATTATGTCGAAGCTTAAATTTAAAAAATGATAATGTAGGAGAAAAATCCCTGCAAGGTGAAGTCCCCATAAAGTAACATTCGGTCTAAACCACCATCAAGTGAAATAAATATGTTAGTAAAGTGTATAAAAACAATATAAGTACAATAAGTACAAAGTGAAATGCATAAACGGCTGTTTTTGTAGTGGCTCTGCTTTAAACGTACTGTCCACGTGATACCCATTCAGGCCTGGACAACTCCAGGCCTCGGGGCCTGATTGGTACCACACTTTTCCCCCATCCCCAGCAAACACACCTGATTGAAACTAATTGCATTCTAAACTGAAGATCATGATTAGTTGATTATTGGAGTCAGGTGTGTTAGCTTGGGCTTGGGGCCAAAGTGTGACACCAATCAGGCCCCCGAGAACTGGAGTTGCCCAGGCCTAAATGGAACAATAGATCCTTATCCCACCCATACAGCAGTTTCAAATGATGTTATCATCGACTCCACATGGAACACTAGATCTTAGCAGTTTCAAATTATGTTATCATCAACCCCTGAGAGCACTGGTATTCAGCTAGCAAGAAGCTAACATCCTCATGTCAATCAATCTAAAGTAAAGTTGGACTCATGATGAATGTCAACAGCTCTCCAGTGTAATTGCTTGCTCTTACTCTTACACACTGTGCATGCACTATCCCATAACCGTTTGCACACATTAATTCTGGATCTTTTAAAGGGACAGTGCCATCTAGTGGATATAAAGGAATACAGCTACGTGCTTTTACCACCTGGCTACACACCTGGACTAGAGTTTGTAATGAATTCAACTCAAATTAAAAAAGTAAACAAAAGGACGCTACAACAACTTCCGGTAAGATACTGCATTTATTGTTACAAATCCGAGTCACTTTGAAATGTTAGTTTTCTTGTTGTAACACAACACAGTGGGGCCTAAATGTATTTGTGTGACAGAAATGTAACACAAACAATATCCTACATAATTACTAATAGCATTTCTTTATTGTCTTGACATTCTAAGGTCCTGTGGAAAAACATAAAAATGAACTTAAAGAAGACAAAGGCTCTTGCTTGTGGGCAGTGTTTCAAGGCTGGTGGCGGACCCCCAGTAAGACCAGAGACGGATGATCTGGGGGACTTTTTGACCGAGATCATTGATAGCCAAGCAACCCCTGGAAGGTATCGCCGACGACGAACATTTGGACAGTTCAGATAGGGGACCGTTAATACCTTCATTTGGTAGGACACATTCAGTCAACATGTGCCATCCCCGGACTGCAGGGAATATGTCATGTTGCCAGTCATCTCTTGCACTCCCATGTCATGTTGCCAGTCATCTCTTGCACTCCCATGTCATGTTGCCAGTCATCTCTTCCACTCCCATGTCATGTTGCCAGTCATCTCTTCCACTCTCATGTCATGTTGCCAGTCATCTCTTGCACTCCCATGTCATGTTGCCAGTCATCTCTTCCACTCTCATGTCATGTTGCCAGTCATCTCTTCCACTCCCATGTCATGTTGCCAGTCATCTCTTCCACTCTCATGTCATGTTGCCAGTCATCTCTTCCACTCCCATGTCATGTTGCCAGTCATCTCTTCCACTCTCATGTCATGTTGCCAGTCATCTCTTCCACTCCCATGTCATGTTGCCAGTCATCTCTTGCACTCCCATTAGAAAAAATGATGTACTAAACGTAACTCTTGAACATATAATGTTCTCTAGTGCAGCAATGTCATCATTTTCTAGAGGTAGATGATTACCATATATTGATCACCATAGCTTGATCTCCATGGATCGATTACCATAGCTTGATCTCCATGGATCGATTACCATAGCTTGATCTCCATGGTTCGATTACCATAGCTTGATCTCCATGGATCGATTACCATAGCTTGATCTCCATGGATCGATTACCATAGCTTGATCTCCATGGTTCGATTACCATAGCTTGATCTCCATGGATCGATTACCATAGCTTGATCTCCATAGCGTGATCACCATCATCCTCCTCATCTTCAATGTGAGGATCTGGGCAGCCAGGCTGTTTGAGGTCATTGTGAAGCCCTGGTCAGCCATGCTGTTTGAGGTCATTGTGAAGCCCTGGTAAGCCAGGCTGTTTGAGGTCATTGTAAAGCCCTGGTCAGCCAGGCTGTTTGAGGTCATTGTGAAGCCCTGGTCAGCCATGCTGTTTGAGGTCATTGTGAAGCCCTGGGAAGCCATGTTGTTTGAGGTCATTGTGAAGCCCTGGGAAGCCATGCTGTTTGAGGTCATTGTGAAGCCCTGGGAAGCCATGCTGTTTGAGGTCATTATGAAGCCCTGGGAAGCCATGTTGTTTGAGGTCATTGTGAAGCCATGCTGTTTGAGGTCATTGTGAAGCCCTGGGAAGCCATGTTGTTTGAGGTCATTGTGAAGCCATGCTGTTTGAGGTCATTGTGAAGCCCTGGGAAGCCATGTTGTTTGAGGTCATTGTGAAGCCATGTTGTTTGAGGTCATTGTGAAGCCATGCTGTTTGAGGTCATTGTGAAGCCATGCTGTTTGAGGTCATTGTGAAGCCCTGGGCAGCCATGCTGTTTGAGGTCATTGTGAAGCCCTGGGCAGCCATGTTGTTTGAGGTCATTGTGACGCACTGCTCTTGCAATTATGACAATGCAGCATCTTCTTGGTTGAAAGTGCAATGTGTTTCTGAGACACTGGAAATGACTCTTCCATACAACAAACATGTGCTCCACTCCACCTCTGGCGCGGATATGAGCTTGGTTGTACCGTTGTTGCTTAGCTCCTATTGCATGAAGATAAGGAGGTGAACAAGAAGTTGGCCTGTGCGTACCCACTGTCACCATGGATACCCACTGTCACCAAGTATGATTCCACTATGTTGTCCTCCTTCGAGCTGAGCATACAAAGAGGAATGTTGGAAAACCCTTGAGTCATGAGTTGCGCCTTTCCAACGTGCAACAATGTTGAAGATCTGCAAAATTGGGAGTGCACACATTTTGTACATTTATTGAGAACCAGTTTTTATTCCTTTACTCCTCAGCATCTGCTGTAGAGGGACACTTGATTGCGATATGACATTCATCTATAAAGCCGATGACTCCTAGGAAGTTCCCATATTCATAGAACTCTACCTTGTAGTTGGCCTGGGCAGCAGCATCAGGAAATGTTATGTAATTCTGCATACATTCTGTTCACTTACACTACACAAATCTCTTGTTTCACAATGGAAGGTTCCAGATGCCAAAAACCTCAAGGTGATCAGTACTTCTAAGGAAGGAGGGATGGGCCTTCCCCTAAGAGAGTCAGATAAAAGCCTTGGCTCAAAGTGATCAGTACATGTAGGGGAGGGAGGGGCCTTCCCCTACAAGAACCAGATGAAAGCCTTGGCTCATGGTGATCAGTTCTTGTAGGGAAGTAGTCTAGGATTAGGCTTAATCTATGTCTGTGAAATCTACCCATAGAGTTCAGTTTTCAGGGTGCCATATCTCTGATATCATAATTTAACGGTGGACCAGTGGGTCATTTCACCAGAGAAGGGCAATATAGATTGGGTGCTGCTGCCACCTAGCGGTCAGAAACGGTACTGGCTATGTCAGGTCCACACTGTACAGCAGGGATCATCAACTACTAGATTCAGCCTAGATTATTTTTTGTTGAGCTGATGGTGGCGGGCCGGAACATAATTACAAATAATTTATAGACTGCAAATTGACGAAAGCATCCCTAACAGATATTGACTAAAACATAATAATTTCAAACCTTGTTTATGTTCGTATACGTCTCTCTATTATGCGTGGGAATATTTGAGAACAGATTTCTTAAATTAAAAATCACTTGGAGCTGATTTCCTGGTGTTTTTACAATATTTTATATCCAACAATGAAAATAAATATATATTTAAAAAAACAGTTTTTTTGTGGGGTTTTTTGCTCAGAAAACTTGTGGGGCCAAATGAGACCACCAGTTGGGGAACACTGCTGTACAAAATGTATTTATGGTAGCCTACACACCCATATTCTGTGCGCTTTATGAACTGAAAAGCATCCCTCATTCATTCAGATGGCAAGAGGTTGTGGAAATAACCTTCAGTAGCCTAAACAACATTGGCAAAAGGTGTTAGTTAGCCTATTATTAAAATACGAAGCAATAAGTAGCCTAGCATAGGCTACAGCTTTTAGCCTACTTGTTGTGATTACACTTACTTTTCGGTATTATAACATTTATAGACAGTGCCTATAAAATACAATTGGGCATATAGGCATATATAGGATACAATGAATGTATTATTGGGAATACATCTGAAACGACGCACTAGGCTATTCCCATGCTCTGTTGAGAATAAAAGCACAGAATCTATTGATGACAGCCCGGTGCTGCTTCTCAGCCTGTCGTCATCGCGTTGAATCCTTAACGGACGTATTAAGGTTCCAGGCCCTGTGCGTAACGTGTGTAGGCTATGCAGACCCAGAACCGACTGCGTCCCGCTGATCTCATCGGTTAACGGACTAAAGAAAGGATGAGGGCTTGAGAAAACACCGTATCGTTACCGAAAACCGTGACGGAAGTGTAATGCAACAGTGAAGATATCTTGTCGCTCTCGCCATGCGGATGGCGCGTTAGGTGAAACTGTAAGCTAATGTATGTCCGGTCAGCTGTTTTTATTCACCGAGAGACAGCAGCATCACCGGGACGTGTGCACGAGACCACAGACTAGCCTATACCGGCGATCCGTACCCCCACAAACGGGCAGGACTAACGGAGAGGAGGACGCAGAGAGAGAAAATAAAAGAGTGTGAGAGAGAGAGATGGAGTTTAAGCAGCTGGTGGAGGTGGCGGAGAAGTGGTGTTCGTCGGTTCCGTTCGATCTGATCTTCGCGGAGGAGGATGATGAGAGAAGACTGGACTTCTACGCAGAACCGGGAATCTCTTTCTATGTCCTTTGTCCGGATAACATGACGGGAGGGATGGAGCATTTCGTAAGTGTGTGTTCGCGCGCGCACGCGTACGCGTGTGTGGTTTCGGTGTATGAGGTTTGCCTCTCGGGTCCCCCGGCGCAGTGTGTGTCTGTGTGTGCGCAACGGGAATGATGTCACTGCACCTGACAATAGCACGCATGTTGTTTTGGCAGCATTATTTAGGCCGCCTGTCCTGCGCATGGACACAAGCCTGCAATAGCAGTGCTGTTGTTGTTTTGTTAGAGAAACGTCCACTGCTCTCTAGTCCCCACGCTCCATCAGCCCGCCGGCGCCAGGCGTAAAAATAGGCAGCAGCCCGGTACCAGAAGGTCTCAGAGCCATGCATCCCTCCTTAGCAACTGGCAGTAATACTTCATGTTGTATACATTTTATATGCAAATATGTAATGCAAGTAGAGCATCACTCAGCTCCTCCCCTCTCTGGTCTGTCTGGGAATGTTTACTGCACTAGGCCCCATCCTACCCATCCCCATCGCCCCCACTTTCTCACCCTCCCTCTCTCTATCTCACTATCACTCTCTTTCTCAGTCTCTTTCTCAGTCTGTCTCTCTCTATCTCACTATCACTCTCTTTCTCTCTCAGACCTCCATCTTCTTGTTATTGCCCTGTATCTGGACAGACTTTCTGTTACAACCCCTGTATCTGGACAGACTTCCTGTTACAACCCCTGTATCTGGACAGACTTCCTGTTACAACCCCGGTATCTGGACAGACTTCCTGTTATAGCAATATATCTGGAAATACTTCCTGTTACAACCCCGGGATCTGGACAGACTTCCTGTTACAACCCCGGTATCTGCACAGACTTCCTGGTACAACCACAGTATCTGCACAGACTTCCTGTTACAACCCCTGTATCTGGAAAGACTTCCTGTTACAACTACAGTATCTGAGCAGACTTCCTGTTACAACCCCTGTATCTGGACAGACTTCCTGTTAGAACCCATGTATCTGGACAGACTTCCTGTTACAACCCCTGTATCTGGACAGACTTCCTGTTACAACCCCTGTATCTGGACAGACTTCCTGTTACAACCCCTGTATCTGGACAGACTTCCTGTTATAGCAATATATCTGGAAATACTTCCTGTTACAACCCCGGTATCTGGACAGACTTCCTGTTGTAGCCATATATCTGGGAATACTTCCTGTTATTTATGGACAGACTTCCTGTTATAGTCCTGTATCAAATCAAATCAAATTTTATTTGTCACATACACATGGTTAGCAGATGTTAATGCGAGTGTAGCGAAATGCTTGTGCTTCTAGTTCCGACAATGCAGTAATAACCAACAAGTAATCTAACTAACAATTCCAAAACTACTGTCTTATACACAGGAATCCAGAAGAAAAACAAACGCACACCTATTTAGGTGAGGTGCTGGCTAGCGGAGTAGAAAACTTGAAAATAAAATAAAAGAGAGATGCACTCTACACAGATGCACTCTACACTCTAGGAGCTCAGATGCACTCTACACTCTAGGAGCTCAGATGCACTCTACACTCTAGGAGCTCAGATGCACTCTACACTCTAGGAGCTCAGATGCACTCTACACTCTAGGAGCTCAGATGCACTCTACACTCTAGGAGCTCAGATGCACTCTACACTCTAGGAGCTCAGATGCACTCTACACTCTAGGAGCTCAGATGCAAAAATGTAATTACCAACGTCATCAGGGTATAACTTCCTTCATCAGGACAGACTTCCTGTTATAGCCATATATCTGGGAATACTTCCTGTTATTTCTGGACAGACTTCCTGTTATAGTCCTGTATCTGGACAGACAGACAGGTCTGATGTATCCATCTATCACTGGTTCTCTGTTCAGACACTCTCCTATAACCGTCCCTAGCACAGCTATAGGTGGCCCCCTCCCTTATATTCAATATCCCAACTAACAAACCCATTTCACCCATCTCCCACACACACACAGATGAGATTCTGTAACCATGCCGATCAATACTGCTATCAGGGATCCTGGTAAGCTCATCTGTGTGCCAAGGCTTTAGTTCAGGAGGCTAACACAGGTTCAGTTACACATGTGTGATTCACTTACATCCATGTTTGTCTGAAGTTGTTATCTCTCTCTCTGTGTTCTACTGATCTGAAGTTGTTATCTCTCTCTCTGTGTTCTACTGATCTGAAGTTGTTATCTCTCTCTCTGTGTTCTACTGGTCTGAATGTGTTCTCTCTCTGTGTTCTACTGATCTGAAGTTGTTATCTCTCTCTCTGTGTTCTACTGGTCTGAATGTGTTCTCTCTCTCTCTGTGTTCTACTGATCTGAAGTTGTTATCTCTCTCTCTGTGTTCTACTGATCTGAAGTTGTTATCTCTCTCTCTGTGTTCTACTGATCTGAAGTTGTTATCTCTCTCTCTGTGTTCTACTGATCTGAATGTGTTTTCTCTCTCTCTCTCTCTCTGTGTTCTACTGATCTGAAGTTGTTATCTCTCTCTCTGTGTTCTACTGATCTGAAGTTGTTATCTCTCTCTCTGTGTTCTACTGATCTGAAGTTGTTATCTCTCTCTCTGTGTTCTACTGATCTGAAGGTGTTCTCTCTCTCTCTCTGTGTTCTACTGATCTGAAGGTGTTCTCTCTCTCTCTGTGTTCTACTGATCTGAATGTGTTCTCTCTCTCTCTCTGTGTTCTACTGATCTGAATGTGTTCTCTCTCTCTCTGTGTTCTACTGATCTGAATGTGTTCTCTCTCTCTCTCTGTGTTCTACTGATCTGAATGTGTTCTCTCTCTCTCTCTGTGTGTTCTACTGATCTGAATGTGTTCTCTCTCTCTCTGTGTTCTACTGATCTGAAGGTGTTCTCTCTCTCTGTGTTCTACTGATCTGTTTATCTCTCTCTCTCTGTGTTCTACTGATCTGAAGGTGTTCTCTCTCTCTCTGTGTTCTACTGATCTGAAGGTGTTCTCTCTCTCTCTCTCTGTTCTCTCTGTGTTCTACTGATCTGAAGGTGTTCTCTCTCTCTCTGTGTTCTACTGATCTGAATGTGTTCTCTCTCTCTCTCTGTGTGTTCTACTGATCTGAATGTGTTCTATCTCTCTCTCTCTGTGTTCTACTGATCTGAAGGTGTTCTCTCTCTCTGTGTTCTACTGATCTGAAGGTGTTCTCTCTCTCTCTCTCTCTCTCTGTGTTCTACCTCTAGTGGCTGTTCATATCTACCAACATCTACCATATACAGTATAATATAATAATAACATCTACCATATACAGTATAATATAATAATAACATCTACCATATACAGTATAATATAATAATAACATCTACCATATACAGTATAATATAATAATAACATCTACCATATACAGTATTATATAATAATAACATCTACCATATACAGTATAATATAATAATAACATCTACCATATACAGTATAATATAATAATATCTACCATATACAGTATTATATAATAATAACATCTACCATATACAGTATAATATAATAATAACATCTACCATATACAGTAATAATATAATAATAACATCTACCATATACAGTATAATATAATAATAACATCTACCATGTACAGTATAATATAATAATAACATCTACCATATACAGTATAATATAATAATAACATCTACCATATACAGTAATAATATAATAATAACATCTACCATATACAGTATAATATAATAATAACATCTACCATATACAGTATAATATAATAATAACATCTACCATATACAGTATAATATAATAATAACATCTACCATATACAGTATTATATAATAATAACATCTACCATATACAGTATAATATAATAATAACATCTACCATATACAGTATAATATAATAATAACATCTACCATATACAGTATAATATAATAATAACATCTACCATATACAGTAATAATATAATAATAACATCTACCATAGACAGTATAATATAATAATAACATCTACCATATACAGTATTATATAATAATAACATCTACCATATACAGTATAATATAATAATAACATCTACCATATACAGTATAATATAATAATAACATCTACCATATACAGTATAATATAATAATAACATCTACCATATACAGTATTATATAATAATAACATCTACCATATACAGTATAATATAATAATAACATCTACCATATACAGTAATAATATAATAATAACATCTACCATATACAGTATAATATAATAATAACATCTACCATATACAGTATAATATAATAATAACATCTACCATATACAGTATAATATAATAATAACATCTACCATATACAGTGATAATATAATAATAACATCTACCATATACAGTATAATATAATAATAACATCTACCATATACAGTATAATATAATAATAACATCTACCATATACAGTATTATATAATAATAACATCTACCATATACAGTATTATATAATAATAACATCTACCATGTATATAATATAATAATAACATCTACCATATACAGTATAATATAATAATAACATCTACCATATACAGTAATAATATAATAATAACATCTACCATATACAGTATAATATAATAATAACATCTACCATATACAGTATAATATAATAATAACATCTACCATATACAGTATAATATAATAATAACATCTACCATATACAGTATTATATAATAATAACATCTACCATATACAGTATAATATAATAATAACATCTACCATATACAGTATAATATAATAATAACATCTACCATATACAGTATTATATAATAATAACATCTACCATATACAGTAATAATATAATAATAACATCTACCATATACAGTATAATATAATAATAACATCTACCATATATGGTAATAATGTGGTAATGTGGCTATATGGGTCAGGTTAATAACCTCTGTGTGTGTGTGTGTGTGTCTCTACAGCATGTATGGAGTGAGAGTGAGGACTGCCTGCCATTCCTCCAGGTAGCTCAGGACTACATCACTTCCTGTGGAAAGAAAACACTTCTAGAGGTCCTGGACAAAGTGTTCACTTCCTTTAGACCTGTAAGTACATAGACAACGCTATACACAGTATTACAACTACATTACTAAAGAATACAGCATAACAACTGTTAAATTCCACCCTCTCCCTCATGTCTTCACATACATTACTAACTCTAAGTCCACTGGATAAGAACGTCTGCTAAATGACTCAAATAGGCTGGTAGGGGGGGGAGGGTCTTCTCTTTCATTTAACATAACCAGATGTGTTAGTGCAGGGCTGGAACTAAAGCCTGCACACCCTGCCACTAAGCTCTTCAGGACTGGGTTACACTTGTCTTTGACAGGGAGGATACAGATCCATCTTGAAGGACTGGAGTTAGCTTTAAAGCTCTCTCCCCCTTTCTCTCGAGTCTCACCTCTCTCTCCCTCTCTTATTTTCTCTCTCTCTCTCTCCAGTTGCTGGGTCTACCGGACATAGATGATGAGACGTTTGAGCAGTACCATGCAGGCATGGAGGAGGAACCAGAGGCAGATCACCAGCAAATGGGAGTCAGCCAGCAGTGATGCCCACAGATGAGGTGTCCAGTAGGGCTACAATAACTACCCATTCCCCTGGTCTCATCACCTGCAACAACACACAGGCCCAACGCCCCTGTAGCGACTATAAACAGTCATAATGTATACTCACACACACACACAGGACAGCCTGCTTCTCAAAAGCTTTGCTCCCCAGATTGTGCACTCCCTGCCTCCCTCCCACACACACACACACACACACACACACACAAACACACACACACCCCAGCCAGGCCACCAGGACCTACAGAGAACTGTCAGTGTCAACCATGTAACACCGTACCGTAACCATCCACTGTACCACACAATGTTAACCAGCACATTGCTGTGTCCTTGTAACAATGTCAGCAGGGAAAGTAGAGGGAGGAATAGAACAGAACTGTAATCCTACGGTAGAAACTGTTCCATGTATACTGCTGTGAGGTCGGCCAAATGCTGCTCTATCTATGTGTGTGTGTGTGTGTGTGTGTGTGTGTGTGTGTGTGTGTGTGTGTGTGTGTGTGTGTGTGTGTGTGTGTGTGTGTGTGTGTGTGTGTGGGCACCACCATCAGTGCACTGCTTTGCTTTTACTTTCCCCACGGCCCTGAAGGAGTAGGATGAAGTTGTGATCACAGGGGCAAGGTAAACTGATCCTGGATCTGTGTCTATAGGCAACGTCTGTCTACCTGCAGTCACCTACTTCCATCCACACTGAACCACACATGTATCTACAGAGCCTTCAGAATGTATTCACACCCCTTGACTTATTCCACATTTTGTTGTGTTACAGACTGAATTTCACAATGGATTAAATACACCATCCAAAGTGTAATTAATAATTTCACCATGTTCAAAGAGATATTCATTGTCTGTTTTTTCACCCCATCTACCAATAGCTGCCCTTCTTTGTGAAACATTGGAAAACCTCTCCATGGTGCTTGTGGTCTAATCTGTGTTTGAAATTCACTGCTCGACTGAGGGACCTTACAGATAACTAACTGTATGTGTGGGGTACAGAGATGAGGTAGTCATTCAAAATATCACATTAAACACTATTATTGCACACAGTATTAGTCCTTTTTTAAAAATTAATTAGCAAAAATGTCTAAAAACATTATTCCACTTTAACATTATGGGGCGTTTGGTGAAGGACAGTGACACAACATCTCAATGTGATCTAAAAGGCTCAAGGCTGTCAGTGCATTCAACCAAGGTAGATTAATAACAACATATCACAGTCATAGCAAGTACAATGTTAATGAGAATGCTGGTGATGTTCAGGCCAACTACAGTTGAAGTCGGAAGTTTACATACACCTTAGCCAAATACATTTAAACTCAGTTTTTCACAATTCCTGACATTTAATCCAAGTAAAAATTCCCTGTTTTAGGTCAGTTAGGATAACCACTTTATTTTAAGAATATGAAATGTCAGAATAATAGTAGAGAGAATGACTTATTTTATCTTTAAGTTCTTTCATCGCATTCCCAGTGGGTCAGAAGTTTACATACACTCAATTAGTATTTGGTAGCATTGCCTTTAAATTGTTTAACTTCGGTTAAACGTTTCGGGTTGCCTTCCACAAGCTTCCAACAATAAGTTGGGTGAATTTTGGCCCAGTCCTCCTGACAGAGCTGGTGGAACTGAGTCAGGTTTCTAGGCCTCCTTGCTCGCACACACTTTTTCAGTTCTGCTCATGTAAGGTGTGTGTACTGGTGGTAGAGAAGTCAGGCGCAGGAGAGCAAAGACTGTGTTACAACGGATCAGTTTAATGATAAAATCACCTTGCTTTATCTCTGGACCTGGAAGCCAGTCCCACTGCATTGTTTCATTGTTCCCCTCTAATCAGGGACTGGTTTAGACCTGGGACACCAGGTGGGTGATTCCCCTGTAATCAGGGACTGGTTTAGACCTGGGACACCAGGTGGGTGATTCCCCTCTAATCAGGGACTGGTTTAGACCTGGGACACCAGGTGGGTGATTCCCCTCTAATCAGGGACTGGTTTAGACCTGGGACACCAGGTGGGTGATTCCCCTCTAATCAGGGACTGGTTTAGACCTGGGACACCAGGTGGGTGATTCCGCTCTAATCAGGGACTGATTTAGACCTGGGACACCAGGTGGGTGATTCCCCTCTAATCAGGGACTGGTTTAGACCTGGGACACCAGGTGGGTGATTCCCCTCTAATCAGGGACTGGTTTAGACCTGGGACACCAGGTGGGTGATTCCCCTCTAATCAGGGACTGATTTAGACCTGGGACACCAGGTGGGTGATTCCCCTCTAATCAGGGACTGGTTTAGACCTGGGACACCAGGTGGGTGATTCCCCTCTAATCAGGGACTGGTTTAGACCTGGGACACCAGGTGGGTGATTCCCCTCTAATCAGGGACTGATTTAGACCTGGGACACCAGGTGGGTGATTCCCCTCTAATCAGGGACTGGTTTAGACCTGGGACACCAGGTGGGTGATTCCCCTCTAATCAGGGACTGGTTTAGACCTGGGACACCAGGTGGGTGATTCCCCTCTAATCAGGGACTGGTTTAGACCTGGGACACCAGGTGGGTGATTCCCCTCTAATCAGGGACTGGTTTAGACCTGGGACACCAGGTGGGTGATTCCCCTCTAATCAGGGACTGGTTTAGACCTGGGACACCAGGTGGGTGATTCCCCTCTAATCAGGGACTGGTTTAGACCTGGGACACCAGGTGGGTGTAATTAATTATCTGTAGAACAGAAACCCAGCAGGCTTCGGACCTCGTAGGGTAAGAATTGAATAGCCCTGCTGTAACAACAAAATGTGGAGTATTTCAAGGGGTATGGATACAGTGCTTTCTACTCTAAAGGCACTGTATCTCTGAACATGGCAACTATAATACATTTAACTTTCTCTCTGAATAGTTTAAAGTAGTTTACTTTGTCCTATAAACATGTCTCTTGATTTGTATTTAAATGATTTAATACTTTTTTTTGTTCAAGCTAATCTAATGTGTGTTTTCTGTTTGACCTCCAGTGTGTATGAAGGTATTCAATAAAATTGTTGGAGGAAGCAACGAGTCTGACATTCTATGCAAATACACTGTACATATTAAATATAATCTATATTACATATTTAATGGTCATATCTGACTGTCTTTTTATAAACACCTACTATGTCTATCCAGGGTTTCCCAAACTCCCTGCATGGTTTGTTTTTTTCCCAATCACTACACCATTCATTCAAATAATAAACTAATCATCAAGCCGTGATCATTTTAATCAGCTGTGTACTGTTCGGGCAAAGACCAACACGTGCACGCACCGCTTGGGGTCGTGAAGACATCGTTTTGGAAACGCTGTGTAATGATCTGTGTCCGTGCAACTGTTGCTCATGGGGTTGACGTCACTTGACCTGTCACACACAAACACAAGAGGAAGAGGGCATTAGGGCAGCTCCTGCTTCTCTCTCGTCAACAATCACAGTCAGCAGACTAGATAGACTGCAGCAGATCAGCTCGAACTCAGAGCGACGCCGCTTTCTTTTAGACACTCGTGAGATTGTAATAGCCTATATTTTAAATTCAGTTTGTAATCGAGAAGTATGCATATAGTCACTAAAGTGGGACAGTCGCGGTGTAGGAGTTGTTGAGTTGTTGTGCGGCAAACCACCCATGACCAAAGCGCATGGAATATTGGAATAATTCTGCGACGCACGAATACACTTCGAACTGTAGCAGCGAGTTGGGAGTGCATTTTGTCCATCGAAAATAATTCCGTTCTATATTGGAGGTTACTTTTATTGACTTTTCAAACCACTGATATTTCTTTGTCTGTTTCCCTTTGTTTTGGCTGTCTACACGACTGCTGGACTGGACACAGTCATGCGCTCTCTGTCTCTCTATTGTGACATCGAGTTTCCAGCATTTTTCCTAGGCTATTTATGGTTTATTTGAATAAGGACAGATATAATCAAATTGATATAGCGAATAAACAATTATCTGAAACTTTGCACAGTGTGTAGGACCATTTTCAACACCTGACCCTCGATGGGATTTTGGAAAGCTTTATGAGACTGTAGAGGACTGGCTAGAACTTCTGTTTCACAGACCTTACAGGACTTCATATTTTGTGGACAACAGGACAGGAGCCATCATGGGTGTCAGGCAGAGTAGCCCCATGGCTGAGAGTCGAACCCGGGCATATTCTAGCCCTGTCCCCTCTGGAGGCAGCACTACCCCAGTGTTCAGATACACAGCTGGGCCTGGTGGGCCCCAAATTCACTACACCGGATGGAACCGACCCAGCTCCTACCACCAGGTGTGTATGAGTGTAATGGAAGTGGTTTGGGGCAACAGTTACATGATGAGTAACTGCCTGACACATGGAGATTTGTTTTAGCTCACCAAGCCAATGCCAAGGCTTTAGTTCAGGAGGCTAACACAGTCTTGTTTTAGCTCACCAAGCCAATGCCAAGGCTTTTAGTTCAGGAGGCTAACACAGTCTATGTGGTACACAGGTTAAAAACATGGTCACTTATGCCTGTGTAATTCAGTCATATCTATGTGTGTGTGTGTGTGTGTGTGTGTGTGTGTGTGTGTGTGTGTGTCCACCCACCAGATTAATGTAACTCATGGCGGGCGGAGCAGGACGGATGTGTTCGGTAACAGTCTGGACCAGGAGGAGCCAGACTGGGAGAGAGGAGAACACCAGCTGATGATTGGCTCTCTACCACTTCACCTGTCCCCTAACCTACTGGGAGGTACGTGTGTATTCCTGGGCCTGACTGTCTACACCACATCTTATTTCACAACAAGGAATCTGGGCTGTTCTCACCCCCTCCCCTCACTGGGCTGTTATCACCCCCTCGCTGGGCTGTTCTTACCCGCCTCCCCTCACTGGGCTGTTCTTACCCGCCTCCCCTCACTGGGCTGTTCTCACCCCCTCCCCTCGCTGGGCTGTTCTCATGGCGGGCTGTTCTCACCCCCTCACTGGGCTGTTCTCACCCCCCTCCCTCTCACCCCCTCGCTGAGCTGTTCTCACCCCCTCCCCTCGCTGGGCTGTTCTCACCCCCCTCCCCTCGCTGGGCTGTTCTCACCCCCCTCCTCGCTGGGCTGTTCTCACCCCCTCCCTCTCCCCCCTCCCCTCGCTGGGCTGTTCTCACCCCCTCCCTCGCTGGGCTGTTCTCACCCCCTCCCCTCGCTGGGCTGTTCTCATGGCGGGCTGTTCTCACCCCCTCCCCTCGCTCCTCACCCCCGTTCCCTCACTGGGCTGTTCTCACCCCCTCCCCGCTGGGCTGTTCTCACCCCCTCCCTCGCTGCGCTGTTCTCATGGCGGGCTGTTCTCACCCCCTCCCCTCGCTGGGCTGTTCTCACCCCCATTCCCTCACTGGGCTGTTCTCACCCCCCTCCCCTCGCTGGGCTGTTCTCACCCCCACTCCCTCTCCCCCCTCCCCTCGCTGGGCTGTCTTACCCCCTCCCCTCGCTGGGCTGTTCTTACCCCCTCCCCTCACTGTGCTGTTCTCACCCCCCCCTCCTCGCTCTGCTGTTCTCACCCCCCCCTCTCCTCGCTCACACCCCCCCCCTCGCTCGGCTGTTCTCACCCCCTCCCCTCGCTCGGCTGTTCTCACCCCCTCCCCTCGCTGGGCTGTTCTCACCCCCCCACCCTCCCCCTGGGCTGTTCTCACTGCTGGGCTGTTCTCACCCCCTCCCCTCGCTGGGCTGTTCTCACCCCCCTCGCTGGGCTGTTCTCACCCCTCCTCGCTGGGCTGTTCTCACCCCCCCCCCCTCGCTGGGCTGTTCTCACCCCCCCCCCCTCGCTGGGCTGTTCTCACCCCCCTCCCCTCGCTGGGCTGTTCTCACCCCCTCCTCGCTGGGCTGTTCTCACCCCCTCCTCGCTGGGCTGTTCTCACCCCCTCCCCTCGCTGGGCTGTTCTCACCCCCTCCCCTCGCTGGGCTGTTCTCACCCCCCTCCCCTCGCTGGGCTGTTCTCACCCCCTCCCCTCGCTGGGCTGTTCTCACCCCCCTCCTCGCTGGGCTGTTCTCACCCCCCTCCCCTCGCTGGGCTGTTCTCACCCCCCCTCCCCTCGCTGGGCTGTTCTCACCCCCTCGCTGGGCTGTTCTCACCCCCCTCCCCTCGCTGGGCTGTTCTTACCCCCCTCCCCTCGCTGGGATGTTCTCACCCCCTCCCTCTCACCCCCCTCCCCTCGCTGGGCTGTTCTTACCCCCTCCCCTCGCTGGACTGTTCTCACCCCCTCCCCTCGCTGGGCTGTTGTTCTTACCCCCTCCCCTCGCTGGGCTGTTGTTCTCACCCCCTCCCCTCGCTGGGCTGTTGTTCTCACCCCCTCCCCGCTGGGCTGTTGTTCTCACCCCCTCCCTCGCTGGGCTGTTCTCACCCCCTCCCCTCGCTGGGCTGTTGTTCTCACCCCCTCCCCTCGCTGGGCTGTTGTTCTCACCCCCCCTCCCCTCGCTGGGCTGTTGTTCTCACCCCCTCCCTCGCTGGGCTGTTGTTCTCACCCCCTCCCCTCGCTGGGCTGTTGTTCTCACCCCCTCCCCCTCGCTGGGCTGTTGTTCTCACCCCCTCCCCTCGCTGGGCTGTTGTTCTCACCCCCTCCCCTCGCTGGGCTGTTGTTCTCACCCCCTCCCCTCGCTGGGCTGTTGTTCTCACCCCCTCCCCTCGCTGGGCTGTTGTTCTCACCCCCCCCCTCGCTGGGCTGTTCTCACCCCCTCCTCGCTGGGCTGTTCTCACCCCCCTCCCCTCGCTGGGCTGTTCTCACCCCCCCTCCCCTCGCTGGGCTGTTCTCACCCCCCTCCCCTCGCTGGGCTGTTCTCACCCCCCTCCCTCGCTGGGCTGTTGTTCTCACCCCCTCCCCTCGCTGGGCTGTTGTTCTCACCCCCTCCCCTCGCTGGGCTGTTGTTCTCACCCCCCTCCTCGCTGGGCTGTTGTTCTCACCCCCTCCCCTCGCTGGGCTGTTGTTCTCACCCCCTCCCCTCGCTGGGCTGTTGTTCTCACCCCCTCCCCTCGCTGGGCTGTTGTTCTCACCCCCCTCCCCTCGCTGGGCTGTTCTCACCCCCTCCCCTCGCTGGGCTGTTCTCACCCCCTCCCCTCGCTGGGCTGTTCTCACCCCCTCCCCTCGCTGGGCTGTTCTCACCCCCTCCCCTCGCTGGGCTGTTCTCACCCCCCTCCTCGCTGGGCTGTTCTCACCCCCTCCCCTCGCTGGGCTGTTCTCACCCCCTCCCCTCGCTGGGCTGTTCTCACCCCCCTCCCCTCGCTGGGCTGTTCTTACCCGCCTCCTCGCTGGGCTGTTCTCATGGCGGGCTGTTCTCACCCCTCACTGGGCTGTTCTCTCCTCTCAACCCCCTCCCTCTCACCCCTCGCTGAGCTGTTCTCACCCCCTCCCCTCGCTGGGCTGTTCTCACCCCCCTCCCCTCGCTGGGCTGTTCTCACCCCCTTCCTCGCTGGGCTGTTCTCACCCCCCTCCCCTCGCTGGGCTGTTCTCACCCCCTCCCTCTCACCCCCTCCCCTCGCTGGGCTGTTCTCACCCCCTCCCCTCGCTGGGCTGTTCTCACCCCCTCCCTCGCTGGGCTGTTCTCACCCCCTCCCCTCGCTGGGCTGTTCTCACCCCCCTCCTCCTCTCTCCCCCCTCCTCGCTGGGCTGTCTTACCCCCTCCTCGCTGGGCTGTTCTTACCCCCTCCCTCACTGTGCTGTTCTCACCCCCTCCCCTCGTTGTTCTCACCCCCCTCTCCTCGCTGGGCTGTTCTCACCCCCCCCTCTCCTCCCCCTCCCCTCGCTGGGCTGTTCTCACCCCCTCCCCTCGCTGGGCTGTTCTCACCCCCGTTCCCTCACTGGGCTGTTCTCACCCCCTCCCCTCGCTGGGCTGTTCTTACCCCCTCCCCTCACTGTGCTGTTCTCACCCCCTCCCCTCGCTCGGCTGTTCTCACCCCCTCCTCGCTGGGCTGTTCTCATGGCGGGCTGTTCTCACCCCCCCCTCCTCGGCTGTTCTCACCCCCGCCCTCACTGGGCTGTTCTCACCCCCGTTCCCTCACTGGGCTGTTCTCACCCCCTCCCCTCGCTGGGCTGTTCTCACCCCACTCCTCTCACCCCCCTCCCCTCGCTGGGCTGTCTTACCCCCTCCCCTCGCTGGGCTGTTCTTACCCCCTCCCCTCACTGTGCTGTTCTCACCCCTCCCCTCGCTCGGCTGTTCTCACCCCCCTCTCGCTGGGCTGTTCTCACCCCCTCTCCTCGCTGGGCTGTTCTCACCCCCTCCTCCTCGCTCGGCTGTTCTCACCCCCTCCCCTCGCTGGGCTGTTCTCACCCCCTCCCCTCGCTGGGCTGTTCTCACCCCCCCCCTCCCCTCGCTGGGCTGTTCTCACCCCCTCCTCGCTGGGCTGTTCTCACCCCCTCCCCTCGCTGGGCTGTTCTCACCCCCTCCCCTCGCTGGGCTGTTCTCACCCCCCTCCTCGCTGGGCTGTTCTCACCCCCCCCTCGCTGGGCTGTTCTCACCCCCTCCCCTCGCTGGGCTGTTCTCACCCCCTCCCCTCGCTGGGCTGTTCTCACCCCCTCCCCTCGCTGGGCTGTTCTCACCCCTCCCCTCGCTGGGCTGTTCTCACCCCCCCCCTCCCCTCGCTGGGCTGTTCTCACCCCCCCCCCCTCGCTGGGCTGTTCTCACCCCCTCCCCTCGCTGGGCTGTTCTCACCCCCCTCCCCTCGCTGGGCTGTTGTTCTCACCCCCTCCCCTCGCTGGGCTGTTGTTCTCACCCCCTCCCCTCGCTGGGCTGTTGTTCTCACCCCCTCCCCTCGCTGGGCTGTTGTTCTCACCCCCTCCCCTCGCTGGGCTGTTGTTCTCACCCCCTCCCCTCGCTGGGC
This sequence comes from Oncorhynchus tshawytscha, assembly GCF_018296145.1. Classification (NCBI taxonomy): domain Eukaryota; kingdom Metazoa; phylum Chordata; class Actinopteri; order Salmoniformes; family Salmonidae; genus Oncorhynchus; species Oncorhynchus tshawytscha. The sequence goes on from NC_056459.1 coordinate 30,290,559, forward strand.
TGTTGTTCTCACCCCCTCCCTCGCTGGGCTGTTGTTCTCACCCCCCTCCCCTCGCTGGGCTGTTGTTCTCACCCCCTCCCTCGCTGGGCTGTTGTTCTCACCCCCTCCCTCGCTGGGCTGTTGTTCTCACCCCTCCCTCCTCGCTGGGCTGTTGTTCTCACCCCCCCCCCTCCCTCGCTGGGCTGTTGTTCTCACCCCCTCCCCTCGCTGGGCTGTTCTCACCCCCTCCCCTCGCTGGGCTGTTCTCACCCCCCCCCCTCGCTGGGCTGTTCTCACCCCCCTCCCCTCGCTGGGCTGTTCTCACCCCCTCCTCGCTGGGCTGTTCTCACCCCCTCCCCTCGCTGGGCTGTTCTCACCCCCCTCCCCTCCTGGGCTGTTCTCACCCCCTCCCCTCGCTGGGCTGTTCTCACCCCCTCCCCTCGCTGGGCTGTTCTCACCCCCTCCCCTCGCTGGGCTGTTCTCACCCCCTCCCCTCGCTGGGCTGTTCTCACCCCCTCCCCTCGCTGGGCTGTTCTCACCCCCCTCCTCGCTGGGCTGTTCTTACCCGCCTCCTCGCTGGGCTGTTCTCATGGCGGGCTGTTCTCACCCCCCCCCTCACTGGGCTGTTCTCACCCCCTCCCTCTCAACCCCTCCCTCTCACCCCCTCGCTGAGCTGTTCTCACCCCCCTCGCTGGGCTGTTCTCACCCCCCCTCGCTGGGCTGTTCTCACCCCCTCCCCTCGCTGGGCTGTTCTCACCCCCTTCCCCTCGCTGGGCTGTTCTCACCCCCTCCCCTCGCTGAGCTGTTCTCACCCCCCCTCCCCTCGCTGGGCTGTTCTCACCCCCTCCCCTCGCTGGGCTGTTCTCACCCCCGTTCCCTCACTGGGCTGTTCTTACCCCCTCCCCTCGCTGGGCTGTTCTTACCCCCCTCCCCTCGCTGGGCTGTTCTCACCCCCCTCCCCTCGCTGGGCTGTTCTCACCCCCTCCCCTCGCTGGGCTGTTCTCATGGCGGGCTGTTCTCACCCCCTCCCCTCGCTCGGCTGTTCTCACCCCCGTTCCCTCACTGGGCTGTTCTCACCCCCGTTCCCTCACTGGGCTGTTCTCACCCCCTCCTCGCTGGGCTGTTCTTACCCCCTCCCCTCACTGTGCTGTTCTCACCCCCTCCCCTCACTGTGCTGTTCTCACCCCCTCCCCTCGCTCGGCTGTTCTCACCCCCTCCCCTCGCTGGGCTGTTCTCATGGCGGCTGTTCTCACCCCCTCCCCTCGCTCGGCTGTTCTCACCCCCGTTCCCTCACTGGGCTGTTCTCACCCCCGTTCCCTCACTGGGCTGTTCTCACCCCCTCCCTCACTGTGCTGTTCTCACCCCCCTCCCCTCGCTCGGCTGTTCTCACCCCCTCCCCTCGCTGGGCTGTTCTCACCCCCTTCCCTCACTGGGCTGTTCTCACCCCCTCCCCTCGCTGGGATGTTCTCACCCCCCTCCCTCTCACCCCCCTCCCCTCGCTGGGCTGTTCTTACCCCCTCCCCTCGCTGGGCTGTTCTCACCCCCTCCTCGCTGGGCTGTTGTTCTTACCCCCTCCTCGCTGGGCTGTTCTCACCCCCTCCCCTCGCTGGGCTGTTGTTCTCACCCCCTCCCATCGCTGGGCTGTTCTCACCCCCCTCGCTGGGCTGTTCTTACCCGCCTCCCCTCGCTGGGCTGTTCTCATGGCGGGCTGTTCTCACCCCCTCACTGGGCTGTTCTCACCCCCCTCCCTCCCCCCCCCACCCCCTCGCTGAGCTGTTCTCACCCCCCCTCGCTGGGCTGTTCTCACCCCCTCCCCTCGCTGGGCTGTTCTCACCCCCTCCCCTCGCTGGGCTGTTCTCACCCCCTTCCCTCGCTGGGCTGTTCTCACCCCCTCCCTCGCTGAGCTGTTCTCACCCCCCCCCCTCGCTGGGCTGTTCTCACCCCCCCCCCCTCGCTGGGCTGTTCTCACCCCCGTTCCCTCACTGGGCTGTTCTTACCCCCCTCCCCTCGCTGGGCTGTTCTTACCCCCCTCCCCTCACTGTGCTGTTCTCACCCCCTCCCCTCGCTCGGCTGTTCTCACCCCCCCTCCCCTCGCTGGGCTGTTCTCATGGCGGGCTGTTCTCACCCCCTCCCTCGCTCGGGCTGTTCTCACCCCCGTTCCCTCACTGGGCTGTTCTCACCCCCGTTCCCTCACTGGGCTGTTCTCACCCCCTCCCCTCGCTGGGCTGTTCTTACCCCCCCCCCCTCACTGTGCTGTTCTCACCCCCTCCCCTCACTGTGCTGTTCTCACCCCCTCCCCTCGCTCGGCTGTTCTCACCCCCTCCCCTCGCTGGGCTGTTCTCATGGCGGCTGTTCTCACCCCCTCCCCTCGCTCGGCTGTTCTCACCCCCGTTCCCTCACTGGGCTGTTCTCACCCCCGTTCCCTCACTGGGCTGTTCTCACCCCCTCCCCTCGCTGGGCTGTTCTCACCCCCTCCCCTCACTGTGCTGTTCTCACCCCCCCCTCGCTGGCTGTTCTCACCCCCTCCCCTCGCTGGGCTGTTCTCACCCCCGTTCCCTCACTGGGCTGTTCTCACCCCCCCCCTCGCTGGGATGTTCTCACCCCCTCCCTCTCACCCCCTCCCCTCGCTGGGCTGTTCTTACCCCCTCCCTCGCTGGGCTGTTCTCACCCCCCCCCCTCGCTGGGCTGTTGTTCTCACCCCCTCCCTCGCTGGGCTGTTGTTCTCACCCCCTCCCCATCGCTGGGCTGTTGTTCTCACCCCCTCCCATCGCTGGGCTGTTGTTCTCACCCCCTCCCCTCGCTGGGCTGTTGTTCTCACCCCCCCTCCTCGCTGGGCTGTTCTCACCCCCTCCCCTCGCTGGGCTGTTGTTCTCACCCCCTCCCTCGCTGGGCTGTTGTTCTCACCCCCTCCCTCGCTGGGCTGTTGTTCTCACCCCCTCCCCTCGCTGGGCTGTTGTTCTCACCCCCTCCCCTCGCTGGGCTGTTGTTCTCACCCCCTCCCCTCGCTGGGCTGTTGTTCTCACCCCCTCCCTCGCTGGGCTGTTGTTCTCACCCCCTCCCCTCGCTGGGCTGTTGTTCTCACCCCCTCCCTCGCTGGGCTGTTGTTCTCACCCCCTCCCCTCGCTGGGCTGTTGTTCTCACCCCCCTCCCCTCGCTGGGCTGTTGTTCTCACCCCCTCCCCTCGCTGGGCTGTTGTTCTCACCCCCTCCCCTCGCTGGGCTGTTCTCACCCCCTCCCCTCGCTGGGCTGTTCTCACCCCCCCCCCCTCGCTGGGCTGTTCTCACCCCCCTCCCCTCGCTGGGCTGTTCTCACCCCCCTCGCTGGGCAGATAAGAAGAGTACCTTGTGGTCCTCCAATGGTTGACCTATGACCTATTTGTGTGTGTGAGCGCTGACATGTCCGGTTCTATATTTCCCAGGGTTCCACTGTCCTGTGTGCAATAAGTTTTTGGTGTCAGATGAGATGGAGATCCACCTGATCATGTGTCTCACCAAGCCACGACTCGCCTACAACGGTCAGTGTGTGACTGTATGCGTGTGTGTGTTATGTCTTGTTAGTCTGCCTGTCCGTCTGGCCATCTGATTGGCTAGCATGGTAGTGATGTCAGGATGGTGATGATAATGTGGTGTGTTTTGTCCCAGAGGACGTTCTGGAGAAGGATAGTGAGGAGTGTGCCATCTGTCTAGACGAGATGGAGCAGGGAGACACCATCGCTAGACTGCCCTGTCTCTGTATCTACCACAAAGGGTAACTACACACATACACACACACGATCACAGTAAGATGCTGTTATTTTACTCGTGGTTCCCTCTCTCTCCGGCTCTCAGGTGTATAGACGAGTGGTTTGAGGTGAATCGTTCATGTCCAGAGCACCCCTCGGATTAAAGCTTCAGATACCCACGGCATGTCCACTATCTACCTAGTTCATCCAGATCTACGTCTTCATGCTGGCCTATGAATCTACTTTACCTAGATCAACTTCTTCATGACATGCTGGCCTATGAATCTACTTCATCCAGATCTACTTCCTCATGACATGCTGGCCTATGACTCTACTTCATCCAGATCTACTTCTTCATGACATGCTGGCCTATGAATCTACTTTACCTAGATCTACTTCTTCATGACATGCTGGCCTATGAATCTACTTTACCTAGATCGACTTCTTCATGACATGCTGGCCTATGACTCTACTTTACCTAGATCTACTTCCTCATGACATGCTGGCCTATGACTCTACTTTACCTAGATCTACTTCCTCATGACATGCTGGCCTATGACTCTACTTTACCTAGATCTACTTCCTCATGACATGCTGGCCTATGAATCTACTTCATCCAGATCTACTTCTTCATGACATGCTGGCCTATGAATCTACTTCATCCAGATCTACTTCTTCATGACATGCTGGCCTATGAATCTACTCTAATTATATCTACGTCTGACCAGTGTTTGAAGAATGACGACTCTAGCCTGTAAAGTGCATTCTACTCTTTTGCCTCACCAGGATACCCATAATTTGCCTGGAATGCTCATTTAGAAATGCTCACCATAGACTTCAATAGACTGGGCCAGGACCCGTTTTCTGAGAGTTGTACCTCAGCTGACTGACAATGAAGACGCTGCTCATGCTTATATAAGACACTGATGAACGATGATGACTTGAGGAACACGGTGGTGCATGGACACACAGCGAGACTTCTTATTCCTCTCAGATCTACTCTAGTGGGTAGTGCTTAGTGGGTAGGGGTGGATACCTTCATTGTTAGTATTACTGTATTATAACAATGGAATAATGGGTTTGATTTTAACGGTGTAGAATGAGGGTATTTAGACAGACGTTTCTACTGTAGTAAGATACGCGGTCTGAGTGCTGTGGCTAAAACATGCAGTTACTTCTGAACTTCATTTGTACTTGTGTCAATTATGAAATCGCATGTTCTGTTGACCTTCCATTTTTATTTCTGTGGTTGTGTAAAATCAATTTAAAGGTAGCAAACAGGGAATTAAAACCTTTGATTTACTCCAGACTTCACTGTGATATGTATATTTTGCATAAGAGCTTGAATTCATCGAATAAAGAACTAAAGCACAAATCAGCTCCAGAATATGTACTGTAAAAATATAGTGTATATATATATGTACACAATATCATTAATATATGTTTAAATCATGGGTGTTACATATGTACTGTGTTTTAATATTACTGAATCAGGACTTTCAGAGGTTTAAGAAACTAAGAATAAAAATATATCAAATTGATTTCTGAACTCATTCACATTCCTTATATGTCCTTTAAATACATTAGTGTCTGTTTCAATTGAACCATTTATCTCTCCAAGCCCACATCCAATTTATGTCAGTCTTCATGGAGTCTGTCTGGACACCCTAAACCCTACAGAGTGCACTACTTTTGACAAGAATAGGGATGAACATCTTGGCCATGTTCTGTTATAATCTCCACCCGGCACAGCCAGAAGAGGACTGGCCACACCCCATAGCCTGGTTCCTCTCTAGGTTTCTTCCTAGGTTCTGGCCTTTCTAGGGAGTTTTTCCTAGCCACTGTGCTTCTACACCTGCATTGCTTGCTGTTTGGGGTTTTAGGCTGGGTTTCTGGACAGCACTTTGAGATCTCAGCTGATGTACGAAGTGCTTTATAAATACATTTGATTTGGATCATCAACTAGATTCAGCCGCAAACTATTTTTGTCTTGGTCAGGGGCGGAACAGGCAGGGTCAGCAGGTAGCCTAGCGGTTCAAAAAGCGCTGGGCCAGTAATCGAAAGGTCACTGGTACAAATCCCCAAGCCCACGAGGTGAAAAATCTGCAGATCTGCACATTCAAGGTGTAGTCCTGCAGGGGTTGGGAGAGTGGATGGGGGGAGGAGAGATGGGAAACGGAAAGAAAGACCCTTTGTGACAGGCACATTTTTTCAAATCACATTTTATTTGTCACATGCGCTGAATACAACAAGTGCAGACCTTACCGTGAAATGCTGACTTACAAGCCCTTAAACCAACAATGCAGTTAAGAAAATATTTACTAAATAAAAAGTTAAAAGTAATAAAATAACGAAGCTATATACAGGGGGTACCGGGTCAATGTTTGGGGGGGTACAGGTTAGTCAAGGCAATTTGTAGTGACTATGCATAGATAAACAGCGAGCAGCAGCAACGTGGGGGTCGGGGGTCAATGTAAATAGTCTGTGTAGCCACTTGATTAACTGTTCAGCAGTCTTATGGCTTGGGGCTAGAAGCTGTTAAGGAGCCTTTTGGACCTAGACTTGGCACACCGGTGCAGGAAGAACAGTCTATGACTAGTGTGGCTGGAGTCTGACAATTTTTCACTGCGTAAGTGAGGACAATATTATTCCATTTCTATTCGTGTCCCTTCTATTCATTATATGGACTGGAGAAATGAATATCCTCTGTGTTATTGTTAAACTCCATGTTACTTGGTGATCTCCTACAAGCTACGTCAGGAGAGTCTGAAATATTCAAACTAATCGTAGCTAGCCTACTTGTCCATTACCTTCAGTCGGCCGGTGCAGTGAAATATAGCCGTGTTTCGCAGCTGGAGTCTGGACCAGAACCTTGAGATAGTAAGCAAGATACCAACCAGGTTCATGCGAGAATGCCAGCTTTGAAACCATATAAAAATACCTGTTAAAATATGTAAAAGTAAAATAGTGATATAATCATTTACACTTTTACAACCCATCATCGCCCATGCACTCGGCATTCTTAGTGTGTCCGGCTCATCTCATTGGCTAAGGGTCTCATTGCGTTAAGGCATAGTGCATGACTTATGAGTGTTCATGGCTACAGTACACACGTTATTTGGCCATCGGGAGAAATGTCAGTCACAGCTAGGTTTATAAAATATGTAATACTCAATATCTTAGTTTAATTAAACCTGTTGGTTTTCTGAGCAGTGCTGAAAAAGACTACCAGAATATAAAATTCAACATTTAACAATTTAAAGACTTTACTGAGGTAGTTAATTTTAGTCAAATTATTCATTTGAAATTAATTCATTAGGCCCTCATCTATGGATTTCACGACTGGGAATAGAGATATGCATCGGTTGGTCACAGATACCTTAAAAAAAAAAGGAGCGTGGATCACAAAACCAGTCAGTATCTGGTGTGACCACTATTTGCCTCATGCTCACACATCTCCTTCCCATAGAGTTGATCAGGCTGTTAATTGTGGCCTGTGGAATGTTGTCCCACTCTTCAATGGCTGTGCTAAGTTGCTGGATATTGGCGGGAACTGGAAGATGCTGTTGTACACATCAATCCAGGGCACTCCAAACTGGCCCAATGGGTGACATCTCTGGTGAGTATGCAGGCAATTGAAGAATTGGGACAATTTCAGCTTCCAGGAATTGTGTACAGATCCTTGCGACCACGGGGCCGTGCATGATCACGCTGAAACATGAGGCGATGGTGGCAGATGAATGGCACGACAATGGGCCTCGGGATCTTGTCAAGCTATCGCTGTGCATTCTAATTGCCATCGATAAAATGCAATTGTTGTCCATACCGTAAGCCCACCTCCACCAAGGGACACACCGCTCACATCAGCAAACCCCTAACCCACACACAGGTGCTCTGCGGTTGTGTGGCCGGTTGGACGTACTGGCAAATTCTAAAATGGCGGATGCGGCTTATGGTAGAGAAATCAACATTAAATTCTCTGGCAACAGCTCTGGTGGACATGCCTGCAGTCAGCATGCCAATTGCACACTATCAAAAGTTGAGACATCTGTGTTGTGTGACAAAACTTCACATTTTAGAGTGGCCTTTTATTGTCCCCAGCACAAAGTGCACCTGTGTAATAATGCTGTTTAATTAATCAGCTTCTTGATATGCACACCTGTCAGGTGGATAGATTATCTTGGCATAGGAGAAATACTCACTAACAGAGATGTACAAAAATAGGAGAGAAGCTTTTTGTGCGTATGGAACATTTCTGGGACGTTTTACTTCAGCTCAACGAAACACATTACATGTTGTGTTTATGTTTTAGTGTCGTGCAAATCCCACTAACGCTATATTAGTTCTATATTCCCTTAGTCATATCCTAATTCCCTTTCGAACCCTGAAAAAATGTAATCTAAACAGGGCAACGTATCTCCACATACAGTTCATCGGCATGATACAATAACATGATTGTTTCTGTGTCATTCCAAAGACCTGTGGCCTGTGCTGAATTCAACCAAAAAGTGATCCATTGACATCTTTACCATCCTGGCCCAGTATTTATCAGTAGCACTCCGGATGGGTTACCAGGTGGTGGATATTTGGTAAACGTGTTATTGATGGACAAAGAATAAACTAGCCTCATCCACCGTCCTGACCCACCCTGTAAGTTTCCGAGATCAAGATGGTGGAACGAGGTTAGCACAAAGGATCAAACGTAATGTTTTCACGTGGCTGAAACATTATCATTAATTTACAAGATTTGATCCAGTCAGCCCACCCAAAAAAAACATTCCTCTGGAATAAAGCCTCAGACGTGTTCTGAACTACACAACGTGCACATCAACTAAAGAAAGGCATTTAAAAAAAATATATATATATTTTTTTTTTTCACCTTTATTTAACCAGGTAGGCTAGTTGAGAACACCTTTATTTTTAGCAGGTAGGCTAGTTGAGAACACCTTTATTTAACCAGGTAGGCTAGTTGAGAACACCTTTATTTAACCAGGTAGGCTAGTTGAGAACACCTTTATTTAACCAGGTAGGCTAGTTGAGAACACCTTTATTTAACCAGGTAGGCTAGTTGAGAACACCTTTATTTAACCAGGTAGGCTAGTTGAGAACACCTTTATTTAACCAGGTAGGCTAGTTGAGAACACCTTTATTTAACCAGGTAGGCTAGTTGAGAACACCTTTATTTAACCAGGTAGGCTAGTTGAGAACACCTTTATTTAACCAGGTAGGCTAGTTGAGAACACCTTTATTTAACCAGGTAGGCTAGTTGAGAACAAGTTCTCATTTACAACTGCGACCTGGCCAAGATAAAGCATAGCAGTGTGAGCAGACAACACAGAGTTACACATGGAGTAAACAATTAACAAGTCAATAACACAGAGTTACACATGGAGTAAACAATTAACAAGTCAATAACACAGAGTTACACATGGAGTAAACAATTAACAAGGCAATAAAGCACAGACACTTCATTTGCTGTTCGTGTGAAACATCTTTAATGTACAAAATAAGAAAAAAATAAAAACATGGCTCAGGATTCACAAAAGTTTCCTGAGAGAGAGAAAAAAAAAAAGTGACAAAAAAACGTTGCTGTACAAACAGTAGGAGATGACTGACATCTGCGTCGTCATGGCGATCATCTCCTGGGCCCTCCCCTGCCTCGGCCCCTCCCCCTGCCACGCCCTCTTCCTCTGCCCCTTCCACGCCCAGCCACTGGAGAGAGATTGAAGAGAGAGAGGGAGAGAAATTATTAGAGACGAGTTACACATCACAAATGTCTAGACTCTCCTATTCCTTGGGTCTCCTTGGTCTTTGTTGGGAGAGGTCGCTGACTGAACAGCATGTGCCTCATCAATACATTAGGTGGGATTGCCAGTTTTGATTTCAGTCTGATGAAGCAAATCTTTTGAAGGCGAGAACTCAGTCATGACATCATCAGAAGGATGTAAGGCTGACTCCATTTAGTCGACAAGCTGTTGGTAAACCGAGATTCTTCTAGTCAAGCAGTAACCTACACCACACCGGTCTGATTCGCGTCTGTCTGAGTGGACTAATCCATTGTGGAGGCCGCGGGGATGGTACAGTCCATCACTAAGACGTGCTACTGAAATTGTATACGGTTATATTACATAATGGTGCAACACTAATAAAATAAAATATTTGTTTTTTTATAACAAATGCACTTTCTCCGGTGTTGGATAGTGATTGCTGACCGCGGTTCTGAAACAGCGCTCTGTTGAATTGTCGCCTTGTCCTAGACCATGTTGCTATAGGCATAATAGCAAAGTTAACCAGCATATCGGTGTTGAGAACAATGGTGTGGAGGCAGCAGTGGAGTTAGGACACGTGAAAACAGTCCTTTCCTTAATTGTCTAAGAATATGGGTGAAATGGCATCTTAAATTAGGTCTATAATCAATAGCCTACCTGTTAAATGTGCATGGATTTATAAATCATCAATATATACAGTGCCTTCAGAAAGCATTCAGACCACTTGACCTTTTCCACAATAAGATATCTGTTTTAGAATAAGGCTTAAATAAAAATAAAACATCCTCAGCAAACGAAACGGAAACAGGGTAGAATGTTTTGTAAGTTAATAAAAAATAAAACAGAAATACCTTATTTACATTAAGTATTCAGACCCTTTGCTATGAGAATGGAAATGGAGCTCAGATGCATCCTGATTCCATTGATCATCCTTGAGATGTTTCTACAACTTGATTGGAGTCCACATGTGGTAAATTCAAGTGATTGGACATGATTTGGAAAGCCACACACCTGTCTATATAAGGTCCCACAGTTGACAGTGCATGTCAGAGTAAAAACCAGGCCATGAGGTCGAAACAATTGTCCGTAGAGCTCCGAGACAGGATTGTGTCGAGGCACAGATCCGGGGAAGGGTACCAAAACATTTCTACAGCATTGAAGGTCCCCAGGAACAGTGGCCTCCATCATTGTTACATTTTTAAGTAAAATTCAGGAGAAATTAGTGTTCAAATAGCAAAAATATTTTTTTAAAGTGCTAACTATTTTTAAAAAATGTATCTAATCTTGTTCCCGTGCCTACCACAGCACAAAGACACCCTTAGTTAAAGCAGTAAATTATCTTAGAGCCAACACAGATGCCAAACAAGTCTGGCAAACTCTTGGATTTAAGTGATGCATTTGACACTGTTGACCATGATGTCCTTCTGGACAGACTGGAGAGGTGGGTTGGGCCTCTCCGGTCCAGTTCTAAAATTGGTTTAGGATCTATTTAACAGGTAGTGTGTTTTTGGTCACAATTGGTGAACATCACTCACGAGAAAATCCTAATGACACGAGACGCTCCACAAGGTTTGATTTTGGGTCCGGCACTGTTTATATACACACTGTATCGGTCAGAAGTTTGTACACCTAGTCATTCCAGGGTTTTGCTTTATTGTTTTGTATTTCTACATCGTAGAATAATAGTGACGACATCAAAACTATGAAATAACACATGTGGAAACATGTAGTAACCAAAAAAAATAAAATAAAATGTGTTAAACAAATCAAAATATTTTATATTTGAGATTCTTCAAAGTAGCCACCCTTTGCCGCAATGACAGTTTTGCACTCATAGCATTCTGTCAACCAGCTTCACGGGATAGTCACCTGGAATACATTTCAAGTAACAGGTGTGCCTTCTTAAAAGTTAAATTTGTGTAATTTCTTTTCTCCTTAATGTGTTTGAGCCAATCAGTTGTGTTGTGACAACGTAGGGGCGGTATACAGAAGACCAAGTCCATATTGCAAGAACAGCACAAATAAGCAAAGAGACTTTAAGACATGAAGGTCAGTCAACACGGAAAATGTCAAGACCTTTGAAAGTTTCTTCAAGTGCAGTTGCAAAAACCATCAAGTGCTATGATGAAACAGTCTCTCATGAGGACTGCCACAGGAATGGAAGACCCAGTACCTTTTGCTGCTGAGGATAAGTTCATTAGAGTTACCAGCCTTCAGAAAATGCAGCCCAAATAAATACTTCACAGAGTTCAAGTTACAGACACATCAACTGTTCAGAGGAGACTGCGTAAATCAGGCCTTCATGGTCAAATTGCTGCAAAGAAACCACTACTAAAGGACACCAATAATAAGAAGAGACTTGCTTGGGCCAAGAAACACGAGCAACTGATAGACCGGTGGAAATTTGTCCTTTGGTCTGGAGTCCAAATTTGAGATATTTGGTTCCAACCGCCGTGTCTTTGTGAGACGCAGAGTAGGTGAACGGATGATCTCCGCATGTTTGGTTCCCACCATGAAGCATGGAGGAGGTGGTGGGATGGTGCGTCGCTGGTGTCACCGATTTATTTAGAATTCAATGCACACTTAACCTGCATGGCTACAACAGCATTCTGCAGCGATACGCCATCCCATCTGGTTTGCGCTTAGTGGGACTATCATTTGTTTTCAACAGGACGATGACCCAACACACCTCCAGGCTGTGTAAGGGCTATTTGACCAAGGAGAGTGATGGAGTGTTGCATCAGATGACCTGGTCTCCACAATCAACTGACCTAAACCCAATTGAGGTGGTTTGGGATGAGTTGGACCACAGAGGGAAGGAAAAGCAGCCAACAAGTGCTCAGCATTTGTGGGAACTCTTCAAGACTGTCAGAAAATCATTCCTGGTGAAGCTTGTTGAGAGAATGCCAAGATTGTGCAAAGCTGTCATCAAGGCAAAGGGTGGCTACTTTGAAGAATCTAAAATATATTTCAATTTATTTGACACTTTGGTCACTAGATGATTCCATATGTGTTATTTCATGGTTGATGTCTTTACTATTATTCTACAATGTAGAAAATAGTAAAAATAAAGAAAAACCCTTGAATGAGTAGGTGTGTCCAAACCCTTGACTGACACACACATCCCCGTGGCATCATTATCAGAAAGCACAGCATTGATCTTCCCTGCTTCACAGACGATACACAACTTTGACATTTCTGTGTCAGAGGATTTTAGCGCCACAGATGAATTTAGACTGTATTAGCGATTGAAATACTTTGGATGGATCACAACTTCCTCCAGCTAAACCAAGACAAGTTACTTGTTGGAGCCAAAGCACAGACAGAATCTGTGTAGCACATTTCAATTCACAGGCAATAAAATATAAAACACCAGGTAAAAAACCTAGGTGTTATTTTAGACTATGAACTAAATTTCTCATCAAATTAGGAATGTGAACAAAGAAGCTTATTATCACTTGAAGAACATTGCCACAGCGTGGCCGTTTCACGCTCAGGCTGATACAGAGGACTCATCCATACAAGCAGACCTGACTGCTGGAATGCTCTCCTGTCCTGTAAAACATACAGAATTCTGCAGCACGGGTATTGACTAAGACCAGACAGAGTGCATACATTACACCGGTTTTAAGGTATCCACACTAACTGCCTGTGAGTTGTAGAATTCATTTTAAGATTCTTCTATTGGTTTTTAAATCAATCCACAATTGTGCTCCACAATACATGTCAGGCATGATTTTAAGTTAAGAACTGAGGGGGGGGGTCGTGTGGACATATTAGGTCCCTCAGGTTCTCTGGCCTTTTCAGCCTAGGACCAAGAGGCATGGAGAGCCAGCCTTTAGTTACTATGCCCCCAGCCTCTGGAATAGTCTGCCAGAGAACCCAAGGGGGGGACTGTGGACATGTTTAAAAGAGATCTTAAAATATTTCTAGCTTTGCTTTTTAGTTATTCGGTTTTTCATTCTTTAGTTTTTTTCTTTCTTGTTCCATGTCTAAAATTTGGCTGTATAAATAAAGTTTGATTTGTACTAGTTATAACATGCCTCAACTAGTAGTTTAACAGACGTGGTCTTTGCTCTTGGCCCTGAACCGCTGTAGTGAGTACAGGTTTCAGTTACAGCCAAACGACCTAACACCTGACTGAATTCACCAGAAAGTCTTTGGCTAGCCAACTCTGCTGTGTTGGTTCTTGGCTGGCACAAAAGCCTTCAGTCTATACCAGGGGAACTAAACTAAACTGATCCTACGAGTGCCGGAACCTGTTGGGTCTCTCTTCTAACTGATAATTCATTGCACACCTGGTATCCCAGGTCTAACTCAGTCCCTGATTAGAACAGAACAATTAAAAAATGCTGTGGAACTGGCTTTCGAGAACCAGGAATGAACTGAGTTTGGTGGAATCTAAAAAGTATTCCTCGATTTTCCTCTGATCCCCAGAGGGAGGCAAGGACAGGAACCTTCGATTTTCCACTGATATGTTGACCAGACTCACACCCCTCCTCCCAGTCTCCTTGTGTACTCACCAGCCTCTCTCTTCTTGGACTTGACCTTGGGTTCAATGTCGACCAGCAGGGTGTCCAGTGGCAGACTGTCCGGCAGGATGAAGTATCTGATGTTGTTGCCACGGATACTGAGGCTCTCCAGCTGGGTGGGCTCGCGGTTCTTCAGAGTCATCTTCACCGCCTTCAGGTGAGTGTTCATACTCACGTCCACACCTGAGGCACACAGTTAATGACAATCATTAATGTTATGGTAATGCACTCCCTACTCATAGGTGTCTGACAAAGAGCGCCAACATAAAACACCAACTTTAATCTAACAGTGGAGAGTTTCCTAATAAAAACATCACTTGGGACAACAGGCTACAATAGTAAACATTGTTTGGACTGAGCAGCTACAGCAGCCTAAACTTGACTTTTGTCCTTGTTTAGATTGGATGCATCTCAATAGTCCTAAGTGGAGGTGTAGCCATTGTTCAGCCAGACATGAGGGGACATGGTCCATACCCGTGATTGTCCCATGGACCTGGGTTCCATTCTTCAGCTCAATGGTCACAGTCTCATGGCTGAGTTTCATCAAAAAACTACAGGAGGGGGGGGAAACAGCTTGGTTATGAGTAGAGGCAATGTTACAAGACATGCTGTTTCATCAAGTTGTGAATATCTCTTACCAACTTAACGAGCCATTGTTTTGACAGAAACGGGTTTAAAAACACGTTTTTATCCAAGGTCTCTTATTTTTCGCCTGTAGGCCATTCTAGACCACTCAGTAGGGTACCAAGTTCTCCCACTTCTACAGGCGGAAAATGGAAGACCCTGGATAAAAACGTGTTTAAAAAGCTTATTTGATAGCTAAGGACACATTCAACCCGACGAATCGTAAGTATTTTTGTGTAACTGAGTAGTTTAGATTGGGTTGATCAAGAACGCCAGGCTACGGAAACTCCAGCAGCGAGCCATCAGTCTAAACAATGTTGGCTCGTTGCGGGACGAAGCAAGTGGTAAGTAGCTACTTATTTTACTGTGTGCAATGTCCAAAACAAACGAGAAAGGTGAACACCAACCAGAACACTAGACAAGAGCACAACATTGTTATGAACTATTGTTGGTGGGAAACCATCCAGGGCCCTTCCTGCACTGTGGTTTTCTAGCTTACTGTTAGCAAGCTAACGTCAATAGCACGTTAGCACATCTGCGGTTAGCAGATAACAATGGAGTATAGAAAGTCGCCAGGTAGTTCAAAGGCAGTCGTACGATCGTGTTGCATATTATTTTCGCGGTTGAAAGCCCGTTCATTATATAACAAAGAATAAATTAGCTAAGTCGCTTTTGCATATCTCTCATGTAATCACATCAACTAACGTTGACTACTTTCAGCGAACAAACTCGCACTCCAAATCTAAATCAATCCAGCTACTCAACCCCATATGTTTCACCTTGCATTGAAGCCTAAAACTAAAGATTGATTTTTAGAATATGTTTACCGTACGAGTTTCATGTTGGTGATGGATTACAGACAAATCCTCCACCAAAGACAAAACAAAATAATTACAGCGTTCAAGTGGGATCACAGGCCGCTGCTGTATGAAATACGTTTTCTTTGCAGGATCACCGACGTCATAAAAACTCGACCGAACCAGGAAATGCGAAAAGATAAGTGAACATTGCCTTCTAGTGGTTGATAGAATTGCATGACACATTAAGATTGAGTCTTTTAATTCTTTTTCGGGGTGCTTTTCAAGATTTGTTTTTTTTTAAATTCATGACACAAAAATCGACTTATATTGCTACATCAAACATGTCTAACAAAACAAAACACAGGTATTAATAAGAAAATACTCAAACATACAAAAAATATCAATAAAATAATACAAAAAAATAAACAATTTTAGTGCAATTGTATTCACTTTGAAAAAATCTTATTATGATTCAGGAAGATGTTATTCTTGTTGTTATTCACT
This sequence comes from Oncorhynchus tshawytscha, assembly GCF_018296145.1. Classification (NCBI taxonomy): domain Eukaryota; kingdom Metazoa; phylum Chordata; class Actinopteri; order Salmoniformes; family Salmonidae; genus Oncorhynchus; species Oncorhynchus tshawytscha. The sequence goes on from NC_056459.1 coordinate 30,306,487, forward strand.
AGGGTTAATGTTTTAATAAGATAGTTGAATTCAATCAGGAAAAAATGTAATTTTGGTATAGAATTTTGGAATTTTTGTTTTGTGTATGAAGTACTTGGCAACAAGAATTTAAAAAATTAACAATAATTTCAGTGGTCTTGTTATCATTGCAATTGTAACATATGATATATTTAATGTCAAAACATAGTCAGTGTTCATAATGGTAAATAAGTATTTTGCAAGATTTTCCCAAAATTCTGACACAAATTAACATTCAAAGAACAAGTGTGAGAGATTCTCACCTTCTTTTACACAGAAAAGAAAGAGTAAAGATAGAGTTTTAAGTATGACGAGACTGATAGTATGAGCAATTGTTGGCGCACCTTGATCAATGTTGTTTGTTTTATGAGGTTGTCCAACTCTCATGTTAAAAGCATTTACACTGTAACATGAACCAAGTGTTCTATAGTGGCCAAATGAAATAAAAGTACGTTGAAAGAAATGTCGTTTTTTTTTTAATGTATCAAGTATCGTCTATGGAGACGCAAATAACACCAATGTTTATGGTCGCCAGGGTTACAGTACTATAAAAAGCAGACGTCTGGGTTACAACCCCACTGGCCTCGAAACATTAAATAAAATACCAAGAAAATACAAAACAAAGAAAAATAATTGAATAGAAACCTAATCGTGAACAAAATTGCGATAAACAAACAATTATCTTAACAATGGTGTCGTACAAAAATATAAAGTTTCCAAATCCATACTCCATCGTTCCAGGTTATGGTTTGTATGATCTGTGCGCATCACGTTACACCCTACTAAACACTACTGCACTACTAAAGTAACGTAAAGCATTTTCGCTGCACCAGATATAATATCTGCTGAACTGTGTACGTGACCAAAAACATTTTGATTTACTTCCGATGGTTACATTTACATTTGAGTCATTTAGCAGACGCTCTTATCCAGAGCAACGTACAGAAGCAATTAGGCTTAAATGCATTGCTCATGGGCACCAACATAATTTTCACGTTTGGCTCGGAGATTCAAACCAGCAACCTTTTGGTTACTGGCCCAACGCTCTTAACCACTAGGCTGGTTGCACACTAAGCTTTAGAAAAATGCCCTACACCCAACAGTGAAGTTAAACCATGATTGCCTTTTCTGATTGATTTCTAAATCCAATGACTACTTTTATTAAGTAGAACATGGCTTATTAGAATTAAACACATTATTTCAGAATTTATATTATAATCTTGTAAAGTGACTAGACAACAGGATAGATAAGACAGTAACAGCAGTATACTGTAGGTAGGGATAAAGGATAGATAATAGACAGTAACAGCAGTATACTGTAGGTAGGGATAAAGGATAGATAATAGACAGTAACAGCAGTATACTGTAGGTAGGGGTAAAGGATAGATAATAGACAGTAACAGCAGTATACTGTAGGTAGGGATAAAGGATAGATCATAGACAGTAACAGCAGTATACTGTAGGTAGGGATAAAGGATAGATAATAGACAGTAACAGCAGTGTACTGTAGGTAGGGAAAGGATAATAGACAGATACTGATAAAAGGATAGATAATAGACAGTAACAGCAGTATACTGTAGGTAGGGATAAAGGATAGATAATAGACAGTAGACTGTAGATAGGGGTAAAGGATAGATAATAGACAGTAACAGCAGTATACTGTAGGTAGGGATAAAGGATAGATAATAGACAGTAACAGCAGTATACTGAGGTAGGGATAAAGGATAGATAATAGACAGTAACAGCAGTATACTGTAGGTAGGGATAATAGACAGTAAAGGATAGATAATAGACAGTAACAGCAGTATACTGTAGGTAGGGATAAAGGATAGATAATAGACAGTAACAGCATTATACTGTAGGTAGGGGTAAAGGATAGATAATAGACAGTAACAGCATTATACTGTAGGTAGGGGTAAAGGATAGATAATAGACAGTAACAGCAGTATACTGTAGGTAGGGGTAAAGGATAGATAATAGACAGTAACAGCAGTATACTGTAGGTAGGGGTAAAGAATAGATAATAGACAGTTACAGCATATACATACTGTATGTAATCAGTATATCATGTAGTAATCAAAAAAGTGTTAAACAAATCAAAATATATTTTATATTTGAGATTCTTCAAATAGCCACCCTTTGCCTTTGATGACAGCTTTGCACACTTTTGGCATTTTCTTAACCAGCTTTATGAGGTAGTCACCTGGAATGCGTTTCAATAAACAGGTGTGCCTTGTTAAAAGTTCATTTGTGGAATTTGATTTCCTACTTAATGCATTTGAGCCAATCAGTTGTGTTATGACAAGGTAGGGTTGGTATACAGAAGAGCCATATTTGGTAAAATACCAAGTCCATATTATGGCAAGAACAGCTCAAATAAGCAAAGAGAAATGACAGTCCATCATTACTTTAAGACATGAAGATCAGTCAATTCGGAAAATTTCAAGTACTTTGAAAGTTTCTTCAAGTGCAGTCGCAAAAACCATCAAGTGCTATGATGAAACTGGCTCTCATGAGAACCGCCACAGGAATGGAAGACAGAGTTATCTCTGCTACAGAGGATAAGTTCATTAGAGTTACCTCACTCAGAAACTGCAGCCCAAATAAATGCTTCACAGAGTTCAAGTAACAGAATTTTCTCAACATCAACTGTTCAGAGGAGACAGTGAATCAGGCCTTAATGGTCAAATTGCTGCAAAGAAACCACTCCTAAAAGACACCAATAAGAAGAGACTTGCCAAGAAACTCAAGCAATGGACATTAGACCGGTGGAAATCTGTCCTTTGCTCTGTTGTGTGCAAATTTGTAATTTTTGGTTCCAACCGCTGTGCCTTTATGAGACGCAGAGTAGGTGAACGGATGATCTCCGCATGCGTGGTTCCCACCATGAAGCATGGAGGAGGAGGTGTGATGGTGTGGGGGTGCTTTGCTGGTGACACAGTCTGTGATTTATTTAGAATTCAAGGCACACTTAACCAGCAATTCTACAGTGATATGCCACCCCATCTGATTTGCGCTTAGTGGGACAATCATTTGTTTTCAACAGGACAATGACCCAACACACCTCCAGGCTGTGTAAGGTCTATTTGACCAAGAAGGAGAGTGATGGAGTGCTGCATCAAATGACCTGGCCTCCACAATCACCCGACCTCAACCCAATTGAGATGGTTTGGGATGAGTTGGACTGCTCCTTCAAGACAGTTGGCAAAGCATTCCAGGTGAAGCTGGTTGAGAGAATGCCAAGAGTGTGCAAAGCTGTCATCAAGGAAAAGGGTGGCTACTTTGGAGAATATAAAATGTATTTAGATTTGTTTAACACTTTTTTGATTACTACATGATTCCATATGTGTTATTTCAAACTTAATGTCTTCAATACTATTTTACAATGTAGAAAATAGTAAAAATAAAGAAAAACCCTTGAATGACTGAAATATCATAGTTGCATAAGTATTCAGACCCTTTACTCAGTACTTTGTTGAAGCACCTTTGGCAGCGATTACAGCCTAGAGTCTTCTTGGGTATGATGCTACAAGCTTGGCACACCTGTATTTGGGGAGTTTCTCCCATTATTCTCTGCAGATAATCTCAAACTCTGTCAGGTTGGATGGGGAGCATTGCTGCGCAGCTATTTTCAGATCTCTCCAGAGATGTTCGATCGGGTTCAAGTCTGAGCTCTGGCTTTGCCACTCAAGGACATTCAGAGACTTGTCCCAAAGCCACTCCTGCGTTGTCTTGGCTGTGTGCTTAGGGCTGTTGTCCTGTTGGAAGGTGAACCTTTACCCCAGTCTAAGGTTGTGAGCGCTCTGGAACAGATTTGCATAAAGGATCTCTCTGTACTTTTCTCCGTTCATCTTTCCCTCGATCCTGACTAGTCTCCCAGTCCCTGTGCTGAAAGGCACATGATGCTGCCACCACCATGCTTCACCGTAGGGATGGTGCCAGGTTTCCTCCAGACATGACGCTTGGCATTCAGGCCAAGAGTTCAACCTTGGTTTCATCAGACCAGAGAATCTTGTTTTTCATGGTCTGAGAGTCTTTAGGTACCTTTTGGCAAACTCCAAGCGGGCTGTCATGTGCCTTTTACTGAGGAGTGGCTTCCGTCTGGCCCACTCTACCATAAATGCCTGATTGGTGGATTGCTGCAGATTGGTGGAGAGCTGCAGAGATGGTTTTCTCCACAGAGGAACTCTGGAGCTCTGTCACAGTGACCATCGGGTTCTTGGTCACCAAAGCCCTTCTCCCCTAATTGCACAGTTTGGCCGGACGGCCAGCTCAAGGAAGAGTCTTGTTGGTTCTAAAATTCTTCCATTTAAGAATGATCGAGGCCACTGTGTTCTTGGGGACCTTCAATGCTGCAGACATTTTTTGGTAACCTTCCCCAGATCTGTGCCTCGACACAATCCTGTCTCGGAGCTCTACGGACAATTCCTTCAACATCATGGCTTGGTCTTTGCTCTGACATGCACTGTCAACTGTGGGACCTAATATAGACAGGTGTGTGCCTTTCCAAATAATGTCCAATCAATTGAATTTACCACAGGTGGACTCCAATCAAGTTCTAGAAACATCTCAAGGATGATCAATGTCAACAGGATGCACCTGAGCTCAATTTCGAGACTCATAGGAAATTGTCTGCATAGTTATGTAAATAAGGTATTTATGTTTTATTTTTAATGCATTTACAACAAAAATAACTTTTGTTATTATAGGGTATTGTGTGTAGATTGATGAGGGGGAAAAAATATTGGAAAAAAATGTGGAAAAAGTCAAGGGGTCTGAATACTTTCCGAATGCACTGTATCTAGATCCAGAGATCCCATTATTTATAAACAATCTCTGCTCCTCCACCATTTTCTGCTCCAGTAAGTCTGCTGTAGACGGGTGTGTGTGAGTGTGTATGGGGGGGGGTACTGATAGATAACAGGTCACGCTGTCTGCTCTACTCTCAGCTCCACACAGCTTCAGTTGATTCCAGCACACACTTCACCACCCTCTCCCCTTCTCTCCTCCCTCTCCCCTTCTCTCCATCTCCCTCTCTCCATCTCCCTCTCCCCTCTCTCCATCTCTCCATCTCCCTCTCCCTCCATCTCTCTCCATCTCCCTCTCCTCTTCTCTCCATCTCCCTCTCCTCTTCTCTCCATCTCCCTCTCCCCTCTCTCCATCTCTCTCCATCTCCCTCTCCATCTCTCCTCTCTCCCTCTCCCCTTCTCTCCATCTCCCTCTCCCCATCTCTCCCCTTCTCTCCATCTCCTCCATCTCCCTCTCCCCTTCTCTCCATCTCCCTCTCCCCTTCTCTCCATCTCCCTCTCCTCTCCATCTCCCTCTCTCATCTCCCTCTCCTCCTCCCCCTCTCCCATCTCCATCTCTCTCCCATCTCCCTCTCCCCCTTCTCTCCCATCTCCCTCTCTCCATCTCCCTCTCTCCATCTCCCTCTCCCCTTCTCTCCATCTCCCTCTCCCCTTCTCTCCATCTCCCTCCTCTCCTCTCTCCATCTCCCTCTCCCCTTCTCTCCATCTCCCTCTCCCTCTCCCCTTCTCTCCATCTCCCCTCTCCCTCTCCCCTTCTCTCCATCTCCCTCTCCCCTTCTCTCCATCTCCCTCTCTCTCCATCTCCCATCTCCCCTCTCTCCATCTCCCTCCCCTTCTCTCCATCTCCCTCTCCCCTTCTCTCCATCTCCATCTCCCTCCCCTTCTCTCCATCTCTCTCCCCTTCTCTCCATCTCCCTCTCCCCTTCTCTCCTCCCTCTCCCCTCTCTCCATCTCCCTCTCCCCTTCTCCCATCTCCCTCTCCCCTTCTCTCCATCTCCCTCCCCCTTCTCTCCATCTCCCTCTCCCCTTCTCTCCATCTCCCTCTCTCTCCACCTCCCTCTCTCCATCTCCCTCTCCCCTCTCTCCATCTCTCCCTCTCCTCTTCTCTCCATCTCCCTCTCTCTCCCACCTCCCTCTCTCCATCTCCCTCTCCCCTTCTCCATCCCCTCTCCTCTTCTCTCCATCTCCCTCTCCCCATCTCTCCATCTCTCCTCCATCTCCCTCTCCTTCTCTCTCTCCATCTCCCTCTCCCCTTCTCTCCATCTCCCTCTCCCCTTCTCTCCATCTCCCTCTCCCCTTCTCTCCATCTCCCTCTCCCTCCTCTTCTCTCCATCTCCCTCTCCCCTCTCTCCATCTCCCTCTCCCCTTCTCTCCATCTCCCTCTCCCCTTCTCTCCTCCACTCTCCCCTTCTCTCCCCTCTCTCCTCTCCATCTCCTCTCTCTCTCCATCTCCCTCTCCCCTTCTCCCTCTCCCATCTCCCTCTCCCCTCCATCTCCCTCTCCTCTTCTCTCCATCTCCCTCTCCCCCTCTTCTCTCCATCTCCCTCTCCCCTTCTCCCTCCATCTCCCTCTTCTCCCATCTCCCTCTCCCTCTTCTCTCCATCTCCTCTCCTTCTCTCCATCTCCCTCTCCCTTCTCTCCATCTCATCTCCCTCTCCCCTCTCCATCTCCATCTCCCTTCTCTCCATCTCCCTCTCCCTTCTCCCATCTCCCTCTCCCCTCTCTCCATCTCCCTCTCCCCTCTCTCCCTCTCCTCTTCCATCTCTCCATCTCCCTCTCTTCTTCTCTCCATCTCCCTCTCCCCTCCCTCTCCATCTCCATCTCCCTCTCCCCTTCTCTCCATCTCCCTCTCCCCTTCTCTCCATCTCCCTCTCCCCTTCTCTCCACCTCCCTCTCTCCATCTCCCTCTCCCCTTCTCTCCATCTCCCCCCTCTCCCTCTCTCTCTCATCTCTTCATCTCCCTCCCTCTCTCTCCACCTCCCTCTCTCCATCTCCCTCTCCCCTTCTCCCTCCATCTCCCTCTCCCCTCTCTCCATCTCCATCTCCCTCTCCCCTTCTCTCCATCTCCCTCTCCCCTTCTCTCCATCCATCTCCCTCTCCCCTTCTCTCCATCTCCCTCTCCTCTTCTCTCCATCTCCCTCTCCCCTTCTCTCCATCTCCCTCTCCCCATTCTCTCTCATCTCCCTCTCCCCATTCTCTCCATCTCCCTCTCCCCTTCTCTCTCCACTCCCTCTCCCTCTCTCCATCTCCCTCTCCCTCTCCATCTCCCTCCATCTCCCTCTCCTCTCCTCTCTCTCCATCTCCCTTCTCTCCATCTCCCTCTCCCTTCTCTCTCCATCTCCCTCTCTCCATCTCCCTCTCCCCTTCTCTCCATCTCCCTCTCCTCTTCTCTCTCCATCTCCCTCTCCCTCTCTCCCATCTCCCTCTCCCCTTCTCTCCATCTCCCTCTCCTCTTCTCTCCATCTCCCTCTCCCCTTCTCCATCTCCCTCTCCCCCCTTCTCTCCATCTCCCTCTCCTCTCCATCTTCTCTCCATCTCCCTCTCTCTCTCCATCTCCCTCTCCATCTCCCTCTCCCCCTTCTCTCCATCTCCCTCTCCCCTCTCTCTCCATCTCCCTCTCCCCTTCTTCTCTCCACTCCCTCCCTCTCTCCATCTCCCTCTCCCCTTCTCTCCATCTCCCTCTCTCTCCATCTCCTCTCTCTCTCCATCTCCCTCTCCCCTCTCTCTTCTCCCTCCCTTCACCTCCTTCTCTCCATCTCCCTCTCCTCTCCCTCTCTCCATCTCCCTCTCCCCTTCTCTCCATCTCCCTCTCCTCTTCTCTCCATCTCCCTCTCCCTTCTCTCCATCTCCCTCTCCCCTCCATCTCCCCTCCTTCTCTCCATCTCCCTCTCCTCTTCTCTCCATCTCCCTCTCCTCTTCTCTCCATCTCCCTCTCCCCTTCTCTCCATCTCCCCTCCCCTTCTCTCCATCTCCCTCTCCCCTTCTCTCCATCTCCCTCTCCCCTTCTCTCCACCTCCCTCTATCTTCCTCTCTTCTCTCTCTGTCTTCTCATGTCAACAGCATTACAACATCCTGACATGGATTCAAAGCAAATCACAGTTTACAATTGCCAAAAATGATCAACCATAACAACCACTAGCTTTTGGTGGCATGGTGTGTTTACAACACATAGCTTATAAGTGTTCATAACATAGCATTTATAACACAGTGTTCATAAGCTTATCATGGTGAAGTTGGCCCAACACACGTAGCTACTTCAATTTTCACACCATGGATGAAATCCCAAGAACAATACACAGTGTGCTAAGTGTCAGACTCTATAAAGAAATAAAGAAAGTCGCAGACTCTAATTATGTTCCCAAAAGTTTAAAGGGTATAGCAACCAACGTTTCGGCAACGCGGTGCCTTCTCCAGGGTTGAGGTTTAAGGATCAGACTCAACATAAGGGTTAGCTAGCTAGCTAAAAAAAACAAAGACCCTGTCTGACTCTGTATATGGCTATGTCCAGGCAACACACCATGTAGCTGAATAAACTCCACTCCCCCATGTAGCCTAGCCTGGCTAATTGCTTTATTCCTTGGTCTCTGGCTCTTTCAACAGGCTAGCCCTTGTAAGCTAGTGACTAACTAAGAATTACAATCATAGCCGGAGCCATGTATTTCTGTCTATATGCCGTTGGTCATCGTTAGCTAGCTACATGGCTAGCTAGTTACCCACCGCCGTTCTGCTACAGAACTGGCTGATGTGAATATCTGGATGTGATGCCAAGTTAGGCTGGTTCAAGCTGATGCCAGGGCTGTTTATTTTGTTGTTGTTGTATGGTTTAAATGGTAAGAGCTAGGTAGCTAGATACACAGAGAGTACATCGTTGTTGGCCTCTCAATTTAGTGTTGTTAAATCATTAAAACTACCTAGCTACAACTGTCTAAAACAGCTAACGTTAGCTAACAAGCTAGCTAATGATACAGCATCTAGCTGATAGAATCTAACGTTAATTAGCTAGCTATCAATCTACTACTTACACCACCATCGATTCACTTGGTCACCAGTAGGACATCCAAACATTCACACTGGCAGAATATTATTTCATTATTTTCCTTCTCGATATAATAACCTCAGTTATTCTGAGTGATGATTGGAGATGCTGCTGTTTCTGTTGTTATTGATCCAGGAAGAGGCATCATGCGCATGCGCAGCACAAGCTGTCTCTGGCCACTTGCACCTGATTGGTCAATAAATGTCTTCGTCTCAAAGACTGTTTAGAAAGGTTGCTAAACGCGCCTCAAATTTGGCCAAATCATTGACATAAAAAACACTCGAAACACAGGAAAGTCTTCCCATTCTGTATGTTTATTACACATAATACATGTTTACTACACACATAATACATAATAATACATGTTTACCACACAACTCCAAAGTACAAGTATGGATAAAATATTAGGTCATCGCTATTGATAGTACATTACATTAGGCTACATAAAGATTGTATGGAGTCCTTAGGCACATAATAGATAGTGCTGTTCTTAATATTTTTACAACCATTTCTAGACAGCATTAGGATATACGTTCCCCTCTCTGTCACACACACACACACACACACACACACACACACACACACACACACACACACACACACACACACACACACACACACACACTTTATCTCTTTTTCTCTACTCTTGACAGCAGATGCCCAGTCTGCAGGCTTCACACAGGGCTTTCTCATGGGGCCTCCTCGACACCTCCTCTTCTTCCTCCTCCTCCTCTTCCTCCTCCTCCTCGTCTTCCTCCTCCTCCTCGTCCTCGTCTTCCTCCTCCTCCTCCTCCTCTTCCTCCTCCTCCTCGTCTTCCTCCTCCTCCTCTTCCTCCTCCTCATCCTCGTCGTAGCAGTTCTTCTTAATTTTTCCAAACAATCCAAGCAGTGCCTCCTCCACCTCGTTCTGGGAGAAACCTGGGAGTTCAAACTCTTCCCGGCAGCGTTTGCATGCCTGGCCATACGGCCGCATCAGCACGGTCCCCCTGGCTGTCGTATCCCGTAGACGGTACCGGAACATTAGCACCACCCGTGCCGACCGCCACGTCTTAGAACACCCACCACACTGGAACCTGAGGGAGTGAGAGGTGGAGGGGGAAAGGAGAGAGAGAGGGGGAGAGGGAGAGAGAGAGAGGGAGAGGGGGGGAGGGGGGAGAGAGAGAGAGAGAGAGAGAGGGGGCGGGGAGAGGGAGAGAGAGAGAGAGCGAGAGGGGGAGAGGGGAAGAGAGAGAGAGAGAGAGAGGGGGGCGGGGAGAGGGAGAGAGAGAGAGGGAGAGGGGGGGAGGGGGGAGAGAGAGAGGGGGCAGGGAGAGAGAGAGGGGGAGAGGGAGAGAGGTAGAGGGGGAGGGAGAGAGAGAGAGAGTGGGAGAGATGGAGAGAGGTAGAGGGGGAGAGAGAGAGAGAGAGAGGGGGGGGGAGGGGGAGAGGGGGAGAGGGAGAGAGATAGAGGGGAGGGGAGAGAGGTAGAGGGGGAGAGAGAGAGAGAGAGAGGGGGGGAGAGTTAGAGGGGGAGAGAGGGGGGAGGGAGAGAGAGATAGAGGGGGAGGGGAGAGAGGTAGAGGGGGAGAGAGAGAGAGAGTGGGGGAGAGTTAGAGGGGGAGAGAGAGGGGGAGGGAGAGAGAGGTAGAGGGGGAGAGAGAGAGAGAAAGAGAGAATTTGAATGAAAGCATGTCTATCCGTACATTTTAGACAAGTGGTCAGTTTCCACTGGTGCTGCAGTGCCAATCTTCTGAAAGTGTGAGCTCTATGTGGAACTGAGTCGGGAAACCACAGGCATACACAACACATAACAAGCATAAAGACAATGACAGTAAGAGAAAGAGATACCTACCGTCCATAGGCACAGTGGCTGTACACCCTCCATCCTCTCCTCATCTCCTCCTTGGTGAGTGCTTCTGTCAGGCCATAGTTGAAGTGGAAGGCCCACTGGTCACTGCTGTCCAACTCCTCATCCAACATCTCCTCAAAACACTCTGACCATAGGGTGGGTGTCCAGTCTGGGTTACACACACACACACACACACACCCACACACACAATAACAAGCACACACACATAGACAAACATGCAAGCGCACGTACGCAAACACACACACACACTTAGACAGGACCGTTCGGATAGTGCAGCAAGCTATTAAATAACTTTCCTGATTAATGCATATCAAAAAGCCTAGACCTACTTCCTTTATGCAAATAAATAAATAAACAAACAAGCTAGATCACAGATCATATGTCCAAAACAAAAACGGCATAATAGGATAAAAGAAAGTAAATAAAAAGTATTCATTGCGTACCTGTGCTCATGATCGTCAATGTCGGAGAACAAATGGGGGAAAAAATGCTGTTGAAGAACAAATTATCTATTTGTGTGGTTATGACATTGTCCGGTATGAGCTGAATATTTTATATGGTCCTGCTGGTATTCCCCTGACGTTGAGATTTGGAAAACGAAACTTACCGTCTGTTATCTCTTCCCCACAGCCCAGTCCTTACGCAATATGCAGTCTGTCACTGTGCCCTATTGAAGACCAGCCCTTTCAGCACAGATTGTCCATTATATTTACCAGGGACCTCATGTATCAATATTGCGTAGAAACTATTCTAAAATATTACATAAAAAAGTGTAATTTATCAAACAATCCTACGAGCGCCATAATGTACACCGATAGGAGATAACCATTAATAAATACAAATTGTTCTCAGCCTCAGTGTTTGTGCACGACCTAGGCTATTTGGATTTCGAAACGCCTCTATTTAACCGGATATGGTGAAAATCATCCATTTAAAGCCCGTGGGGAATATCCAGATTTTATTTTTTACATTTATATATATTTTTTTAATCTTTTGTTCTTATTTATTTATATATATTTTTTATTATTATATATATTTTTTGGTGTGGAATATACCTTTTTCCAGTACATGACAAATTTACATAACGCACAGATGCACGCTACTCTTGGTGGCAGTAACATGCTGACCACACCGCTCTCGTCGCGTGCCCGAGCGTTTCAACATAAATGTTATTCAATCATTGCACCCACACTGCTCACGCGCGGTCTGCGTTACCAGGTGCTAAAATTTAAGTTGCTTCTGTTTGTGGCGCAGAACGCTCTGCAAGTCCTGCCTCTCCCATCTCCTCATTGGTTTATAGAAGCAGATACCCACATGCCATCTCCTCATTGGTTATACCCACATGGCTTATTGAAAGATGAACTGAGGTCAGTAGTCATGATGGTAATATTATTAGATGCTAATCTCAATATAATGTCCAAAGAAGAAAAAGCCTGGAAGGAAGAGATATGACTAGAAGTGACTCGGTTGACTGGTTTATGTCTGGATTAATTGTCAGAGTAGAGGACCTTGTGCATTTCAGGTAAAATAACAACAAAACGTTTTTATCCTAGGACAAATTAGCTAGCAACATTAAGCTAGCTAAATAGGACAAATTGCCATAAATGTTTAATGCTTTTCGACCTGTCCCAAATTAATATAATTGGTTCAGAGTTTGTTTAGATATTTCAACCTGCATGTCGAGATTGCGTTTGGTTTGGGGGGACAAAATCAATTTGTGCAGGATGGCGCACGCGCGTGACCGGTTTGGGTACGGTGTAAGAAAGACATCTTCATCTGCGCCCATTCAACATAGCCTACATTTACGTTTTTATTTCTTACAAACAAAATCATTTTGGGAGGGGATTCTCATATGCTTACAATGATGTTTTGACTCGTGCTTGAAAACTCGCTAAGATTATATTTGGTTGTGATATTTGGAAAATGACTATTTTGGTTGCAGTATTTGTTAGCTAGAATGCTAACGCTCATTGATATAGGCTCTAGCAAAAGCTAGCCAAAGAGCCATTTTATTTAACGAGGCAAGTCAGTTAAGTGCAAATTCTTGTTTTATAATGACGGCTTACCCGTCCCCTAAACCAGATGACGCTGGGCCAATTGTGCACCGCCCTATGGGACTCCCGACAACGGCCGGTTGTGATACAGCCCCGGATCGAACCATTGATGCCTCCAGCACTGAGATGCAGTGCCTTAGACCACTGCACCACTTTGGAGCCATTACACTGGTTGAAGTGTTTTTTTTACGTGTAATGCAGTTGATTTGCGATGATGACACAGACATTATATTAAGCAAGACATTCATACGAGCCTTAAAATCCAATTATAATCCAAAAGTAGTGTGAAATAAGCAACATGTAAATAGATGTTTTTTTTTGCTGGTGTTCTATAAGAACTCTCCCTTGTTCTGGCCACCAATTTGTGCGCATGGCCCTCGTGCGGCAATGTTTGAAAACACAAAATGGGCTCCATATGCAGACCTAAGCTTGTCGCCTGTTTCTTCCTTCAGGCAGTGTTTTCCATAAGTACATGGAGAAGTCAGCTAAATAGAAAAAGTAGCCAGCCAGGGCATTACAAAGAAAGCAAACTCTATTTTAGTGTCCTTGATTCCATCCATCTTGTATTGCCTTGATTCCCATTCAAAATACACAGCTAAATTATTGAATACTTTAACGACATTATCTCCCTGATTGGTAACATTTGTTGTGGTATTGTGTAGAAAGACATGACTTTACAATTAAAATGACTGAAAATGTATGAATTCAGTGTATTGTTAATTGTTTTGGATATTATCTAGTCCTAGGACTATATGATAACCTTTTTGTACCATTAAACTTGTCTTCTCTTGATATTAGAGTCATATTTACAGTTTTACTGCAATATATGAAATGCCACAATGTTTGTTTTTCAAAATATTTATTTTCTTTTCTCTCCTGCTGTGGAGAGCCAATGTGTCGTTTTGTAATTTGGGCGAACTATCCCTTTAAAAGTTTGGCCTGCCAATCAATCACTGTAGGTGGGATTGTCAGGGGAGGTGGCATGATGTTTGTCTGGTGACATTTGTCTGGTGAAGTCCACAAAGCAAATATTGCATATGTAACCGATGTGAAATGGCTAGCTAGTTAGCAGGGTGAGCACTAATAGCGTTTCAATCGGTGACGTCGCTCGCTCTGAGACCTTGAAGTAGTTGTTCCCCTTGCTCTGCAAGGGCTGTGGCTTTTGTGGAGCGATGGGTAACGATGCTTCGATGGTGACTGTTGTCGATGTGTGCAGAGGGTCCCTGGTTCGAGCCCAGGTAGGGGCGAGCAGAGGGACGGAAGCTATACTGTTACAAATCAAATCAAATCAAATTTATTTATATAGCCCTTCGTACATCAGCTGATATCTCAAAGTGCTGTACAGAAACCCAGCCTAAAACCCCAAACAGCAAGCAATGCAGGTGTAGAAGCACGGTGGCTAGGAAAAACTCCCTAGAAAGGCCAAAACCTAGGAAGAAACCTAGAGAGGAACCAGGCTAGACTATTGACACACATATACAAACAGGTAAATGACCTGCAGCATGGTCAAGCAAGTTAATGTTTTTGAGAGTTTTACTAAACAAATACTGATTTAGACCCACAGAGTTACCTCCAGTCAGCACAAAGACAACAGGAGCACTGCTTTCGTTATTCCAGCACCATTTACACTTAAACATTTAAACATCATCAAATCAACTAGGCTATATAAACTTAGTTTAATACACTGAAAACAAACTTAAAGATACCAAAAAACAATTCAGTCCAATTTATGTTGCTAAATACCATGTGGCTGTCCACGGTACTGATTTCTCTGTGTGTGTGTGCGTGCATAAGATTTTTGGGGGGAGAACTCACCCTACTTGTAGACTAGTTGAATGTCACCCTCCTCTCTTTCATGTTGGCAAAGCGGTCTATGTCTCTATGTCTCTGTATGCTTTTAGTTTTCATTTTCATATACCACCTAGCTAAAATGCTTGCTAGCGTAACTTCCTCGCATGGGCGACAATGAACCAGGTAAGTTAGCTAGCTAGTTAACGTGAGGCTACTAGGCTACATCTAGGCTACATATTGAACTTCAATCGTCTCAGGCCAGTGGCACAATATAATAATGTGTGGTTAGATCAGAATCGCCATCATAATCATTGGCCTGTACAGACAATTATATCAAAACCACAAGCCCAAATTTCCATCCATGGCTTAGGAAAAGGGCCGATTTAGCAAGCTAGCTAGCTACTGCACGACATCAACACAAGCAGATGAGAAACTGACATGTTTTTCTTACAATTATGACGTTTCGCTTACGATGTTATTTGATTGGTGTGAAGCCAAAGCCAAATTGGCCTCCCTTTGGGGGTGTATTGCGGCGCCAGGACAACCCACAGTTGAGCTCACCTCAATGCTGATTGGCTAATTTTTTATATTTTTTATTATTAGGCTAAATGCTAGCATCAATCAATCAAATGCTACGGCGGCAACAAGCTATACTCTTTTGGTTCAGACAGCATCCGATAAATGGGCATCACATACTGAGACAGAGGGGAGCTGTTTCCCTCGCTCTGATCATTTCACCAGTGAGACTCAGCCTCTTGTGAATTGACAGAATATTATGAAAACACAGAGATGAAAGAAAAATTATTTTATAATTGTTATTTTTTCACAGATGTGTCAACCCCGATAGTGGGGCAAAACACCCCCCTTCTAAAGTTTATGTTTTTACTTAATAACAAAACAAATATTGATTCTGCCCACTTACCTCCCTTGTCTAAATCTTACCAAGCTTTTTTTCCTGTCAGAAAATAGAAATATAGGCAACAGATATATATATATATATATATATGTATATATACCAAAAAGAGAGTTGTTTCCATTGTGGTCCTCTATCTAGTGTAGGGAGTGAGGTCAGATTCTTACCAGTGAATAGAGAAGCATGAACTGTGCTGCCTGAGTCAGGTAGACCTTCATCTAAACAACAATGGAAATATCTTCAAATATGTGTATGACATTAATATCAATATGGCAGAAGAAATACGTCATTCTAAGATAATGGCAATTACATTATAATTAGTAAGGTAGTTCATTACCATCTTATTTCAGTATACCAATTTTTACCACTTCATTTAGCCAATGATTTCATTTGAAAAAGTTTTGATAATGCATCTTAATTCTCTTCATTTTTCCAGAGTGCTACTTGTACACTTCTCCCCATGCAATTAAAGCACCGGTTTTTCACCATATTTTTTCCAAAAGTGGTGATGACTGTTAGGTTAGATTACTCGTTGGTTATTACTGCATTGTCGGAACTAGAAGCACAAGCATTTCGGCACACTCGCGTTAACATCTGCTAACCATGTGTATGTGACAAATACATTTGATTTGATTTGGACTGAAGAGCAGGAATAAACCCATGCAACCTATAGCTCTCCCTCCATCCTATTGGAGGGATCCTGGTGAATGATGTATGCCTCACAGGTGTAGTTCCCAGCATCCTCCTTGGTGACATTGTTGATGATCAGGGTGGCCCTTCCATTTGTTTGTATTGCTTTTAATCTTTTTAATGAATGTATCTTTGTTCTATCCAGCTATTTGTTTAGGTAGCTATCAAGTAAACACCAAATGGTTGTTCCATGTGTTGGAGGTCGCCCCTGTCCCAGCGGGCCAGCTGCAACACCCCCCCCCCGGCTCCCCAGATGAAGTCAGCATTCTCAATCCCATGGTTGCATCTCAGCCTGCCCTCCTGACCTACCATAGTTTTCCATTGGATGGCTACAGATGCTTCACCATGACAACACAACATGCAGATAGGCAAGTTATTGCATGTCAACAGAGTTGAAGATGATAGTTTGAACATTCGTAAACCATATATAGTTGACAGGTGGCCAAAAGCAGTGTTACTGACCACAATTCTTTCATTTTCAAATAAACCTCTGAACCCAAGGCCAATAACCTTTACTCCGGTCTACCTATGCAAATAGAGATGGTAGATAAACCTCATATACAACATACCATAGAATATGATAGGTCTAGCCTCATATACAACATACCGTAGAATATGATAGGTCTAGCCTCATATACAACATACCATAGAATATGATAGGTCTAGCCTCATATACAACATACCATAGAATATGATAGGTCTAGCCTCATATACAACATACCGTAGAATATGATAGGTCTAGCCTCATATACAACATACCATAGAATATGATAGGTCTAGCCTCATATACAACATACCGTAGAATATGATAGGTCTAGCCTCATATACAACATACCGTAGAATATGATAGGTCTAGCCTCATATACAACATACCGTAGAATATGATAGGTGTAGCCTCATATACAACATACCGTAGACCTCGTATACAACATACCATAGAATATGACTTCCTTGTCTAACCTCTAACCCCTGCCGTACACTTCCTTGTCTAACCTCTAACCCCTGCTGTACACTACCTTGTTTAACCTCTAACCCCTGCTGTACACTTCCTTGTCTAACCTCTAGCCCCTGCTGTACACTTCCTTGTTTAACCTCTAACCCCTGCTGTACACTACCTTGTTTAACCTCTAACCCCTGCTGTACACTTCCTTGTCTAACCTCTAGCCCCTGCTGTACACTTCCTTGTTTAACCTCTAACCCCTGCTGTACACTACCTTGTTTAACCTCTAACCCCTGCTGTACACTACCTTGTTTAACCTCTAACCCCTGCTGTACACTTCCTTGTTAAACTCTAGCCCCTGCTGTACACTTCCTTGTTTAACCTCTAACCCCTGCTGTACACTTCCTTGTTTAACCTCTAACCCCTGCTGTACACTACCTTGTTTAACCTCTAACCCCTGCTGTACACTTCCTTGTCTAACCTCTAACCCCTGCTGTACACTTCCTTGTTTAACCTCTAACCCCTGCTGTACACTTCCTTGTTTAACCTCTAACCCCTGCTGTACACTTCCTTGTCTAACCTCTAACTTCCTTGTTTAACCTCTAACCCCTGCTGTACACTTCCTTGTCTAACCTCTAACCCCTGCTGTACACTTCCTTGTCTAACCTCTAACCCCTGCTGTACACTTCCTTGTCTAACCTCTAACCCCTGCTGTACACTTCCTTGTTTAACCTCTAACCCCTGCTGTACACTTCCTTGTCTAACCTCTAACCCCTGCTGTACTATCTAGACCAGACTGGGAGGAGTTAGTTGAGTTTGGAGGGGATTAAACATGAAATAAAACACAGACACACACGTTTTGTATTATTGGTATTATTATTACCTAAATTTGATTTCCATTCAAAATCCTATTTTCCTTAACCCTAACCCTAAACTAAACCCTAACCCCTAAATCTAAACCCTAACCCTAAAGTAAACCCTAACTCCTAAACCCTAACTCTAATTGTAATCATAACCCCTAAGAATAGCCTTTGTCCTCGTGTGGACCTGGGAAATGTCCCCATGAGGGAGAATGTTCCTTGTGGGGATTTCAGGAACCCTGTGAGCATAGTAACACAAGTACATACACACACAGTAGATGGCAGTGTTGTACAGTAGCTGGTGGTGTTGTACAGTAGATGACAGTGTTGTACAGTAGATGACAGTGTTGTACAGTAGATGGCAGTGTTGTACAGTAGATGGCAGCGTTGTACAGTAGATGGCAACAGTAGATGGCAGCGTTGTACAGTAGATGGCAACAGTAGATGGCAGTGTTGTACAGTAGATGGCAGTGTTGTACAGTAGATGGCAGCGTTGTACAGTAGATGGCAGTGTTGTACAGTAGATGGCAGCGTTGTACAGTAGATGGCAGCGTTGTACAGTAGATGGCAGTGTTGTACAGTAGATGGCAGTGTTGTACAGTAGATGGCAGTGTTGTACAGTAGATGGCAGCGTTGTACAGTAGATGGCAGTGTTGTACAGTAGATGGCAACAGTAGATGGCAGTGTGTACAGTAGATGGCAGTGTTGTACAGTAGATGGCAGTGTTGTACAGTAGATGGCAGCGTTGTACAGTAGATGGCAGTGTTGTACAGTAGATGGCAGTGATGGCAGCGTGTACAGTAGATGGCAGTGATTGTACAGTAGATGGCAGCGTTGTACAGTAGATGGCAGTAGATGGCAGTGTTGTACAGTAGATGGCAGCGTTGTACAGTAGATGGCACAGTAGATGGCAGCGTTGTACAGTAGATGGCAGCGTTGTACAGTAGATGGCAACAGTAGATGGCAGTGTGTTGTACAGTAGATGGCAGTGTTGTACAGTAGATGGCAGCGTTGTACAGTAGATGGCAGTGTTGTACAGTAGATGGCAGTGTTGTACAGTAGATGGCAGTTGTACAGTAGATGGCAACAGTAGATGGCAGTGTTGTACAGTAGATGGCAGCGTTGTACAGTAGATGGCACTGTTGTACAGTAGATGGCAGCGTTGTACAGTAGATGGCAGTAGATGGCAGTGTTGTACAGTAGATGGCAGTGTTGTACAGTAGATGGCAGTGTTGTACAGTAGATGGCAGTGTTGTACAGTAGATGGCAACAGTAGATGGCAGTGTTGTACAGTAGATGGCAGTGTTGTACAGTAGATGGCAGTGTTGTACAGTAGATGGCAGTGTTGTACAGTAGATGGCAGTGTTGTACAGTAGATGGCAGTGATGGCAGTGTGTACAGTAGATGGCAGTGTTGTACAGTAGATGGCAGTGTTGTACAGTAGATGGCAGTGTTGTACAGTAGATGGCAGTGTTGTACAGTAGATGGCACAGTAGATGGCAGTGTTGTACAGTAGATGGCAGTGTTGTACAGTAGATGGTAGTGTTGTACAGTAGATGGTGGCGTTGTACAGTAGATGACAGTGTTGTACAGTAGATGGCAGTGTTGTACAGTAGCTGGAAGCGTTGTACAGTAGATGACAGTGTTGTACAGTAGATGGTGGCGTTGTACAGTAGATGTCAACAGTAGATGGCAGTGTTGTACAGTAGATGGCAGTGTTGTACAGTAGATGGCAGTGTTGTACAGTAGATGGCAGCGTTGTACAGTAGATGGCAGCGTTGTACAGTAGATGGCAGTGTTGTACAGTAGATGGCAACAGTAGATGGCAGCGTTGTACAGTAGATGGCAGCGTTGTACAGTAGATGGCAGTGTTGTACAGTAGATGGTGTACAGTAGATGGCGTTGTACAGTAGATGGCAACAGTAGATGGCAGTGTTGTACAGTAGATGGCAGTGTTGTACAGTAGATGGCAGTGTTGTACAGTAGATGGCAGTGTTGTACAGTAGATGGCAGTGTTGTACAGTAGATGGCAGTGTTGTACAGTAGATGGCAGCGTTGTACAGTAGATGGCAGTGTTGTACAGTAGATGGCAACAGTAGATGGCAGCGTTGTACAGTAGATGGCAGTGTTGTACAGTAGATGGCAGTGTTGTACAGTAGATGGCAGTAGATGGCGTTGTACAGTAGATGGCAGTGTTGTACAGTAGATGGCAGTGTTGTACAGTAGATGTTGTACAGTAGATGGCAGTGTTGTACAGTAGATGGCAGTGTTGTACAGTAGATGTTGTACAGTAGATGGCAGTGTTGTACAGTACATGGCAGTGTTGTACAGTAGATGGCAGTGTTGTACAGTAGATGGCAGTGTTGTACAGTAGATGGCAGCGTTGTACAGTAGATGGCAGTGTTGTACAGTAGATGGCAGCGTTGTACAGTAGATGGCAGTGTTGTACAGTAGATGGTAGTGTTGTACAGTAGATGGCGGCGTTGTACAGTAGATGGCAGTGTTGTACAGTAGCTGGAAGCGTTGTACAGTAGATGGTGGCGTTGTACAGTAGATGTCAACAGTAGATGGCAGTGTTGTACAGTAGATGGCAGTGTTGTACAGTAGATGGCAGTGTTGTACAGCAGATGGCAACAGTAGATGGCAGTGTTGTACAGTAGATGGCAGTGTTGTACAGTAGATGACAGTGTTGTACAGTAGATGGCAGTGTTGTACAGTAGATGGTGGCGTTGTACAGTAGATGCTAGTGTTGTACAGTAGATGGCAGTGTTGTACAGTAGATGGCAGTGTTGTACAGTAGATGGCAGTGTTGTACAGTAGATGGCAGCGTTGTACAGTAGATTTATGTGAAGTTTATGGTGTCGCTGTTTTATTAAGTTCAGTGTTGTACAGTAGATTTTACCCCATAATACACTAGATGCCAGTCTGTTCACACTCATGGCAGTGTTGTACACCTGGACCCACAGTAACCCACCCCCACACACCTACCCACTAACCCACACACACCTGTTGTACCCACTAACCCACACACACCAGTGTTGTACCCACTAGATGGCAGTGTTGTACACACACACAGTAGACCCACCTCCACACACCTACCCACTAACCCACACACACCTACCCACTAACCCACACACCCTTTTACCCACTAACCCACACACACTACCCACTAACCCACCCACCCACACACCTACCCACCCCACCCCCACACACCTACCCACTAACCCACACACACCTACCCACTAACCCACACACACCTACCCACTAACCCACACACACACACACCCACCTCCCCACCTAACCCCCCACACATACCTACCCACTAACCCACACCCACCTACCCACTAACCCACCCACCTACCCACCCACCCACACCCACCTACCCACTAACCCACACCCACCTACCCACTAACCCACACACACCTACCCACTAACCCACACACACCTACCCACTAACCCCACCCACCTACCCACTAACCCACACCCACCTACCCACTAACCCACACCCACCTACCCACTAACCCACATACCTACCCACTAACCCACACATACCTACCCACTAACCCACACACACCTACCCACTAACCCACACATACCTACCCACTAACCCACACCCACCTACCCACTAACCCACCCACCTACCCACTAACCCACACCCACCTACCCACTAACCCACCCCACACACACCTACCCACTAACCCACACATACCTACCCACTAACCCACACCCACCTACCCACTAACCCACCCACCTACCCACTAACCCACACCCACCTACCCACTAACCCACCCACCACACCTACCCACTAACCCACCCACCTACCCACTAACCCACCCCCTACCCACTAACCCACACCCACCTACCCACTAACCCACCCACACACACCTACCCACTAACCCACACACTCACACAAGTCAGTGTCAGCTTTGGCCACATGACTTTATTACAATACATTTTTTGTTAAAACATGACATTATAAACCACAATAGAATTTTAAAAGAAAACCTTATTTCTCCGCTGTGCTCTATCCCTTTAATTCTGATATAATTACTGTCTCATTACAGTTATTAATCATAATGTAGATGACACAACCAATGCCTGGTGATAGGCTATCACCCATCCATCATATTTACACTAAGAGCCCTTATCATGAACTCGTTATTCAGAACTATATTCCCTCACTAAGTGTTTTTTACAGAGTGTGTTCATGTACTTGGAAATGGTATTTACACGTCTTTGGTGTAGTGGACAGACAGAGACAGACAGCCAGAAAGAGACAGCCAGAGACAGACAGAGACTTAAGGCGTGGCAGTATATATAAGATACAACTCTGTTCCAACATTTTAGAGATGCATCCTTCTTTCTTTCCTTCCTTCCTTCCTTCCTTCCTTCCTTCCTCTAAGTGGAAGGAAAGCTCATAACAATGTCTGGAACAGACCGAATGGAATGGCATCAAACCAGTGGTGTAAAGTCCTTAAGCCTCTGGCCTGGCAGACTCACTAAACACAAATGCTTCGTCTGTATGTATGAGTGTTGGAGTGTGTCCCTGGCTACCTGTCAATAAAAATAAAATAAAAAATTGTGCAGTCTGGTTTGCTTAATAAAAGGAATTTGAAATGGTTTATACTTCTACTTTTGATACTTAAGTACATTTTAGCAGTTACATTTTTCTTTTAAAACCAAATACTTTTAGACTTTAACTCAAGTAGTATTTTACTGGGTGACTTTTACTTTTACTTGAGTCATTTCCTATTAAGGTATCTTTACTTTTACTTGAGTCATTTCCTATTAAGGTATCTTTACTTTTACTTGAGTCATTTCCTATTAAGGTATCTTTACTTTTACTTGAGTCATTTCCTATTAAGGTATCTTTACTTTTACAAAAGTTGTTTAATTGAATACTTTTCCCACCATTGCATCAAACACAGAACCCTTTGTTAGATGTGTTTCATACAATTCCACTGATTCCACTCCAGTCATTCCAACAAAAGCCCGTCCTCCCCAATTAAGGTGCCACCAACCTCCTGTGCTCTGTCCCTTTAATTCTGATATTATGACTGTCTCATTACAGTTATTAATCATAATGTAGATGACACAACCAATGCCTGGTGATAGGCTATCACCCATCACTTGTTACAGTATTAACAACAAGCCTGTTTTATCTACTACAATATTTACACTAAGAGCCCTTATCATGAACTCGTTATTCAGAACTATATTCCCTCACTTAGTGTTTTTTACAGAGTGTGTTCATGTACTTGGAAATGGTATTTACACGTCTTTGGTGCAGTGGACAGACAGAGACAGACAGAGACAGACAGACAGAGACTTAAAGGTGTGGCAATTTGAATGCTCTTATATAAGATACAGCTCTGTTCCAACATTTTAGAGATCCTTCCTTCCTTCCTTCCTTCCTACCTACCTACCTACCTACCTACCTACCTACCTACCTTCCTCAAAGTGATGTCTTACCTAACTACACTGGATAGGTGAAGATTTTGTGGTGGAAATATCACTCAGACCCAATCCAACTCTCTAAGGCCAGACCCAATCCAACTCTCTAAGGTCAGACCAAATCCAACTCTCTAAGGTCAGACCCAATCCAACCCTCTAAGGTCAGACCCAATCCAACTCTCTAAGGTCAGACCCAATCCAACCCTCTAAGGTCAGACCCAATCCAACTCTCTAAGGTCAGACCAAATCCAACTCTCTAAGGTCAGACCCAATCCAACCCTCTAAGGTCAGACCCAATCCAACCCTCTAAGGTCAGACCCAATCCAACCCTCTAAGGTCAGACCCAATCCAACCCTCTAAGGTCAGACCCAATCCAACCCTCTAAGGTCAGACCCAATCCAACCCTCTAAGGTCAGACCAGGAAGTAAAGGAACTGAAGGATGCATGTTTTCAAGGAACCTGTATTCACACAGGGCTGAAACAAAACAGTCTCAATGTCAACTTGTCATCTAAAGTACTGCTGATTAATTAATAAAATACTTTTTGTAAAGACCTCTCTCTCTCTTTCTCTGTCTCTCTCTCTTTCTTACTGACTGTCGGTCTGTCTTGTTCCAGCTCCTTCAATCTGTATTTTCCCTCTCTCCCCTTCTCTCTCTCTCTCTCTCTCTCACCCTCTCTCTCTCTGTCTCCCTCTCCCTCCCCCTCTCTCTCTCTCTCTCTCTTTCCCCCCCTCCCCTCTCTCCCTCTCTCTCCCCCTCTCTCCCTCTCTCCCTTCCCCCCTCTCCCTCTCTCTTTCCCCCTCTCCCCCAGACCCCCTCTCTCTCTCTCAACCCTCTCTCCCCCCTCTCTCAGACCTCTCTTTCCCCCTCTCCCCTCTCTCTCTGTCTCTCTCCCCTCTCTCTCTGTCTCTCTCTCTCTCCACTGTCTTTACTTCAGAGACGAGTTAATAATAGTGCTGAGTTTGGTGAGTGACGTGGCGCTGTGTAAACCCACAGACATACTTTCAGCATTACCAGTTTACACACACACACACACACACACACACACACACACACACACACACACACTGGGAGTTTGCAGGTCTGTACAGGCATGGTTTATGGCTGGGCATGTTTTCAGTTGCTTTCTTGCAGTAAAAAATGAACACACTCTCTCTCTCACACTCCAGGTGTTTGATGAAGGGTTGCAGTGAATTAGTGAAGAGTTGTCCCATAGAGTCCATATAAAGCAACATAACCAACCAGAGAAGACCAGCTTTGGCACAAATATGGGTACAGTTTCAACTTGTGTTTTTTGTAGTCCGTTTTTTAAAGATTTAGAACTGTGTCTGACTGTATCCAGGAAGACTGCAGTCTGATGACAAAGCTATCTACTGTTGTTGTGTTTTGTGTTCTCTCTCTCTTTCGGGGGTTCTGATGATGCGTTTGCCACATATGTTGGTGAACTGGGAATGGTGTGTGTGTTTGTGAGCCCTCCTCACACACTAAGCTTCCAGTCAATAGCTTCCTCGGCCATCTTTAGTTATCCCAGGTTATTCCCCATCTGCAGAACAACAGGAACAACAGTGAGTGGAATACAATTTGACTCCCTCTCTCATCCTCCTCGTTTCCCTTCGTCATCCCCCTCCACCTCCCTCCCACATCCTCCCCCTTTCCCTTCCTCATCCCCCTCCACCTCCCTCTCTCATCCTCCCCCTTTCCCTTCGTCATCCCCCTCCACCTCCCTCCCTCATCCTCTCCCTTTCCGTTCGTCATCCCCCTCCACCTCCCTCCCTCATCCTCCCCCTTTCCCTTCCTCATCCCCCTCCACCTCCCTCTCTCATCCTCCCCCTTTCCCTTCCTCATCCCCATCCACCCTCTCTCTCATCCTCCCCCTTTCCCTTCCACCCCTCTCATCCTCCTCCTTTCCCCTCCAATTTTCTATCCATCCCTCTCTCATCCCCCTTCCTCATCCCCCTCCACCCCCTATCTCACCCCCTTTCCCTTCGTCATCCCACAGACATACCCTTCTCATCCTCCCCTTTCCCTTCCTCATCCCACTCTCTCATCCTCCCCCACTCTTCCTCACCCCACACCACCCCCTGGGAGTTCATCCTCCCCCTTTCCAGGCATGGTTTATCCCTCCACATGTTTTCATCCTCCCCCTTTCTTTCCTCAAAAAATGAACCCCCTCTCTCATCCTCCCCCTTTCCTTCGTGCCCCCTCCACCCCTAGTGAAGAGTCCTCCCCCTTTCCATCCTCAAGCAACATACCCCCTCCAGATCCTCCCCTTTCCCTTCCTCACAGTTTCACCCCCTGTTTTTCCCCTTTCCGTTCCTTTAAAGATTTAGAACTGTGTCTCCCCCTTTCCCTTCCAGGAAGACCATCCACCCCTCTCTCATCCTCCCCTTTCTTCTACCCCTGTCATCCTCCTTTTTCCTCTCTCTTTTCTATCCACCCCTCTGATCCCCCTTCCTCATCCCCCTCCACCCTGGGATCTCACCCCCTTTCCCTTCGTCATCCCCCTCACCCCTAAGCATCCTCAATAGCTTCCTCATCCATCTTTATCCCCAGGTTATTCCTCACCCCACTCCACCCCCTCTCTCATCCTCCCCTTTCCCTTCGTCATCCCCCTCCACCCCTCTCTCATCCTCCTCCCTTTCCCTTCCTCACCCCCCTCCACCCCCCTCTCTCATCCTCCCCCTTTCCCTTCCTCACCCCCACCCCCTCTCTCTCATCCTCCCCCTTTCCCTTCCTCATCCCCTCCACCCCCCTCTCTCATCCTCCCCCTTTCCCTTCCTCACCAACTCCACCCCCTCCTCATCCTCCCCCTTCCCTTCCTCACCCCTCCACCCCCTCTCTCATCCTCCCCCTTTCCCTTCCTCATCCCCCTCCACCCCCTCTCTCATCCTCCCCCTTTCCCTTCCATCCCCCATCCACCCCTCTCTCATCCTCCCCCTTTCCCTTCCTCACCCCTCTCACCCCCTCTCCATCCCCCCTCATTTCCTCCTCATCCACCCCCTCTCTCATCCCCCCCTTTCCTTCCTCATCCAACTCCACCCCCTCTCTCATCCTCCCCCTTTCCCTTCCTCACCCCTCCCACCCCCTCTCTCATCCTCCCCCTTTCCCTTCCTCACCCCACTCCCCCCCCTCTCATCCTCCCCCTTTCCCTTCCTCACCAACTCCACCCCCTCTCTCATCCTCCCCCTTTCCCTTCCTCACCCCCTCCACCCCCTCTCATCATCCTCCCCCTTTCCCTTCCTCACCCCACTCCACCCCCTCTCTCATCCTCCCCCTTTCCCTTCCTCACCAACTCCACCCCCTCTCTCATCCTCCCCCTTTCCCTTCCTCACCAACTCCACCCCCTCTCTCATCCTCCCCTTTCCCTTCCTCACCAACTCCACCCCCTCTCTCATCCTCCCCCTTATCCTTATCAAACTATCTGTAAAACAATACAAATAAATGTTGTGTAACATCTTTCAACAGCAACATTAACTCCTCAACTCAACTCCTTACACCTCTCTACACTCCCTATAGCCTCCCTCTCCCCTCCTCTCCTCTTCCTTCATTCAGACCTCCTGTCTACTACAGTAGAGTACCTCAAAACGGCTGTAGACCTTCTTCTCCTTCCTCATGCTCTCCATCCTCTTCAGCAGGCTGTCTCTCTCCTGAGGGTTGCCCTGGGGCCTTAGGAAGCGGTTCCTCCCAAGCAACGGATTCCTCTCCAACCCTTCTTTCTCTCCTGCCATGTCTACCCCCTTCTCCCCTCCGGCCTCCTCTCCTCCTCCTCCTCTCTCCAGACGGTTTTTCTGGCTGTTAGCAGAAATCTGTTCCAGGATGACCTTGGTGTCATCTCTCAGGTTGCTACTGAACAGAACCGAGCCGCTGGAAGTCTGGTATCGAGACGGACCTGTCATTTTGTGATTGTCTGAGGAAGTGACGTAGTCTGTGGCTTTAGCGTCGGCAGTAGAAGAGGAGCCTAGGCGTGAAGCTGCGGCCCCAGACTCCTCGGAGCTCTCCACCACAGTTCTCATCGTCTTGTTGTCTCCGCTGGAAGCCGATGTCACACCCCCGGAGCTCTTCTTGTCCTTGGGTCCCAGGAAGCCTTTGGATTAAAGAATGAACGAATGAACACATTTACTAATTAATACATTCAAATCTTAATTGCTCCGAAGGGAATTTGTTTTATAGATCATGAGCACAGCAATTAAAAAATAAAAGATACCAGACAGACCAGACCAGATCAGACAGACAGACAGACAGACAGACCAGACAGACAGACAGACAGACAGACCAGACCAGACAGACCAGACCAGACCAGACCAGACCAGACAGACCCAGACCAGACCAGACAGACCAGACCAGACCAGACCAGACCAGACCAGACAGACCAGACCAGACCAGACAGACCAGACCGACAGACCAGACCGAGACCAGACCAGACCAGACCAGACCAGACCAGACAGACCAGACAGACAGACCAGACAGACAGACCAGACCAGACCAGGACCAGACAGACAGTACAACATACCTTTGAGTTTCTGGGTCTGCTTCTTCAGGAAGTCCAGGGGCTTGGTGTCGACCTTGCCTTCCCCTCCCAGGGTGTTGAGGGAGGTGCTGGAGCCCAGGTTCTTTCCCTCCTTGGACTCAGCGCGAGACATACTGGACAAGCTTTGGGAGCGAGATTTCTTCAGCTCGCTCTTCTCCGCGTCCGTGGCATCTGTTGTTAGCGTTTCCTCATCGCAGGAGATGCGGCGAGGGTGGGAGCTCTTGAACGGCTTCAGAGAAGAGAAAGGCTTCAGAATCTTACTGGGCTCCTTGTCTTTCCTCTGTGACTCTGAGCTGCTGTCTTTCCTCTGTGACTCTGAGCTGCTGTCTTTCCTCTGTGACTCTGAGCTGCTGTCTTTCCTCTGTGACTCTGAGCTGCTGTCTTTCCTCTGCACTGTGGTAGTAGGCTCAAAGGTTTTGAATCTTGAGGTGATGGACAGTTTGCGTGTTCGCTCTAGTGTGGCTGGGACTTGTGGTTTCATCGGTGCAGGCTCTGGAGCAATCACAGAGAAAGAGGGGACTTTGGGGGCTGAGATGGTGGTGGGGGAAGGGTTGGGGGTGGAGGAAGTGGTGGTGGTTGACGAAGTGGTGGTGGACGAAGTGGTGGTGGAGGAAGTGGTGGTGGAGGAAGTGGTGGTGGAGGAAGAGGTGGTGGTGGAGGAGGAGGTGGGGGAAGAGGTGGTGGTAGAGGAGGAGGTGGTGGGGGAAGAGGTGGTGGTAGAGGAGGTGGAGGAGGGGGAAGAGGTGGTGATGGAGGAGGAGGTGGTGGAAGAAGTAGTGTTTGAGAGGTCTGGTGTCTTCTGAAGTGGTCCTTTCATCGCGGCCTCTTTGGATGCGTTTCTCTTAGCAGCCAGCTCCTTGAAGTACTGCAGTCTATTGGCAGGGTCATTCATGTTTACCGGCTGGGGGGGCTCTATCGATGCTGGGGCGACTATGGGGGGCATAGCCTCCTCTTTCAACACAACCTCTTTCTCTTTGTCTTTCTTCTTCTTCTCTCTCTCGTTCTCCTCTGCCTTCTTCCGCCACTCGAATGGTTCTCGGGAAAATCTCTTCTCCAGGATCTGTTGGACGATGGAGGTGGTGCGTAGCATGTCGGATTCCTCATCCTCCTCATTGGCCACCTGCAGCAAATCAAATCAAGCTTTATTTGCATGGCACATACATTTTATGCAAGGTAGCGATACAATGTGCAACAAAAATAAACAAAAAATACAAACACAAATGAAATAAAAACAATCAGAGATGATTTGAAAGGTAATAAAGACCTTCATGCCCAGGCCTCCCAGGTGGGTCTCCGTCTTGGAGGAGGAGAAGATGAGGGAGGAGCGCAGCCGGGAGCTTCTCTGGAGCATCGGGTTGATCCGTGTCCGGAACGACTCGTGTTTGGAGAGCACAACCTCTCCCGAAGCCTCCCTCGACGATGGCATCTCCACATCCACCCCAACCTCCCTCCCCCCCACCTCCCTCTCTCGGTCTTTCTCTCTCACTCTCTCCCGTTCTATGTTCCTGCTATCGGCCCCGTCCTTTCTCGTGCTCTCGGGCACGAAGGGCTTGCCGTACCGTGGCGGTCGGATATCCGGTCTAGGCTTGGAGGGGACATTCGGAGGCTCTCTCGCTTCAAAGCGGGAACCCTCACTGGCGTATGGGTTCCCCTCAGACTCTGGGTCTTGGAAAGCATCAGGGCCCAGAGGTTGTGGCAGCCCCTCCTCTCCTGTGTCTTCGTAGGTGCTGAGGTAGGAGTTGATCCTCCAGCTGCGGAGGCCCTGTCTGGCTTTGGGGTCCTGGTCTGCCACTGCTGGGACTGGGAACAGCTGCTTCTCTGGGGGGTTGGGATGGGTGGGGGAGGACTGGCAGACGTAGGGCTGGCCCACCGTCGGCCTCTTGTGGTCGCTGCCACCTCCGTACCTGGAGAGGTGAGAGGGGGTTACTTTAGTTTAGCCACATTTCTTCTGATATGGTTGAGACAACATTTTGACCTAAACTCTGTGTGTGTGTCACTAAACGCTTCATCAAATAACTGTAGTGGGAGCATTCAACAGTGAAAAGACATTAGTTATCATTCTTCAGTCCAGTGGACCCTCCATACCACATACCTCCCCCCTGCCGGTGGTGGTCCCGGGTTGTGTTTCAGGTCCTGAGAGGAGAGGTAGTCTCTGCCGTAGTCCTCTGGACCAGGAGGTTCCTCATGAGGGTAGCCTGAGTCAGAGTACTGGTCCAGCGCTGGTCTGTTCCTCAGCCTGTCGTAGTGTCCATGGCCTGACCCATGTCCTCCCAGCCCTGAGCCCAGCCCTGAGCCCAGCCCCGGCATTAACCCAGGTCCCTCACCACCCTGGTAGTAGTGGCTGGACTGGCTCTGCTCCCTGGAATACAGAAATAGTCATAAATCATCATCATCATAACCCAACATGCTTTACATATCAGATTATTTTATTAAAGATTATATCATGATTTACATGTGACAGATTATAAATAGGGCCAGAGTTTTGCCTGATTTGATCACAATATTTATTCAAACTGACAAAGACAACATAAACAAACTAACTAACTATCAAACTAACTAATGAAATAACTATCAAACTAACTAATGAACTAACAAACTAACTATCAAACTAACAAACTAACTAATGAACTAACTATCAAACTAACTAATGAACTAACTATCAAACTAACAAACTAACTAATGAACTAACTATCAAACTAACAAACTAACTAGTGAACTAAATATCAAACTAACAAACTAACTAAGGAACTAACTATCAAACTAAAAAACTAACTAAGGAACCAACTATCAAACTAACAAACTAACTAAGGAACCAACTATCAAACTAACAAACTAACTAATGAACTAACTATCAAACTAACAAATTAACTAAGGAACTAACTATCAAACGAACAAACTAACTAAGGAACTAACTATCAAACTAACAAACTAACTAAGGAACTAACTATCAAACTAACAAACTAACTAAGGAACTAACTATCAAACTAACAAACAAACTAATTAACTAACTATCAAACTAACTAAGGAACTAACTATCAAACTAACAAACTAACTAAGGAACTAACTATCAAACTAACAAACTAACTAAGGAACTAACTATCAAACTAACAAACTAACTAATGAACTAACTATCAAACTAACAAAAACTAACTAAGGAACTAACTATCAAACTAAAAAAACTAACTAATGAACTAACTCTCAAACTAACAAACTAACTAATGAACTAACTATCAAACTAACAAACTAACTAATGAACTAACTATCAAACTAACTAAGGAACTAACTATCAAACTAACAAACTAACTAAGGAACTAACTATCAAACTAACAAACTAACTATCAAAACTAACTAATGAACTAACTAAACTAACTAATGAACTAACTATCAAACTAACAAAACTAACTATCAAACTAACAAACTAACTATCAAAACAAACTAACTAAGGAACTAACTATCAAACTAACAAACTAACTAAGGAACTAACTATCAAACTAACAAACTAACTAATGAACTAACTATCAAACTAACAAACGAACTAATTAACTAACTATCAAACTAACTAAGGAACTAACTATCAAACTAACAAACTAACTAAGGAACTAACTATCAAACTAACAAACTAACTAAGGAACTAACTATCAAACTAACAAACTAACTAATGAACTAACTATCAAACTAACTAACAAACTAACTAATGAACTAACCTATCAAACTAACAAACTAACTAAGGAACTAACTATCAAACTAACAAACAAACTAATTAACTAACTATCAAACTAAATAAGGAACTAACTATCAAACTAACAAACTAACTAAGGAACTAACTATCAAACTAACAAACTAACTAAGGAACTAACTATCAAACTAACAAACTAACTAATGAACTAACTATCAAACTAACAAACTAACTAAGGAACTAACTATCAAACTAACAAACTAACTAATGAACTAACTATCAAACTAACTAACAAACTAACTAATGAACTAACCTATCAAACTAACAAACTAACTAAGGAACTAACTATCAAACTAACAAACAAACTAATTAACTAACTATCAAACTAACTAATGAACTAACTATCAAACTAACAAACGAACTAATTAACTAACTATCAAACTAACTAAGGAACTAACTA
Organism: Oncorhynchus tshawytscha; assembly: GCF_018296145.1. Lineage (NCBI taxonomy): Eukaryota > Metazoa > Chordata > Actinopteri > Salmoniformes > Salmonidae > Oncorhynchus > Oncorhynchus tshawytscha. Next base: position 30,338,563 of record NC_056459.1, read on the forward strand.
TCAAACTAACAAACTAACTAAGGAACTAACTATCAAACTAACAAACTAACTAAGGAACTAACTATCAAACTAACTAACAAACTAACTAATGAACTAACTATCAAACTAACAAACTAACTAAGGAACTAACTATCAAACTAACAAACAAACTAATTAACTAACTATCAAACTAAATAAGGAACTAACTATCAAACTAACAAACTAACTAAGGAACTAACTATCAAACTAACAAACTAACTAAGGAACTAACTATCAAACTAACAAACTAACTAATGAACTAACTATCAAACTAACTAACAAACTAACTAAGGAACTAACTATCAAACTAAAAAAACTAACTAATGAACTAACTCTCAAACTAACAAACTAACTAATGAACTAACTATCAAACTAACTAAGGAACTAACTATGAAACTAAAAAACTAACTAATGAACTAACTATCAAACTAACAAACCAACTAAGGAACTAACTATCAAACTAACAAACTAACTATCAAACTAACTAATGAACTAACTAATGAACTAACTAATGAACTAACTATCAAACTAACAAACTAACGAATGAACTAACTATCAAACGAACAAACTAACTAAGGAACTAACTATCAAACTAACAAACTAACTAAGGAACTAACTATCAAACTAACAAACTAACTAATGAACTAACTATCAAACTAACAAACGAACTAATTAACTAACTATCAAACTAACTAAGGAACTAACTATCAAACTAACAAACTAACTAAGGAACTAACTATCAAACTAACAAACTAACTAAGGAACTAACTATCAAACTAACAAACTAACTAATGAACTAACTATCAAACTAACTAACAAACTAACTAATGAACTAACCTATCAAACTAACAAACTAACTAAGGAACTAACTATCAAACTAACAAACAAACTAATTAACTAACTATCAAACTAAATAAGGAACTAACTATCAAACTAACAAACTAACTAAGGAACTAACTATCAAACTAACAAACTAACTAAGGAACTAACTATCAAACTAACAAACTAACTAATGAACTAACTATCAAACTAACTAACAAACTAACTAAGGAACTAACTATCAAACTAACAAACTAACTAATGAACTAACTATCAAACTAACTAACAAACTAACTAATGAACTAACCTATCAAACTAACAAACTAACTAAGGAACTAACTATCAAACTAACAAACAAACTAATTAACTAACTATCAAACTAAATAAGGAACTAACTATCAAACTAACAAAATAACTAATGAACTAACTATCAAACTAACTAACAAACTAACTAAGGAACTAACTATCAAACTAACAAACTAACTAATGAACTAACTCTCAAACTAACAAACTAACTAATGAACTAACTATCAAACTAACTAAGGAACTAACTATCAAACTAAAAACTAACTAATGAACTAACTATCAAACTAACAAACCAACTAAGGAACTAACTATCAAACTAACAAACTAACTATCAAACTAACTAATGAACTAACTAATGAACTAACTAATGAACTAACTATCAAACTAACAAACTAACTAATGAACTAACTATCAAACGAACAAACTAACTAAGGAACTAAGTATCAAACTAACTAACTAAGGAACTAAGTATCAAACTAACTAACTAAGGAACTAAGTATCAAACTAACTAACTAAGGAACTAAAACTAACTAACTAAGGAACTAAGTATCAAACTAACTAACTAAGGAACTAAGTATCAAACTAACTAACTAAGGAACTAAGTATCAAACTAACTAACTAAAACTAAGTATCAAACTAACTAACTAAGGAACTAAACTAACTAACAAAACTAACAACTAACTAACTAAGTATCAAACTAACTAACTAAGGAACTAAGTATCAAACTAACTAACTAAGGAACTAAGTATCAAACTAACTAACTAAGGAACTAAGTATCAAACTAACTAACTAAGGAACTAAGTATCAAACTAACTAACTAAGGAACTAAGTATCAAACTAACTAACTAAGGAACTAAGTATCAAACTAACTAACTAAGGAACTAAGTATCAAACTAACTAACTAAGGAACTAAGTATCAAACTAACTAACTAAGGAACTAAGTATCAAACTAACTAACTAAGAAACTAAGTATCAAACTAACTAACTAAGGAACTAAGTATCAAACTAACTAACTAAGGAACTAACTATCAAACTAACAAACTAACTATCAAACTAACTAATGAACTAACTAATGAACTAACTAATGAACTAACTATCAAACTAACAAACTAACGAATGAACTAACTATCAAATGAACAAACTAACTAAGGAACTAAGTATCAAACTAACTAACTAAGGAACTAACTATCAAACTAACAAACTAACGAATGAACTAACTATCAAACGAACAAACTAACTAAGGAACTAAGTATCAAACTAACTAACTAAGGAACTAACTAGTACCTGTGGTAGTGCTGCTCTGTCTCCTCCTGGTTGTTGATGACTCTGTGCTTCATGTATTGTCTGGTCGAGGAGTAGCTCTCCTGGGTTCCCTCTGCGTTGCTTTGGCCCTTATAGTCACTGGCACTTATCTCCATCTGCCTGGGACCACCGGTAACACATACAAACACTTTGATATGGGAACAGTACAAACATACACTTTAATATACTAAGTTACAGTCGTTAGTGAAAGTCTACACACCCCTGGCACAGTTTTCATATTTTACCTCTTTAAAATAACATTTTATATGGGATTAAATTAAAGCTTCCCAAGTATGAACTCTGGGTGTGAAGACATAAGCAATCAAGAAATCTTAGTTTTTTAATATTCAATTTGAAACATTTTCTATAATTTTCATTCACTTTGAAAATGTAGAGTAGGTTGTGTAGATCTGCAGAAAAATATAACATTGAATACATTTTTAGATTGAATTTTTAAGGCATCAAAATGTGAAGATGGTGCAAGTAGACTTTTATGATTAACTTTGGCATCCTATTCAATTCACAGTGAAATATAGGGAATAGGGAATAGGGAATAGCACGCCATTGCAGACGTAACCTTCATGTGATAGAGAGTTCAACATTAAATCTAGTTCTACATTAAATCTAGTTCTACATTAAATCTAGTTCTACATTAAATCTAGTTCTACATTAAATCTAGTTCTACATTAAATCGAGTTCTACATTAAATGTCACGACTCCCGCCGAGGGTGGCTACCCTGCCTGTTCGGGCAGCGCTCGGCGGTCGTCGTCACCGGCCTACTAGCCGTCACCGATCCCATTTCCCTTGTCTGTTGGTTTAGTCTTATTAGTTGCACCTGTTTCTTTAGTGTTTCTTGATTTCTGGTCTATGTCAGCCTGTTAGGCCCGCTTGGGTTTGTAAGGGATTATTTTGTGTTCACTGTCGGTGTTGGATGTATTTTCTCTCCGGATCGTTTTGCCCTGTGCTTGGGCGGGTCAGTGTTTCTGCGCCCTGTGTTTGGGCGGGTCAGTGTTTCTGCGCCCTGTGTTTGGGCACCGAGTGTTTCCCATTTTCTGCGCCCTTGTTTGGGCGGGTCAGTGTCTGTGTTTGGGCGGGTCAGGTTTGTTTGGGCGGGTCAGTCTGTGTTTGGGCAGGTCAGTGTTTCTGCGCCTGTTTGGGCAGGTTTTTGCGCCCTGTGTGTTTGGGCGGGTCATGTTTCTGCGCCCTGTGTTTGGGCTCAGTGTTTCAGCCTGTGTTTGGGCAGGTCAGTGTTTCTGCGCCCTGTGTTTGGGCAGGTCAGTGTTTCTGCGCCCTGTGTTTGGGCGGGTCAGTGTTTGTTTGGGCGGGTCAGTGTTTCTGTGTGTTTGGGCACAGTGTTTCTGCGCCCTGTGTTTGGGCGGGTCATGTTTTTGTGTTTGGGCTCAGTGTTTCTGCGGTTTCTGCGCCCTCGGGTCAGTTTGCCCTGTGTTTGGGCTCAGTGGGCCCTGTGTTTGGGCGGGTCAGTGTTTCTGCGCCCTGTGTTTGGGCGGGTCAGTGTTTCTGCGCCCTGTGCTTGGGCGGGTCAGTGTTTCTGCGCCCTGTGTTTGGGCGGGTCAGTGTTTCTGTGTGTTTGGGCGGGTCAGTGTTTCTGCGCCCTGTGTTTGGGCGGGTCAGTGTTTCTGCGCCCTGTGTTTGGGCGGGTCAGTGTTTCTGCGCCCTGTGTTTGGGCGGTGTTTGGGCAGTGTGTTTCTGCGCCCTGTGTTTGGGCGGGTCAGTGTTTCTGCGCCCTGTGTTTGGGCGGGTCAGTGTTTCTGCGCCCTGTGTTTGGGCGGGTCAGTGTTTCTGCGCCCTGTGTTTGGGCGGGTCAGTGTTTCTGTGTTTGGGCGCCCTGTGTTTGGGCGGGTCAGTGTGTTTGGGCGGGTCAGTGTTTCTGCGCCTGTGTTTGGGCGGGTCAGTGTTTCTGCGCCCTGTGTTTGGGCGGGTCAGTGTTTCTGCGCCCTGTGTTTGGGCAGGTCAGTGTTTCTGCGCCCTGTGTTTGGGCGGGTCAGTGTTTCTGCGCCCTGTGTTTGGGCGGGTCAGGTTTCTGCGCCCTGTGTTTGGGCGGGTCAGTGTTTCTGCGCCCTGTGTTTGGGCCCTGTGGGCGGGTCAGTGTTTCTGCGCCCTGTGTTTGGGCGGGTCAGTGTTTCTGCGCCCTGTGTTTGGGCGGGTCAGTGTTTCTGCGCCCTGTGTTTGGGCGGGTCAGTGTTTCTGCGCCCTGTGTTTGGGCGGGTCAGTGTTTCTGCGCCCTGTGTTTGGGCAGGTCAGTGTTTCTGCGCCCTGTGTTTGGGCGGGTCAGTGTTTCTGCGCCCTGTGTTTGGGCGGGTCAGTGTTTCTGCGCCCTGTGTTTGGGCGGTTTCTGCGCCCTGTGTTTGTGTTTCTGCGCCCTGTGTTTGGGCGGGTCAGTGTTTCTGCGCCCTGTGTTTGGGCAGGTCAGTGTTTCTGCGCCCTGTGTTTGGGCTGTGTGTGTTTGGGCGGGTCAGTGTTTCTGCGCCCTGTGTTTGGGCGGGTCAGTGTTTCTGCGCCCTGTGTTTGGGCGGGTCAGTGTTTCTGCGCCCTGTGTTTGGGCGGGTCAGTGTTTCTGCGCCCTGTGTTTGGGCGGGTCAGTGTTTCTGCGCCCTGTGTTTGGGCGGGTCAGTGTTTCTGCCCCTGTGTTTGGGCGGGTCAGTGTTTCGCGCCCTGTGTTTGGGCAGTGTTTCTGCGCCCTGTGTTTGGGCGCTGCCCCTGTGTTTGGGCGGGTCAGTGTTTCTGCGCCCTGTGTTTGGGCGGGTCAGTGTTTCTGCGCCCTGTGTTTGGGCGGGTCAGTGTTTCTGCGCCCTGTGTTTGGCGTGACCGTTTTTTGTGCCGGAGAAAGTAAATAGTCTATTATTGAACCCTCTGCTCTCTGCGACCTGACTCCTACCTTCCACACCTAGTAACCCGTGACAATAAATCTGTTTTTTAAATAATACATCTATGTGCACCATCCCACCTGGAGACCATGGAGCGGCCCTGCTCCAGGAAGGACTGCTGCATCCTGAACTGCTGTGACGCTGCAAACGTCCCAAGATTCAGTCCTCCTCCGGATTCTATGGCATGTCGGAACAGGTCATCTCTACGGAATGCAGAACGCTCAGTTTCTCCTCCTCTTCCGAAGGGGTAGCCCGTAAGTTCCGGGGTGTGTCGTTGAAAACCCCGAGGGTGTCGAAGGGGCCCCTTCATGCCGAACTGGTTGCCGTAGTAACTGCTGCTGCTGCTGTCAGAGGAGACGGGCACTAGGGCGTGGTCTACGGTGAGAGGCTGTGATTGGGCGAACAGGATGCGGAACTCCTCGTCAAAGGTGGTGACTAGTTCTCCCAGGAAGAGATGAGCGATGCAGCGATGCAGCTTCTCATAGGACCACATGAAACTAGAGGAAACAGGAAATGACACGTTAGCTTCTACACTAAAGAGGTATCTGATATGGGTTCTATATTTCTATGCTCACCTGTAGTTTCCGCTGAGCACGGCCCTGCAGTCAGCCAATAGGAAGCGGTCTTTCACCTGTCCTTTAAACGACTTCCCTGTCCGACAGAAATACGTCATCCCCGCCACAGTCCGCACACGCATCATCTGTAAAACACACACACACACGCACACACACACGAACACATACACACGAGCACACACACACACACACGAGCACACACACACACTCACAAATGTTATTCAGAGTCACAAAGGTTTAATGTCTTTAATAAATGGTGTTGTTCTGTAGTGGGTTCTAAGCGTAATCCAACCAGTTTAGCCGCTCTGTTGACATTTATGTAACCAGGCTCAGGTCTTGTCCCACTCAGTCAGACGTTATGTCGTAGCACAGTAGGTAAAAATACATTACATTACCGCTATGAGGCTGTTGCCAGTCAACACAAAAACACTGATATTCTGTCTTTAAGACTGTAGGCAGAGTTTATCAAACCATTTTAACCACTGCCATTCCTGCACACCCAGAATGTCTTCAGGAACATGGGATTCTATGGGGAAACGTGAGTCACCCTGCCTGAAATAGTTCAACTAGGGGAAACATTGAGACTCACATGGACAAGGTCTAGGTTGATCTTGCAGTTAGTCACCATGGAGACGAAGTGATGGGCGTTCTGTTCGTCCAATAGGATGTAGACGGGGACGTGACGCGCCGTGGCATCCAGCAAATCAGCAAACAGATCCACATCTGTAAACATGTCCATCACCACGGCAATCACCTAGCAAAGCCCAATCAGAGACATGGAAATATCACATTAGCCAATTAAAAACAGAGGTCACAGGAGGTTGGTGGCACATTAATTGGGGAGGATGGGCTCGTGGTAACAGCTGGAGTGGAATTAGTGGAATGGTATCAAATACATCAAAAACATGGTTTCCATGGTTTCCAGGTGTTTGATGCCATTTCATTTTCTCCCTTCCAGCCATTACTATGAGCTGTCCTCCCCTCACCAGCCTCCACTGCATTAGGTCTAGGTTTATTTAGCAACGTTGTATGGGAAAAATACAGGAAGTGTGATACCATTTAAAAGCAACTTTTGCCTGTCCTTTATAATACCGTATGGAGTCACACTGTCTTGTACACTAGCTCACACTCACAGATAGAAGGGAGGACAGTGAGAGAGACGTGGTCAGCCAGACTAACAGGCTTGGCCACTTTTGACATTTAGACACACACACATACACAGGCACACACACACACACACACACACAGACACACACACACACACACACACACACTGAAACATAATTGTTTTCTATAGGAGGTTGAGCTGAGTGCAAGTCATTCATCTTCAGGGACAGGGTGTGGTGGAGCACAGCAGAGCTGGGGCAGACTGACTGGCTGATTGGCTGACTGACTGGCTGGCAGATACTACTTGACAGATAATCACTATCATAGCTCTATATGCAACACTGGATCTCTGTCTGAGAGATAGTGACTGAGATAAGCCCTGATAAGAACAGAACAGATATTCAGAGGGAATGCTATCGGGATGAGGGTATACTGACTGTCTCATTACAGGGATGAGGGTGTACTGACTGTCTCATTACAGGGATGAGGGTGTACTGACTGTCTCATTACAGGGATGAGGGTATACTGACTGTCTCATTACAGGGATGAGGGTGTACTGACTGTCTCATTACAGGGATGAGGGTGTACTGGCTGTCTCATTACAGGGATGAGGGTATACTGACTGTCTCATTACAGGGATGAAGGTGTACTGACTGTCTCATTACAGGGATGAGGGTATACTGACTGTCTCATTACAGGGATGAGGGTATACTGACTGTCTCATTACAGGGATGAGGGTATACTGACTGTCTCATTACAGGGATGAGGGTATACTGACTGTCTCATTACAGGGATGAGGGTGTACTGACTGTCTCATTACAGGGATGAGGGTATACTGACTGTCTCATTACAGGGATGAGGGTATACTGACTGTCTCATTACAGGGATGAGGGTCTGACTATCTCATTACAGGGATGAGGGTATACTGACTGTCTCATTACAGGGATGAGGGTATACTGACTGTCTCATTACAGGGATGAGGGTATACTGACTGTCTCATTACAGGGATGAGGGTATACTGACTGTCTCATTACAGGGATGAGGGTATACTGACTGTCTCATTACAGGGATGAGGGTGTACTGACTGCTGGAACACACACTTCCACTTTACACCACATAGACCTGAACAGCTGTGTGTATACACCTGAACAGCTTAGTGTGAGTGTGTGTGTGTGTGCGTGTGAGTGTGCATGAGTGAGTGAGTGTGTGTGTGTCTGTGAGTGTGTACAGCCCATCTCTTACATGTTGTGCGTTCTTGATGAGCCTCCTGGCCTGCTCCTTGATGCTGGGCATGTCGGGGTCGCTGGGGTTGACCAGGGTCGTGACCTCTGTGGGGCCGATGAAGCTGTGTGCCTGGAGGGGCCAGCCCAGGTCCAACCCCGGGGCCGCCGTGTCAGAGTGCAACGGCCAGTAGGTGTCAGACGAGCCGTCTGCGTCTGCCTGGGGAAAACATGAGCTGTTAGTGAACTATATTTAGACTATGACAACAGGAAAATATGGATATATTATGTAAAGCTAGATTAAGTAACACATATTACAGCATTCTGCACATGGGAACTGTACACTGTAACCCTACCGTGACACTTAAAAGCATTGAGTGGTTAGCATCATATATGTATATGTGTATATATATATATATGATATTATACAATGCCTCCACCTCTATTTTAGTGACATAAATTAATGAATAATTCATTGTCAGACTCCGTCAGGAATGAGGTGAGACTCCATTATACTAGGACATCTTCACGTAGCTCAGTCTTTCAGAAGACCTTCTCTTCTCATTTCAATAACAGTATCAGTCTTTCAGAAGACCTTGTCATTTCAATAACAGTATAATCATAATAAGCAGTACCTCATGATAAGACAGCTCTGGTACGTTGGAGGCCTGGCTGGGTGTCTGGACGGTGGTCTTGATGTGTTCCATCTCCGGTTGACAAAGGAAGTCCACCACGTCTGCTGTCTGAAGGAACTCATAGTAACCCTGGAGAGAACACACACTGAGTTATTACACACACACTGGGTTATTACACACACTGAGTTATTACACACACACTGAGTTATTACACACACACTGGGTTATTATTACACACACTGGATTATTACACACACACTGGGTTATTACACACATTGAGTTATTACACACACTGAGTTATTACACACAGAGTTATTACACACACTGGGTTATTACACACACTGGGTTATTACACACACTGAGTTATTACACACACAGAGTTATTATTACACACACAGAGTTATTACACACACACTGGGTTATTACACACGCAGAGTTATTACACACACACTGGGTTATTACACACACACACTGAGTTATTACACACACAGAGTTATTATTACACACACAGAGTTATTACACACACACTGAGTTATTACACACACACACTGAGTTATTACACACACACCGTTATTATTACACACACAGAGTTATTACACACACTGAGTTATTACACACACTGTATTATTACACACACACACCGGGTTATTATTACACACACAGAGTTATTACACACACACTGAGTTATTCCACACACACACTGAGTTATTACACACACACCGAGTTATTATTACACACACAGAGTTATTACACACACTGAGTTATTACACACACAGAGTTATTACACACACACTGAGTTATTACACACACACACACACACACACACACACACTGGGTTATTATTACACACACCGAGTTATTATTACACACACAGGGTTATTATTACACACACTGAGTTATTACACACACACTGAGTTATTATTACACACACAGAGTTATTACACACACTGAGTTATTACACACACTGAGTTATTACACACACACTGGGTTATTATTACACACACAGAGTTATTACACGCACTGAGTTATTACACACACCGAGTTATTACACACACACTGAGTTATTACACACACACTGGGTTATTATTACACACACAGAGTTATTACACACACACTGGGTTATTATTACACACACACACTGAGTTATTACACACACACTGGGTTATTACACACACACTGGGTTATTATTACACACACTGAGTTATTACACACACACTGAGTTATTAGACACACACTGAGTTATTACACACACACTGAGTTATTACACACACACTGGGTTATTATTACACACACTGAGTTATTATTACACACACAGAGCTATTACACACACACAGAGCTATTACACACACACAGAGTTATTACACACGCTGAGTTATTACACACACACTGGGTTATTATTACACACGCAGAGTTATTACACGCACTGAGTTATTACACACACTGAGTTATTACACACACACTGGGTTATTATTACACACACTGAGGTATTACACACACACTGAGTTATTATTACACACACTGAGTTATTACACACACACACTGAGTTATTACACACACACTGAGTTATTACACACACACACACACACTGAGTTATTACACACACACACTGAGTCATTACACACACACTGAGTTATTACACACACACTGGGTTATTATTACACACACTGAGTTATTACACACACACTGAGTTATTACACACACACTGAGTTATTACACACACACCGAGTTACTACACACACACTGAGTTATTACACACACACACTGAGTTATTACACACACACTGAGTTATTAGACACACACTGAGTTATTACACACACACACACACTGAGTTATTACACACACACACACCGAGTTACTACACACACACACACACACACACAGAGTTATTACACACACACACTGAGTTATTACACACAACACACACACTGAGTTATTACACACACACACTGAGTTACACACACACACACACACCGAGTTATTACACACACACACACACACACACACGAGTTATCACACAAACACACACTGAGTTATCACTCCCACTGTACCTGTAGGTCTGTCTCACACAGACATCAATGGTTATCACACAAACACACACTGAGTTATCAGGACACACCACACCGGTTGTCCACACACACACAACTCTGAGTTATCACACAAACACACACTGGGGTTAACACACACACACACAAACACACACACACACAAAGGGGCACACAAACACACACACACAGTCCCACGCAAACACTCCCACTGTACCTGTAGGTCTGTCTCCACCAGAGCATCAATGGCGAGACGGTATTCTTCTCTGTAGTGGGGGGGCAGGAAGTTAGGGTCCAGGGGGTTGTCCCCGAAGTCCGAACTCTGGGATCTGTGGGCCATGATGGGGTCGGGTAAAGGGGCTATTGTAAATGGGCTAGGGTAAAGGGGCTAGAGTAAAGGGGCTAGGATAAAGAGGCTCGGGTAAAGGGGTTAGAGGCTAGGGTACAGGGGTTAGGTTACAGGGGTTAGGGGCTAGGGTACAGGGGTTAGGGGCTAGGGTACAGGGGTTAGAGGCTAGGGTAAAGGGGTTAGAGGCTAGGGTAAAGGGGTTAGGGGCTAGGGTACAGGGGTTAGGGGCTAGGGTACAGGGGTTAGAGGCTAGGGTAAAGGGGTTAGAGGCTAGGGTAAAGGGGTTAGAGGCTAGGGTAAAGGGGTTAGGGGCTAGAGTACAGGAGTTAGGGTATAGGGGCTAGGGTACAGGAGTTAGGGTATAGGGGCTAGGGTACAGGGGTTAAGGTAAAGGGACAAACCTGTGGGAGAAATATAGATGCAATATTGTTACTTTATTTAGTAAGGTTCCTCTATTAATACAAGAATCTCCTCAGCAAAGATGTTGGAACAGAGCAAACACACCCTGCTGTCTCGTGTATAGAAACACTCTATCAACAGTCACAGCACTTACAACGCAATCAGAAATTATTCAGACCCCCCGACTTTTTCCACATTTTGTTACATTACAGCCTTATTCTAAAATTGATTAAAATAAAAAAATTGTCCTCATCAATTTACACACAATATCCCATAATGACAAAACTAAAACAGGTTTTTAGACATTTTTGCAAATCTATTCAAAATTTTAAAAACTGAAATACCTTATTTACATAAGTATTCAGACCATTTGCTATGAGACTTGAAATCGAGCTCAGGTACATCCTGTTTCCATTGACCATCCTTGAGATGTTTCTACAACTTAATTGTAGTCCACCTGTAGTAAATTCAATTGATTGGACATGATTTGGAAAGACACACACCTGTCTATATAAAGGTCCCACAGTTGACAGTGCATGTCAGAGCAAAAAATAAGACATGAGGTTGAAGGAATTGTCCGTAGAACTCCGAGACACAATAGTGTTGAGGCACAGATCTGGAGAAGGGTACCAAAACATTTCTGCAGCATTGAAGGTCCCCAAGAACACAGTGGCCTCCATCATTCTTAAATGGAAGAAGTTTGGAACCACCAAGATTCTTCCTAGATCTGGCCGCCCGGCCAAACTGAGCAATCGGGGGAGAAGGACCTTGGTCAGGGAGGTGACCAAGAACCTGATGGTTACTCTGACAGAGCTCCAGAGTTCCTCTGTGGAGATGGGAGAACCTTCCAGAAGGACAACCATCTCTGCAGCACCCCACCAATCAGGCATTTGTGGTAGAGTGGCCAGACAGAAGCCACTCCTCAGTAAAAGGCACATGACAGCTCGCGAGAGAGTATCTGCAGAGAATAATGGGAGAAACTCCCTAAATACAGGTGTAGCAAGATTATATTGTAGCGTCATAACCAAGAAGACTCAAGACTGTAATCGCTGCCAAAGGTGCTTCAACAAAGTACTGAGTAAAGGGTCTGAATAAATGTGATATTTCCGATTTTTTGTTTTTATAAATTTGCTAAAATTTCTAAAAACCTGTTTTTGCTTTGTCATTATGGGGTATTGTGTGTAGATTGAAGAGGGGGGAAAACAATTTAATACATTTTAGAATAAGGCTGTAACGTAACAAAATGTGGAAAAGGTTAAGGGGTCTGAATACTTGTATACTGTCCTGAGAGAGGGTGAGAGAGACAGAAGCAAGCTAGTCCTGGGGCTCTGTCCACAAACACAAACAGACCCCACACCCACAGAGCCCCAGGACAGCAACACAATTTATACCCAACCAAATCATGAGAAAACAAAAAGATAATTACTTCACACATTGGAAAAAAATTACAAAAGAACAGAGCAAACTAGAATGCTATTTGGCCCTACACAGAGAGTACACAGTGGCAGAAAACCTGACCACTGTGACTGACCCAAACGTAAGGAAAGCTTTGACTATGTACAGACTCAGTGAGCATAGCCTTGCTATTGAGAAAGGCCGCCGTAGGCAGACCTGGCTCTCAGGAGAAGACAGGCTATGTGCACAATGCCCACAAAATGAGGTGGAAACTGAGCTGCACTTCCTAACCTCCTGCCAAATGTATGACCATATTAGAGACACATATTTCCTTCAGATTACACAGACCCACAAAGAATTAGAAAACAAACCCAATTTTGATAAACTCCCATATCTACTGGGTGAAATTCCACAGTGTGACATCACAGCAGCAAGATTTGTGACCTGTTGCCACAAGAAAAGGGCAACCAGTGAAGAACAAACACCATTGTAAAGACAACCCATATTTATGTTTATTTATTTTCCATTTTGTACTTTAACTATTTGCACATAATGAGCGAGAGAGAGAGAGAGAGATGTAGACAGGATCATCCATAATAGCGCTGAGTAAACATGTTTTACAGTTGCGTCAGACTGCAAGGTACTATAAGTAATATAATTATAGGTAATATCATTCCAGGTAATATCATTCCAGTCTGGATTCCTATCCTATAGCATCTACAGTTGAAGTTGAAAGTTTACATACACTTGGGTTGGAGTCATTAAAACCCGTTTTTCAACAACTCCACAAATGTCTTGTTAACAAACTTTTCATGTCAGTTAGGACTTCTACTTTGTGCATGACACAAGTCTTTTTTCCAACAATTGTTTACAGACAGATTATTTCACTTATAATTCACTGTATCACAATTCCAGTGGGTCAGAAGTTTACATACACTAAGTTGACTGTGCCTTTAAACAGCTTGGAAAACTCCAGAAAATTATGTCATGGCTTTAGAAGCTTCTAATAGGCTAATTGACATCATTTGAGTCAATTGGAGGTGTACCTGTGGATGTATTTCAAGGCCTACCTTCAAACTCAGTAGCTCTTTGATTGACATCATGGGAAAATCAAAATAAATCAACCAAGACCTCAGAAAAAGAATTGTAGACTTCCACAAGTCTGGTTCATCCTTGGGAGCAATTTCCAAATGCCTGAAGGCACCACGTTCATCTGTACAAACAATAGTATGCAAGTATAAACACCATGGGACCACGCAGCCGTCATACCGCTCAGGAAGGAGACGCGTTCTGTCTCCTAGAGATGAGGAGCGAAAAGTGCAAATCAATCCCAGAACAACAGCAAAGGACCTTGTGAAGATGCTGGAGGAAACGGGTACAAAAGTATCTATATCCACAATAAAACGAGTCCTATATTGACATAACCTGAAAGGCCGCTCAGCAAGGAAGACGCCACTGCTTCAATACCGCCATGAAAAAGCCAGACTACGGTTTGCAACTGCACATGGGGACAAAGATCTTACTTTTTGGATAAATGTCCTCTGGTCTGATGAAACAAAAATAGAACTGTTTGGCCATAATGACCATCGTTATGTTTGGAGGAAAAGGGGAGAGGCTTGCAAGCCAAAGAACACCATCCCAACCTTGAAGCACGGGGGTGGCAGCATCATGTTGTGGGGGTGCTTTGCTGCAGGAGGGATTGGTGCCCTTCACAAAATAGATGGCATCATGAGGATGGAAAAGTATGTGGATATATTGAAGCAACATCTCAAGACATCAGTCAGGAAGTTAAAGCTTGGTCGCAAATGGGTATTCTAAATGGACAATGACCCCAAGCATACTTCCAAAGTTGTGGCAAAATGGCTTAAGGACAACAAAGTCAAGGTATTGGAGTGGCCATCACAAAGCCCTGACCTCAATCCCATAGACAATTTGTGGGCAGAACTGAGCAAGGAGGCCTACAAACCTGACTCAGTTACACCAGCTCTGTCAGGAGGAATGGGACAAAATTCACCCAACTTATTGTGGGAAGCTTGTGGAAGGCTCCCCGAAACATTTAACCCAAGTTAAACAATTTAAAGGCAATGCTACCAAATGCTAATTGAGTGTATGTAAACTTCTGACCCACTGGGAATGTGATGAAAGAAATAAAAGCTGAAATAAATCATTCTCTCTACTATTATTCTGACATTTCACATTCTTAAAATAAAGTGGTGAATATAACTGACCTAAAACAGGGAATTTTTACTAGGATTAAATGTCAGGAATTGTGAAAAACAGTTCATTATTTGGCTACGGTGTATGTAAACTTCCGACTTCAACTGTATATTCACGAATAACAATTATACATCACGCTATTGAGTCATATGTAAAAACCTGTCTGAGACTAACACATGCTGTTACATACACAGTGCTATTCATGTTTGGAGTGAAACTGATGACGTGCAGTGCTTGATTTGGGCCGGAACTGTCCGGAGCGCCAGCCCAGTTTGACACGCATAAACGGTTGATCAAAGCGGAATAAGGGCTGGATCTGCGTTGAATAGCAATTGAGAGTGGGCATTCATTTCCTGATTCTGTTTTGTTCAAGTTTATTTACCGCTAGTCTGTGAATCTGTGTGTGACCCTAAACTGTTTGAGATTGCGAAGATTGAAAATGCACCAGTTTTAATGAGTTCCAAATTGTCAAATTAGGGTTTGTAAAGTCATGAAAATTAGTTTTAATATGTTTTGGTAATATAATTCATGAAGGCACACTTTTAAATATTATAAATCACTTAAAAATATACATATCAGCCATACGTGTTATTGCGCGTCTGTGTGCTGCGTGTGTGACGTCCCCAGATGAGAGAGCAGCAACATTTCAGCAGCAGGTTTGAAATAATGACAGATAAAATGACTAACTAGATGGCCAATTCAAAACAACTTGCAGCAGTTATCTCGATACTTAACTATAGCTAACTAAGCATTAATATCGTTGTCGCGTTTCCACCGGCACTGTAGAGCCTAAATAAATCTTCAGCGTTAGAAGGCTGAATAGAGTCCCCTCTATTAAACTGTAGCCATGTAATTGCGACAACGTTAAAATATTCAAAGAATAGCCTAATTGGCTTGTGTGCATAGATCTCCCCTGAAACATGACTATTTGAGCCTATATATAAGCATGTCTAGTTAGGTGCCTTGCTTTGCAGTAGCCTACCTTATCCATTTGATCCCTGATTTATTGAATGGGGGAATAATTATATAAAGACAAAAGTATTTGGTTGTAATGTTGGAATATTTTATATCAAGGGCGGCCAACCATTCTCCAGGACAGCTACTGGGCGTGAAGGCCTCATTGTAGCCTAAACATCGGCTCCTCAACAGGACCTTGATAGGCAGACTTGTGTGTTTCAGGGCTGAATCAAAAGGCCAAGCCTGCACACCCAGAAGCTCTCTAGATGGAGGGTTGACAACATGTGACTAACAGTGCACTTCTACTTTGTGTGTGTGTGTGTGTGTGTGGGTGGGGGGCGGGGGGGGTCCAGTGCCTTGATCAAGGGCACACCAGGAGATATCAGGCCTACATGGGATCAGACACAGTAGCCTTCCAGTCTCAATAATGCTTTTTTTTTCATATAGGCTATAATAATAGTCATGAATATGTGGTTAAAAGTCATGGAAAAGTAATGAGAAATGTATATGAACTCTTAACAGTGAATAATCACTGGTCTCTATAGCATAATGTAATTTGTACATTTCGGGGAAAAGAGTCTAATGGACCGACTTGGAAAACTACATCTGCTGCACCTCTTCCACCCCAAGCCACTGTTTATTGGTACACATCTACCACCCGAAACACAAAGCTAAGAGTGCTCCTCTTGCTGGGACAATACCAGACTGTCTGTGATTACACCATATTCCTTTCACTGCACATGGTGGCATTTACTGGGCATGCTCTGAACACATGATGAGCACATGTAAGCTAGACAGGAAGTGTTTTTCCCTGTTTGCTCACATAACCATGGAAACCTGCGGTCTGTGACTGATTTAGCCTGAGTGACTGACTGAGTGTGCGTGTGTGTGTGTGTGTGTGTGTGTGTGTGTGTGTGTGTGTGTGTGTGTGTGTGTGTGTGTGTGTGTGTGTGTGTGTGTGTGTGTGTGTGTGTGTGTGTGTGTGTTTGAGAGAATGTGAGTGCAAGGGTGAATGGGTGCATTCATTAGAGAATATGATTATGACTGGGTGCATGGGTGCATTCATGAGAGAATATGATTATGACTGGGTGAATGGGTGCATTCATGAGAGAATTTATGACTGGGTGAATGGGTGCATTCATGAGAGAGTATGATTATGACTGGGTGAATGGGTGCATTCATGAGAGAATATGATTATGACTGGGTGAATGGGTGCATTCATGAGAGAGTATGTTTATGACTGGGTGAATGGGTGCATTCATGAGAGAATATGATTATGACTGGGTGAATGGGTGCATTCATGAGAGAATATGTTTATGACTGGGTGAATGGGTGCATTCATGAGAGAATATGTTTATGACTGGGTAATGGGTGCATTCATGAGAGAGTATGATTATGACTGGGTGAATTCATTCATGAGAGAGTATGATTATGACTGGGTGAATGGGTGCATTCATGAGAGAGTATGATTATGACTGGGTGAATGGGTGCATTCATGAGAGAGTATGATTATGACTGGGTGAATGGGTGCATTCATGAGAGAGTATGATTATGACTGGGTGAATGGGTGCATTCATGAGAGAGTATGATTATGACTGGGTGAATGGGTGCATTCATGAGAGAATATGTTTATGACTGGGTGAATGGGTGCATTCATGAGCGAATATGATTATGACTGGGCGAATGGGTTATTTGCAGCCTACAGTATGCTAATTAGCTGTCTGATGAGTGTGTAATAGTGTGTATGTGTTTTATATGTTTTGTAAACTTCCACACACACCTAGAGCTATAGGTAACCATAGTAACCAGGTAGGTTAGAGTCATAACCACTGGAACAAAAAATGGCTGTAGTTTTAGTCAACAGCAGCACTGTGACTCATCTGCAGTCTACTAGCCAGGACTGCTACTCTAAAATCACAGGACATCTTTGTCATATCTGATTAAGTCTGCACTAACCTGTCGTCTGAGGTATGTTGTTATGTCAGAGCGAGAGCCTACCTGTATTGGTGCAGTTACACACCCTGACCTGAGACCAAGTAGAGGTTACACAACACACATATAACACCTTCAGAACAGGAGAACACAGAGAGAGGAGATAACACATTCAGATCAGTAGAACACAGAGAGAACACATTCAGACCAGTAGAACACAGAGAGAACACCTTCAGATCAGTAGAACACAGAGAGAACACCTTCAGATCAGCAGAACACAGAGAGAGAGAGAGAACACCTTCAGATCAGTAGAACACACAGAGTGAGAGAGAGAGAGAACACATTCAGATCAGTAGAACACAGAGAGAGAACACCTTCAGATCAGTAGAACACAGAGAGAGAACACATTCAGAATATTAGAACACAGAGAGGGAGAGAGAGAGAGAACACATTCAGATCAGTAGAACACAGAGAGAGAACACCTTCAGATCAGTAGAACACAGAGAGAGAACACATTCAGATCAGTAGAACACAGAGAGAGAGAGACACCTTCAGATCAGTAGAACACAGAGAGAGAGAACACCTACAGATCAGTAGAACACAGAGAGAGAGAGAGAGAGAGAGAGAGAGAGAGAGAGAACACCTTCAGATCAGTAGAACACAGAGAGAGAGACAGAACACCTTCAGATCAGTAGAACACAGAGAGAGAACACATTCAGATCAGTAGAACACAGAGAGAGAGAGAGAGAGAGAACACCTTCAGATCAGTAGAACACAGAGAGAGAGAGAGAACACCTTCAGATCAGTAGAACACAGAGAGAGAGAGAGAGAGAGAGAGAGAACACATTCAGATCAGTAGAACACAGAGAGAGAACACCTTCAGATCAGTAGAACACAGAGAGAGAACACATTCAGAATATTAGAACACAGAGAGGGAGAGAGAGAACACATTCAGATCAGTAGAACACAGAGAGAGAACACCTTCAGATCAGTAGAACACAGAGAGAGAACACATTCAGATCAGTAGAACACAGAGAGAGAGAGAGAACACCTTCAGATCAGTAGAACACAGAGAGAGAGAACACCTTCAGATCAGTAGAACACAGAGAGAGAGAGAGAACACCTTCAGATCAGTAGAACACAGAGAGAGAGAACACCTTCAGATCAGTAGAACACAGAGAGAGAGAGAGAGAACACCTTCAGATTCGTAGAACACAGAGAGAGAGAGAGAGAGAGAACACCTTCAGATCAGTAGAACACAGAGAGAGAGAGAGAGAGAGACACCTTCAGATCAGTAGAACACAGAGAGAGAGAGAGAGAGAACACCTTCAGATCAGTAGAACACAGAGAGAGAGAGAGAGAACACCTTCAGATCAGTAGAACACAGAGAGAGAGAGAGAGAGAACACCTTCAGATCAGTAGAACACAGAGAGAGAGAGAGAGAGAGAGAGAGAGAGAAGAGAGAGAGAGAACACCTTCAGATCAGTAGAACACAGAGAGAGAGAACACCTTCAGATCAGTAGAACACACAGAGAGAGAGAGAGAGAACACATTCAGATCAGTAGAACACAGAGAGAGAACACCTTCAGATCAGTAGAACACAGAGAGAGAACACATTCAGAATATTAGAACACAGAGAGGGAGAGAGAGAGAGAGAACACATTCAGATCAGTAGAACACAGAGAGAGAACACCTTCAGATCAGTAGAACACAGAGAGAGAACACATTCAGATCAGTAGAACACAGAGAGAGCGAGAGAGAGAGAGAGAGAACACCTTCAGATCAGTAGAACATAGAGAGAACACATTCAGATCAGTAGAACACAGAGAGAGAGAGAGAGAGAGAGAGAGAGAGAGAGAGAACACCTTCAGATCAGTAGAACACAGAGAGAACACATTCAGATCAGTAGAACACAGAGAGAGAGAACACCTTCAGATCAGTAGAACACAGAGAGAGAGAGAGAGAGAGAGAACAGCTTCAGATCAGTAGAACACAGAGAGAGAGAGAACACATTCAGATCAGTAGAACACAGAGAGAGAGAGAACACCTTCAGATCAGTAGAACACAGAGATAACACCTTCAGATCAGTAGAACACAGAGAGAGAGAGAGAACACATTCAGATCAGTAGAACACAGAGAGAGAGAACACATTCAGATCAGTAGAACACAGAGAGAGAGAGAACACCTTCAGATCAGTAGAACACAGAGAGAGAACACCTTCAGATCAGTAGAACACAGAGAGAGAGAGAGAGAGAACAGCTTCAGATCAGTAGAACACAGAGAGAGAGAACACCTTCAGATCAGTAGAACACAGAGATAACACCTTCAGATCAGTAGAACACAGAGAGAGAGAGAACACCTTCAGATCAGTAGAACACAGAGAGAGAGAACACATTCAGATCAGTAGAACACAGAGAGAGAGAACACCTTCAGATCAGTAGAACACAGAGATAACACCTTCAGATCAGTAGAACACAGAGAGAGAGAGAACACCTTCAGATCAGTAGAACACAGAGAGAGAGAACCCCTTCA
This sequence comes from Oncorhynchus tshawytscha, assembly GCF_018296145.1. Taxonomy (NCBI): domain Eukaryota; kingdom Metazoa; phylum Chordata; class Actinopteri; order Salmoniformes; family Salmonidae; genus Oncorhynchus; species Oncorhynchus tshawytscha. The sequence goes on from NC_056459.1 coordinate 30,359,254, forward strand.
GATCAGTAGAACACAGAGCGAACACATTCAGATAGGGATAGGTTTCGGCCAATCAGACGCTGTTTTACTAGCTTTGAGGGAACAAAGAGCACACTGATTGGTGACGACATCCAGTGATGACAGTTTGGGACGACTATTTGTTTGATTTGTTGTGGCAACAACAACTTTGTCTTGACCCCTGGTCATGAAACAGGACCAATGAAAGTTGTTCTGCTTTGGTTCTGCCTTGTATGTGTGTGTGTGTGTGTGTGTGTGTGTGTGTCTCAGCAAAGGGACAGAGGGAAGGACTGTTTACAAGGCAGTAAACAGACAGGGTTTCATTAACCACTTAAGCAGGATTTTATAAGCAGAGACCCAAACTTCCACTCCAGGCTATACTGTTTAATCAATGTTCTGACTGCTCTTTCTCTACATTCCTTTGTGAACGCTGAGAGAGAGGGGGACAGAGAAATAGATAGAGAGAGGGGGAGGGAGAGGGAATGATAGAGGGACCAAGAGAGAGAGGGAAAGAGAGAGAGAAAGGGAGTGAGGTAGAGAGACAGAACCGAGAGGAAGAGGGAACATCTGCCTCTGTCTCAACACAGAAGCTGTACAACCACACACACACACACACACACACACACACACACACACACACACACACACACACACACACACACACACACACACACACACACACACACACACACACACACACACATTCACAAAGTATTCATACCCCTTGACTTATTCCACATTTTGTTGTGTTACAGCCTGAATTCAAGATAGACTAAATCAATTTTAAAAAATCACCCATCTACACACAATACCCCATAATGACAAAGTGAAACCATGTTTTTAGAAATGTTAGCAAATGTATTGAAAATGAAATAAAGAAATATCTAATTTACATAAGCATTCACACTCCTGAGTCAATACATGTTAGAATCACCTTTGACAGTGATTACAGCTGTGAGTCTTTCTGGGTAAGTCTATAAGAGCGATTACAGCTGTGAGTCTTTCTGGGTAAGTCTATAAGAGCGATTACAGCTGTGAGTCTTTCTGGGTAAGTCTATAAGAGTGATTACAGCTGTGAGTCTTTCTGGGTAAGTCTCTAAGAGTGATTACAGCTGTGAGTCTTTCTGGGTAAGTCTCTAAGAGTGATTACAGCTGTGAGTCTTTCTGGGTAAGTCTCTAAGAGTGATTACAGCTGTGAGTCTTTCTGGGTAAGTCTCTAAGAGCGATTACAGCTGTGAGTCTTTCTGGGTAAGTCTCTAAGAGTGATTACAGCTGTGAGTCTTTCTGGGTAAGTCTCTAAGAGTGATTACAGCTGTGAGTCTTTCTGGGTAAGTCTATAAGAGTGATTACAGCTGTGAGTCTTTCTGGGTAAGTCTATAAGAGCGATTACAGCTGTGAGTCTTTCTGGGTAAGTCTATAAGAGCGATTACAGCTGTGAGTCTTTCTGGGTAAGTCTCTAAGAGTGATTACAGCTGTGAGTCTTTCTGGGTAAGTCTCTAAGAGTGATTACAGCTGTGAGTCTTTCTGGGTAAGTCTATAAGAGCGATTACAGCTGTGAGTCTTTCTGGGTAAGTCTCTAAGAGCGATTACAGCTGTGAGTCTTTATGGGTAAGTCTCTAAGAGTGATTACAGCTGTGAGTCTTTCTGGGTAAGTCTATAAGAGTGATTACAGCTGTGAGTCTTTCTGGGTAAGTCTCTAAGAGTGATTACAGCTGTGAGTCTTTCTGGGTAAGTCTCTAAGAGCGATTACAGCTGTGAGTCTTTCTGGGTAAGTCTCTAAGAGTGATTACAGCTGTGAGTCTTTCTGGGTAAGTCTCTAAGAGTGATTACAGCTGTGAGTCTTTCTGGGTAAGTCTCTACACCTGGATTATACCACTATTTTACCATTATTCTTTTTTAAATTCTTCAAGCTCTGTCAAATTGGTTGTTGATCATTGCTAGACAGCCATTTTCAAGACTTGCCACAGATTGAAGTCATACCTGTAACTAGGCCACTCAGGAACATTCACTGTCTTCTCAGTAAATAACTCCAGTGTAGATGTGGCCTTGTGTTTTAGGTTATTGTCCTGCTGAAAGGTGAATTCACCTCCCAGTGACTGGTGGAAAGCAGACTGAACCAGGTTTTCCTCTAGGATTTTGCCTCTGCTTAGATCCATTATTTATTTGTGGCTAAATTGATTTTATTGATGTATTATATGTGTTCATTCAGTATTGTTGTAATTGTCATTATCACAAATACATTTTTTTTTAATCGGCCGATTAATCGGTATTGGCGTTGAAAAATCATATTCGGTCGACCTCTAGTAACAACCTCATAATAAAACATTACCTGTCCTTCTCTATTATCATCAGTGGGCAGATCTAAAAATACATTCAGTTCACATCTGAAATGACACCCTATAATATTCTGTTCACATCTGAAATGACACCCTATTCTATTCTGTTCACATCTGAAATGACACCCTATTCTATTCTGTTCACATCTGAAATGACACCCTATTCTATTCTGTTCACATCTGAAATGACACCCTATTCTATTCTGTTCACATCTGAAATGACACCCTATTCTATTCTGTTCACATCAGAAATGACACCCTATTCTATTCTGTTCACATCAGAAATGACACCCTATTCCCAACATAATTCACATCGGGCTCTGTCCCAAAGTAGTGCACTACATAGGGAATTAAGGTCTCATTTGAGACGCAGTCCAGATAGAAGTACTGTACCTCTACCTGTCCTATATCATCACTGTTCTAACTGAAACACCTCTACCTGTCCTATATCATCACTGTTCTAACTGAAACACCTCTACCTGTCCTATATCATCACTGTTCTAACTGAAACACCTCTACCTGTCCTATATCATCACTGTTCTAACTAAAGAACCTCTACCTGTCCTATATCATCACTGTTCTAACTAAAGAACCTCTACCTGTCCTATATCATCACAGCCTGACTGAAAAGACAGCAGCACCACATACAATGACATTCAGATACAAGCACACACACACCCTGCCTGGAATTAATTATTGTAAGCGACAACACGCACACACACACATATGCCGTTTAGCAGACACTGTTATCCAAAGCGTTTTACAGTCATGTGTGGTCCTGTATGGCATATATTTCTTGTATTTGTGGCCAGGAATCAAACCCACAATCCTGGCAATGCTACCAGCTGTGCCATACGGGATCACACTGAGCCATACAGAACAACACTGAGCCATACACTGAGCCATACAGGATAACACTGAGCCATACAGAACCACACTGAGCCATACAGAACCACACTGAGCCATACAGAACTACACTGAGCCATACAGAACTACACTGAGCCATACAGGATCACACTGAGCAATACAGGATCACACTGAGCCATACAGGACCACACTGAGCCATACAGGACCACACTGAGCCATACACTGAGCCATACAGGACCATACTGAGGCATAAAGGACCATGCTGAGCCATACACTAAGCCATCCAGGACCACACTGAGCCATACAGGACCACATTGAGTCATACAGGATCACACTGACCCATACACTGAGCCATACAGGATCACACTGAGCCATACAGGACCACACTGAGCCATACACTAAGTCATACAGGACCACACTGAGCCATACAGGACCACACTGAGCCATACACTAAGCCATACAGGACCACACTGAACCATACAGGACCACACTGAGCCCTACAGGACCATGCTGAGCCATACACTGACCCATACAGAACCACACTGAGCCATACAGAACCACACTGAGCCATACAGAACCACACTGAGCCATACAGAACCACCACCACAGGATGAGCCATACAAAACCACACTGAGCCATACAGGATCACACTGAGCCATACAGAACCACACTGAGCCATACAGGACCACACTGAGCCATACAGGATCACACTGAGCCATACAGGATCACACTGAGCCATACAGAACCACACTGAGCCATACAGGATCACACTGAGCCATACAGAACCACACTGAGCCATACAGAACCACACTGAGCCATACAGGATCACACTGAGCCATACAGGACCACACTGAGCCATACAGAACCACACTGAGCCATACAGAACCACACTGAGCCATACAGGACCACACTGAGCCATACAGGACCACACTGAGCCATACAGAACCACACTGAGCCATACAGAACCACACTGAGCCATACAGGACCACACTGAGCCATACAGAACCACACTGAGCCATACAGGACCACACTGAGCCATACAGAACCACACTGAGCCATACAGGATCACACTGAGCCATACAGGATCACACTGAGCCATACAGAACCACACTGAGCCATACAGAACCACACTGAGCCATACAGGATCACACTGAGCCATACAGGATCACACTGAGCCATACAGAACCACACTGAGCCATACAGAACCACACTGAGCCATACAGGACCACACTGGGCCATACAGAACCACACTGAGCCATACAGGATCACACTGAGCCATACAGGACCACACTGAGCCATACAGAACCACACTGAGCCATACAGGATCACACTGAGCCATACAGAACCACACTGAGCCATACAGGACCACACTGAGCCATACAGGATCACACTGAGCCATACAGGATCACACTGAGCCATACAGAACCACACTGAGCCATACAGGACCACACTGAGCCATACACTGAGCCATACAGGACCGCAAATAGACAATGCAAACATAAAGGGTGCAGCCTTGACAGCATATATTGCTTAACAGGAGGAACACAAACACACACACACACACACACACACACACACACACACACACACACACACACACAGCATGAAGGCAGCACAGTTTTTTTTCACCTGGTCACATGTAGCTGTTCCGCCGATTCTGTTAAAAACATTTCTTAAACGGAAGCAAACGGACCGGGGATAGACTGAAAACCGAAATGACTGCGTTAAAATGGAAACAGCAGGCCAAAAGCCTATTTCAATCATACTGAAATACATTTCATGGTCAATCAATTGAGTTATATTGTGCTACTTGTAGGCTACTGTCTGTAATTTGTCTCGTGTATTGTATGATGTGTAGATGGTGTGCCAAATTGGTGATTTAGTGCATTTTCATTGGATAAGCATTATAATAATCCATCTCAATATAAAACAGATTGAAGGTTATACAGAGCATTCAGAACACTATTGTGTTAAGTTACAGCCTTATTCTAAAATGGATTCAATTGTTTTTCCCCCCCACATCAATCTACACACAGAAGCCCATAATGACAAGGCAAAAACAGGTTTTTAGAAATGTTTGCAAATGTATAAAAACAAAAACTGATATTACATTTACATAAGTATTCAGACCATTTACTCAGTACTTTGTTGAAGCACCTTTTGGCAGCGATTACAGCCTCGAGTCTTCTCGGGTATGACGCTACAAGCTTGGCACACCTGTATTTGGGGAGTCTCTCCCATTCTTCTCTGCAGATCCTCTCAAGTTCTGACAGGTTGGATGGGGAGCATCGCTGCACAGCTATTTTCAGGTCTCTCCAGAGATGTTTGATCGGGTTCAAGTCCGGGCTCTGGCTGGGCCACTCAAGGACATTCAGAGACTTGTCCCAAAGCCACTCCTGCGTTGTCTTGGCTGTGTGCTTAGGGTCATTGTCCTGTTGGAAGGTGAACCTTTGCCCCAGTCAGGGGTCCTGAGAGCTCTGGAGCAGGTTTTCATCAAGGGTCTCTGTACTTTGCTCCGTTCATCTTTCCCTTGATCTTGTCTAGTCTCCCAGTCCCCGCTGATGAAAAACATCCCCACAGCATGATGCTGCCACCACCATGCTTCAATGTAGGGACGGTGCCAGGTTTCCTCCAGATGTGACGCTTGGCATTCAGGCCAAAGAGTTCAATCTTTGTTTCATCAGACCAGAGAATCTTGTTTCTCATGGTCTGAGAGTCCTTTAGGTGCCTTTTTGCAAACTCCAAGCGGGCTGTCATGTGCCTTTTACTGAGGAGTGGCTTCTGTCTGGCCACGCTACCATAAAGGCCTGATTGGTGGAGTCCTGCAGAGATTGTTGTCCTTCTGGAAGGTTCTCCCATATCCACAGAGGAACTCTGGAGCTCTGTCAGAGTGACCATCAGGTTCTTGGTCACTTCCCTGACCAAGGCACTTCTCCCCCGATTGCTCAGTTTGGCTGGGCGACCAGCTCTAGGAAGAGTCTTGGTGGTTCCAAACGTCTTCCATTTAACAATGATGAAAGCCACTGTGTTCCTGGGGACATTCAATGCTGCGGAAATGTTTTGGTACCCTTCCCCAGATCTGTGCCTCGACACAATCCTGTCTCGGAGCTCTATGGAAAATTCCTTCAACCTCATGACTTGGTTTTTGCTCTGACATGCACTGTCAACTGTGGGACCTTTTATATAGACAGGTTTGTGCCTTTCCAAACTATGTCCAGTCAATTGAATTTACCACAGGTGGACTCCAATCAAGTTGTAGAAACATCTCAAGGATGATCAATGGAAACAGGATGTACCTGAGCTCAATTTCGAGTCTCATAGCAAAGAGTCTGAATACTTACGTAAATAAGGTATTCTGTGTTTTATTTTTTGTACATTTGCAAACATTTCTATTAACCTGTTTTCACTTTGTCATTATGGGGTCATTATGGGGTCATTATGGGGTCAATATGGGGTGTGTAGATTAATAATGAAAAATACTAATTGAATCCATTTTAGAATAAGGCTGTAACGTAACAAAATGTGGAAAAAGTCAAGGGGTCTGAATACTTTCCGAATGCACTGTATATAAAATGACGGTTGTTGATGTGTCTTTCAGATGCATTTCAGATGTATTTCTGTAATTGGAAAGTCGCAGTAACAGGACCTAGCATTGCATCTGTATTTCTGTACATTGGAAAGTCGCAGTAACAGGACCTAGCATTGCATCTGCGCGAGCGAGAGATATTATCCTGAATAGTAGATCCCGATGACTCGACTGGATCCCGTGTGGAGAGAAAGACAACTGCTCATTTTCAAGGACTCACACAAGGCTCATTTTCATTTCCTGATGCAACAGGAAAATTCTCTGCGACATGTGTTACCAGATCAAGTTAAGATCCGAGATCTGCATTACCGTAACCACGTGTTTACTGTTTACATTAAGTAACTAAACACAGATCCACAGAGAGAGATGAAATTTAGAATACATAGAACCATCTATATGCGCTATTCCACTATTTTGGAATATAAAGACTGAAAACTAAGATAGGAACCAAGGTTGGTCATTGAGTTTACAAGTGTGTGGTTTTTACATGTGTTAATCTTTATGTAGTATGCTACGGACATTAGGATTTAGAGGCTAAAGCAGACTGAATTAGTTATTATGGATACATATTGTAGTGATTGAGGGGGAGCAGTCTACTGGAACAAGGCTTGAACCAGAAACTCTATGCTTGTGGGGTAAGTACAGTACACTACCACCTGTGCCATAAAAGGCCCAGCCCTTTGACAGAAGCTGAGGCAGCTGTAAACAGACACATACCAACAGGTTCAGAGACAGTTTCTATCTACAAGCCATCAGACTGCTGAACACTTGAACTTGACTGACCACCTGCACTGACTCTCTGCACCTTAGCACACCCACACCCACACACACCCTCTTGCTACATGCACATCACATGCTGCTACCAGACTCTTGTGATTGTTGCTAAATACTGCACAATTGAAACACTTACCCCCCTCACACCCCACTATAAATTGTGTCTATTTATTATATTCTACTGAGACGTTTACTTGACGTATTCTTAGATTTAATTTGTTTCTCATTGTCGAAAATGAACCTGAAAGTAAACATTTCGTTTGGATGGTGTACACCAATGTCTGTCCTGTACATGTGACTAATGCAACTTGAAACACACACACACACACACACACACACACACTGACAGTAGTATACTCACTGACATACAGGGAGTGTACTAAGCCTATTATCTGAAGGACTATACACACTATCTAGACATCGACCAAAGTCTCAGGTAGATACAGAGCAGAACATCTGTACTCAGCAGGTAGCCTAGTGGTTAGAGCGTTGGACTTGTAACCCAAAACTTGCTAGATCGAATCCCTGAGCTCTGCCAAAGGTTGCTAGATCGAATCCCTGAGCTGCGCCAAAGGTTGCTAGATCGAATCCCTGAGCCGTGCCAAAGGTTGCTAGATCGAATCGCTGAGCTGTCAAGGTACAAATGTGTCGTTCTGCCCCCTTCCTAGACCGTCATTGAAAATAAGAATATTTTCTTAACCGACTTGCCTAGTTAAATAAAAACTCTGCACACACTCACCTTCTGTATAGTAATTTACAACACAAAGGAAACGTATTATATCAATTTCCTTTAGTCCAACTGTACATTAGGCCTATTAGATAACCCGACTGACAGGCGGGGTGTTTAACATACCGTCCTGTCTATGCATATAAGTTAGGCTATAACAGAGGGCTATTATAATACGGTAGTTTCTTTGAGTCCAAATGGATTCATACTAATTCATTGAAGACTGACACGCAAGTCTTGCTGAGTTTCTATTGGTTGGCAACTTTCAATGAAACCTTGACGTTATTACAGAGTTATTGCATTAGCCAAATAAAACTACGATGAGATGGATACTGTCGCCTACAGAGCTACAACAAAATGTTACAGCTTCTATTATGTATCAAAGTGTTATTTCATTGTCTTGCTATAGACATAGGCATATATTGAGTTACATAGGCCTAGAGAGTATTGCAATAGGCTAATTTACAGAAGACACGGAGATCACCAGGATAGATGGACCTGTTCCAGAGCGAGTTGTTATTGACATAATAATACAGGCTCTTACCCTCCAGTGGGCAACAACTTGTCGGCTACTTTTTCTTGGCTACTTTGTCTCCCTGGCTTGAATCACTATATATCGCCGTATATCCCTCCCGTGATACTTCCACTGGTGTTCACCGGCTCGTCAGTACTTGTCTACGGTGTACATTCCGGTCTCCCGGTGGGACTCCACCTTATCCGCCCAAAACGCCCCGGAGCTCCACACTACAGGCCCGACCTGTCTGCCTCAGTCTGATCCTACCGCTCCGCGCGTCCGCTTCCACTCCGCGGAGAAACAACCAGGAAGAAGTTGAGTAACCGGGCTTTCCTCTCTCTAACTCCTCCCATTCTCACTGCTGGAACGCTGACAGTTGAAAACTATTGGAAGTTGACTCTAGTGACGTTTTTCAAAAATATTACCTTGGGATAATTTGACAATATTGGCATAAATTGGATGGGCAGGTAAAGTACAGCCAGAGTGTCAGAGAGTGTGTGTGTGTGTGTGTGGACTGATCTTTTTGTCCCCCTTCCCCTCCTCCTCTCTCTCCCTCTCACTGTCTGTCCCCCTCCTTTCTCCCTCCCTCTCTCTGTCCCCCTTCCCCCTCATCTCTCTCTCTCTCTCCCCTCTCTTCCTATGCCCCCATCCCTCTCTCTCTCTCTATGTCCCCCTCCCCCCCCTCTCTCTCTCTCTCTCTCTCTCTCCATTCAACAGTGAGCTGTAGCCTGGTATGCAGTTCAGTCAGTGGAGTATGCACCCCTCTCTCTTTCTCCCCCTCTATCTATGTCCCCCTTCCCCTCCTCCTCTCTCTCCCTCTCTCTGTCCCCTTCCCCTCCTCTCTCTCTCTCTCTATTCCCCCCTTCCCTTCCCTCCTCTCAATTCAATTCAATTCAAGTGGCTTTATTGGCATGGGAAACATGTGTTAACATTGCCAAAGCAAGTGAGGTAGATAATATACAAAAGTGAAATAAACAATAAAAATTAACAGTAAACATTACACATACAGAAATGTCAAAACAATAAAGACATTACAAATGTCATATTATACATATATGTATATACAGTGTTATAACAATGTACAAATAGTTAAAGAACACAAGGGAAAATAAATAAGCATAAATATGGGTTGTATTTACAATGGTGTTTGTTCTTCACTGGTTGCCCTTTTCTTGTGGCAACAGGTCACAAATATTGCTGCTGTGATGGCACACTGTGGAATTTCACCCAGTAGATATAGGAGTTTATCAAAATTGGATTTGTTTTCGAATTCTTTGTGGATCTGTGTAATCTGAGGGAAATATGTCTCTCCTCTCTCCCTCTCTCTCTATGCCCCCCTTCCCCCTCTCTCTTTCCCCCTTCCCCCTCTCTCTTTCTCTATGTTCCTTCCCCTCCTCCATGCCCCCTTCCCTCTCTCTCTCTCTATGTCCTGTCCCTTCCTCCTCCTCTCTCTATGTCCCCGTCCCTTCCTCCTCCTCTCTCTATGTCCCCGTCCCTTCCTCCTCCTCTCTCTCTATGTCCCTGTCCCTTCCTCCTCTCTCTCTATGTCCCCGTCCCTTCCTCCTCTCTCTCCATGTCCCTGTCCCTTCCTCCTCCTCTCTCTGTCCCCATCCCTTCCTCCTCCTCTCTCTGTCTCCGTCCCCTCCTCCCTCCCTATGTCCCCGCCCCCCTCCTCTCTCCCTATGTCCCCGTCCCTTCCTCCTCTCTCTCCATGTCCCCGTCCCTTCCTCCTCCTCTCTCTGTCCCCGCCCCCTCCTCTCTCTCTATGTCCCCGTCCCTTCCTCCTCCTCCTCTCTCTATGTCCCTGTCCCTTCCTCCTCTCTCTATGTCCCCATCCCTTCCTCCTCCTCTCTCTAGGTCCCCGTCCCTTCCTCCTCCTCTCTATGTCCCTGTCCCTTCCTCCTCTCTCTCCATGTCCCCGTCCCTTCCTCCTCCTCTCTCTGTCCCCGTCCTCTCTCTCTATGTCCCCGTCCCTTCCTCCTCCTCTCTCTAGGTCCCCGTCCCTTCCTCCTCCTCTCTATGTCCCCATCCCTTCCTCCTCTCTCTCTATGTCCCCGTCCCTTCCTCCTCTCTCTCTATGTCCCCGTCCCCTCCTCCCTCCCTATGTCCCCGTCCCTTCCTCCTCCTCTCTCTATGTCCCCGTCCCTTCCTCCTCTCTCTCCATGTCCCCGTCCCCTCCTCCTCTCTCTCCATGTCCCCGTCCCCTCCTCCTCCCTATGTCCCAGTCCCTTCCTCCTCTCTCTCTCTATGTCCCCGTCCCCTCCTCTCTTTCTATGTCCCCGTCCCTTCCTCCTCTCTCTCTATGTCCCCGTCCCTTCCTCCTCCTTTCTCTATGTCCCCGTCCTTTCCTCCTCTCTCTCTATGTCCCCGTCCCTTCCTCCTCCTCTCTCTATGTCCCCGTCCCTTCCTCCTCCTCTCTCTATGTCCCCGCCCCCTCCTCCTCTCTCTATGTCCCCGTCCCTTCCTCCTCTCTCTCTATGTCCCCCCGTCCCTCCTCCTCTCTCTATATCCCCGTCCCTTCCTCCTCTCTCTCTATGTCCCCGTCCCTTCCTCCTCCTCTCTCTATGTCCCCGTCCCTTCCTCCTCCTCTCTCTATGTCCCCGTCCCTTCCTCCTCCTCTCTCCATGTCCCCGTCCCCTCCTCCCTCCCTATGTCCCCGTCCCTTCCTCCTCTCTCTCCATGTGCCCGTCCCTTCCTCCTCTCTCTCCATGTCCCCGTCCCCTCCTCCTCTCTCTCCATGTCCCCGTCCCCTCCTCCCTCCCTATGTCCCCGCCCCCTCCTCCCTATGTCCCCGTCCCCTCCCCTCTCTCTGTCCAGCTTCCCCTCCTCCTCTCTATGTCCCCCTTCCCCTCCTCTCTCTCTCCCTTTCTCTCGCTCTCTCTCTATGTCCCCTTCCCCTCCTCCTCTCTATGTCCCGCTTCCCCTCCTCTCTCTCTCTCTCCCTTTCTCTCGCTCTCTCTCTATGTTCCGCTTCCCCTCTCTCTCTCTCTAACTGCTGACAGGGAAGTCTGAGTCATAGCTCTTAAACATCCTGCCTACTGATTCAGCTGCATAGTGTTAACATAGTAAAGTTCTCCATGTCTACCAGTCATCTGTCAGATACTTTCAAATCAGTTGCGCTTGATCTATTTGCCCTGCCGAGTTTAATAGAACCCACACAAAAAGTCCCACAAGTGCAAACTCAGAACCCTGAACGCTGGTGAAGCAACATGTGGATTTTTTTTCATGTTCTTTCATGTCTCCCATATGTAAACTAAGGGGCACTGAGTTCTTACTGTGTCCTCTGTGTGTGTGGAGGGTGACTTGGGCTGTCCTGTCAGATCAGTCCCACTCTTGCTCCCATGATATCCCACATGGATGTGTGTTCAGTGTTCACTCAGGGTGTCTCACGATCTGGACGTTTGCCCACATACCTGGCTGCACCTTGGCCTTTTACCTGTATACACATACTCCAGCAAATATAATGCTCTTGGGTGTGTATGATTAAACATGTATTTGCATAGTGTGAGTATACTACCACACACACACACGTGTATGAATGAGAGTGTCGTAGACAGTGTATGCTGAATATTTATTTTTATATGTTAGCAGCTGGAAAGGTGTGCACGGTGGTATTGAGGGCAGTCTCTTCTAGGAATGTGCCAAGGGCTTTCAGGGCCACACCCAACTTCCCTTTAATCAATCGCTCTCATCTCCACCCCCTCTCTCTGACTCTCTGACTCACCCCCTGGCCATAGAGCAGAGCCACAGGACTGGGCCTGACTCTGGGCAGCAGATAAACCCTGGCCTGGATCAGCACACTGGAAGCTGGATGGTAAACTAAAGAGTGGATCAGGAGTTTGAGAGAAATCCTGTCTGCAGCAGCACTAGTCTATTGCACTCTCTCTCAACCGTAGAGACATGAGTTGAGAAGGGGAGGTTAAGAGTGGGTTTTAGATCCTCAGTCAATACACACAGACACATGTTAGACATGCATAACAATTAATTATGTTAATTATACAATCAGCTGACTAATCATCTGTAATTATGTTATGTCAGTTAAGAACAAATTCTTATTTACAATGACAGCCTAGGAACAGTTAACTGCCTTGTTCAGGGGCAGAATGACAGATTTTTTACCTTGTCAGCTCAGGGATTTGAACCAGCAACCTTTCAGTTACTGGCCCAACACTCTAACCACTAGGATACCTGCTACCCCTGCCACAGAGTACATACATATACTACACATGCGAAAATGTCTACGTTCCCCTTCTAGTGAGCTTTCCCACAATGCATTTCCCACACTGTAATGTCAAACCTGCGTATCAGGTGACTCACTGCAACCCAAACGCACTGAGGTCAAACACACAGTGGAGCCGAAATGCTTCCAGGTCATTTCTCACCTTAGTGTGGGGGAGTAAAGATAAACAGCAACATGTGTTATTCCCTGTGTGTGTGTGTGTGTAACTGTGATAAATGACAATCATGTGTTGGTTACATAATTAACACACAAGACATCTGTGCTAACTACCTCTGTTGGCTTCAGATTACTGGTTCCAGTCGAGCTGTGTGTGTTTGTGGCTTCTCCAGTATGAAGGAACAAGAAAAGTAAATTACTATACAAGTATGTGACAGAACACTAGAGAGATGAAAACTTCATCTTAAGACACCACACACACACACACACACACACACACACACCCCCCTCAGCGGTTCTGCAGCATTAGTACATACCAGTGTCTGTCGAATGGAATACGGCCGATGCCATAATTAACATAATTACAGTCGGCTGATTCTATAATTAACATAATTACAGTCGGCTGATTCTATAATTAACATAATTACATTGTTATGCATGTAAAGGTTACTCACAAGCTAGATACACACCCGGTGGTATTTATTTAACCTTATACCAGGGAAGACCCTTGTGTCACGTTCGTCATAACGAGGAGACCAAGGTGCAGCGTGATAAGAATACATTCTTCTTTAATAAACAAAGAACACGTAAACAAAATAACAACACAACCGTGACACTAATTACAACACGTGCTGCCATGCAACTACACATAGACAATAACCCACCAACCAAAAATGGAAAAATGGCAACCTAAATAGGATCCCCAATCAGAGACAACGATAAACAGCTGTCTCTGATTGTGAACCAATTCAGGCCACCATAGACCTACATTTACCTAGACAATACCGAAACCCCATAGATATACAAAAAAACCTAGACAAGTAACACATACATACCACCCTCGTCACACCCTGACCTAACCAAAATAATAAAGAAAACAAAGACAACTAAGGTCAGGGGGTGACACCTTGTCTTTATGAGGGCGTTCTCATCCCAGCCAGAGGCAGTGTTATCGACTGGTAGAAAATCACGGCAGTACACTAACCCAATTTTAGATGTTATGCATTTCCTTGACCTTACTGAAACTACACCTAACCTAAATTAATGTTGACCCCTATGTCTAAATGTAAACATTTCTGCTGCCGGTTGAATATCCACTTCTTTTCAATAAGGCCTAAATACCTAGGTTACCATTACAAGATATAAACTCAGCAAAAAAAGAAACAACCTCTTACTGTCAACCTCGTTTATTTACAGCAAACTTAACATGTGTAAATATTTGAATGAACATTACAAGATTCAACAACTGAGACATAAACTGAACAAGTTCCACAGACATGTGACTAACAGAAATGGAATAAAGTGTCCCTGAACAAAGGGGGAGGGGGGTCAAAATCAAAAGTAACAGTCAGTATCTGATGTGGCCACCAGCTGCATTAAGTTCTGCAGAGCATCTCCTCCTCATGGACTGCACCAGATTTGCCAGTTCTTGCTGTGAGATGTTACTCCACTCTTCCACCAAGGCACCTGCAAATTCCCAGACATTTCTGGGAGGGAATGGCCCTAGCCCCCAACAGGTCCCAGACGTGCTCAATGGGATTGAGATCCGGGCTCTTCGCTGGCCATGGCAGAACACTGACATTCCTGTCTTGCAGGAAATCATGCACAGAACGAGCAGTATGGCTGGTGGCATTGTCATGCTGGAGGGTCATGTCAGGATGAGCCTGCAGGAAGGGTACCACATGAGGGAGGAGGATGTCTTCCCTGTAACGCACAGGGTTGAGACTGTCTGCAATGACAACAAGCTCAGTCCGATAATGCTGTGACACGCCACCCCAGACCATGACGGACCCTCCACCTCCAAATCGATCCCGCTCCAGAGTACAGGCCTCGGTGTAACGCACATTCCTTTGACGATAAACACAAATCTGACCATCACCCCTGGTGAGACAAAACTGTGACTTGTTAGGCAAGAGCACTTTTTGCCAGTCCTGTCTGGTCCAGCAACGGTGGGTTTGTGCCCATAGGCGACGTTGTTGCCGGTGATGTCTGGTGAGGGCCTGCCTTACAACAGGCCTACAAGCCCTCAGTCCAGCCTCTCAGCCTATTACGGACAGTCTGAGCACTGATGGAGGGATTGTGCATTCCTGATGTAACTTGGGCAATTGTTGTTGTCATCCTGTACCTGTCCCGCAGGTGTGATGTTCAGATGTACCGATCCTGTGCAGGTGTTGTTACACGTGGCCACTGAGAGGACGATCAGCTGTCCGTCCTGTCTCCCTGTCTTAGGCATCTCACACTACGGACATTGCAATTTATTGCCCTGGTCACATCTGCAGTCCTCATGCCTCCTTGCAGCATGCCTAAGGCATGTTCACGCAGATGAGCAGGGTCCCTGGGCATCTGTCTTTTGGTGTTTTTCAGAGTCAGTAGAAAGGCCTCTTTTGTGTCCTATGTTTTCATAACTGTGACCTTAATTGCCTACCGTCTGTAAGCAGTTAGTATCTTAACGACCGTTCCACAGGTGCATGTTCATTAATTGTTTATGGTTCATTGAACAAACATGGGAAACAGTGTTTAAAACCCTTTACAATGAAGATCTGTGAAGTTATTTGGATCTTTACGATTTATCTTTGCTGAGTTTATGTGTGTATGTGTCTGTCTGTGTGACTGTCAGTGGTAGAAAAAGTACTACATTCTCATACTTGAGTAAAAGTAAAGATATTACTAGAAAATGACTCAAGTAAAAGTGAAAGTCACCCAGTAAAATAATACTTGAGTAAAAGTCTTAAAGTATTTGGTTTCAAATATATTTTAAGTGTCAAAAGTAAAAGTACAAATAATTTTTAAAAATCCTTAAATTAAGCAAACCAGACGGCACAATTTTAAAAAATTACGGATTGCCACAAACTCCAACACTCCAACATAATTTACAAACAAAGCATTTGTGTTTAGTGAGTCCACCAGATCAGAGGCAGTAGGGATGACCAGGGATGTTCT
Organism: Oncorhynchus tshawytscha; assembly: GCF_018296145.1. Classification (NCBI taxonomy): domain Eukaryota; kingdom Metazoa; phylum Chordata; class Actinopteri; order Salmoniformes; family Salmonidae; genus Oncorhynchus; species Oncorhynchus tshawytscha. Next base: position 30,375,391 of record NC_056459.1, read on the forward strand.
CTGTTTAGTGAGTCCACCAGATCAGAGGCAGTAGGGATGACCAGGGATGTTCTCTGTTTAGTGAGTCCACCAGATCAGAGGCAGTAGGGATGACCAGGGATGTTCTCTGTTTAGTGAGTCCACCAGATCAGAGGCAGTAGGGATGACCAGGGATGTTCTCTGTTTAGTGAGTCCTCCAGATCAGAGGCAGTAGGGATGACCAGGGATGTTATCTGTTTAGTGAGTCCTCCAGATCAGAGGCAGTAGGGACGACCAGGGATGTTCTCTGTTTAGTGAGTCCACCAGATCAGAGGCAGTAGGGACGACCAGGGATGTTCTCTGTTTAGTGAGTCCACCAGATCAGAGGCAGTAGGGATGACCAGGGATGTTATCTGTTTAGTGAGTCCACCAGATCAGAGGCAGTAGGGATGACCAGGGATGTTATCTGTTTAGTGAGTCCTCCAGATCAGAGGCAGTAGGGATGACCAGGGATGTTCTCTGTTTAGTGAGTCCACCAGATCAGAGGCAGTAGGGATGACCAGGGATGTTCTCTGTTTAGTGAGTCCACCAGATCAGAGGCAGTAGGGATGACCAGGGATGTTCTCTGTTTAGTGAGTCCACCAGATCAGAGGCAGTAGGGATGACCAGGGATGTTCTCTTGATGTGTGTGAATTGGACCATTTTCCTGTCCAGCTAAGCATTCAAAATGTATCGAGTACTTTTGGGTGTCAGGGAAAATGTATGAAATAAAAAGCACATTATTTTCTTTAGGAATGTAGTGAAGTAAAAGTAAAAGTTGTCAACAATATAAATAGTAAAGCAAAGTACAGATACCCCCAAAAACTACTTTAGTATTACTTTAAAGTATTTTTACTTAAGTACTTTACACCACTGGTGACTGTCTGTGTTGCATTCATGTTGGTGATGTTTGTTTATTCTTATCCGTGTGAGACTCTCAATCCACAAACACGTAACATAGACAACTGTATTTAATCTGTTTAAAAGCAGACAGCTCAGCAGCAAATAAATAATTAATAAAGAATGATGTACAAATGATTCAGAACCACAACATCAAACAGGGGACCTCAATAAACAACATCAAGGGCAGAAGAACAATCACAAAACATTCACAACTTTGCTTCTACCCACGGAACCCTCTCTAACTATGAGCCATGGTAATATCTGTAATTGTACACAGTGGTCGTTTTTACAGTGTACGGTTCCAGGGTTCAGTCTGTGTGTTTGTCTGCTGTGTCAGTCGAAGTCTGCCTCCTGGCCTCATCCAGTGCCTCCTCTAGATGGCAGAGCTGAGACAACTTCAGCTGTTCTATACCCCCCCACACACACACACACACACACACACACACACACACACACACACACACACACACACACACACACACACACACACAAACAGACATAGATACATCACAGTTGCACACCCGATGGTGCTAATAGCCCATGTTAAAGTCTATTGTGTTTAAAGTCATCAGAGTTTCTTACCAGCCTTCAGCAGCTGAGACTTGGCGTTTTCAACGCTCTCTATTTCAGCAGGCAGTCTGTCTGGGCTCTGGATGGAAGACACAACACTTAGTATTCACAGATCTGGAAAGAATCTTTCAGATTTCTCACAGATACAAGCAGACAAACTCACAAAGACAGAGTGCAGGTTCTTATGCTGCTCTATCAGCTGCTGGAGCTGGTTTTCAAACTTCATCCTGTCAGAAAAAAAACACACAATACATAGTCTGATCTCTCTAATGGCTGTTGGTTCAAGCCCCCATTCTGACTGTTCCCCCTGCACCGCTACATAGTTACCGGTGTTTCCTGTGTTTGAGCTTAGTCTCCTGGATCTGGCATCTGTACTGTTCTATCAGGTCCTCACTCTTCCTGTTAAGCTGCTGCTGCCTGTGAACAAGGACACATACACACTTAACTTGTTCAGGTGCTGGACAGGAGATGAGGAATGTCAACCACTGTGATATGCTTCCTTCCACTGTGATTTATTGAGACGCACAGACCGACGTTTCTTATAAATTTACATTTAACCTTTATTTAACTAGGCAAGTCAGTTAAGAACAAATTCTTATTTACAATGATAGCCTACTCCGGCCAAACGTGCGCTGCCCTATGGGACTCCCAATCATGGCCGGATGTGATACAGCCTGGATTTGAACCTGGGACTGTAGTGACGCCTCTCACACTGAGATGCGGTGCCTTAGACCACTGTCTTTGTCAGGTCCTACAGAATTGAGCGTTCAAATAAATCAGAGTTCATTTCTTTCCCAGCAGCAGCTTTCTGACATATGCCATGTCTTCATCCTGTTTTGTCAGGATTTTTAGAGTCAAAGTTTCCACCTGCAGATGTGTAGACTTGAACCAAACACCAGATGTTGCTGAATAACTCCTCACATCACAGGTTTGGTTCGGTATGTTAGTCCATGATGCCAATAAATCCATTGTTCTGTTTTCAAGTCTTTCCCGTTGTATATGATTTAATCTTAAACTGACCCTGAATAGAGATCATGTCCGCTCTAGGCCTGCATAAACATGAAGATATGCTGCCATCTAGTGTTTGATCTGAAGAAGGGATCTGGTCTGGAAGCTGGCTACTTGACCATAACAAGGTGGGTGGAGACTGGTGAGAGGGGAAGGTGCATACCAGGCAGGTGTAACTGCTCACCTGGTAGAGTCCTGTTCCATCTCTTCACATTGGAACTGCAGCACCATGCACGACTCTGGGATAAAAACATCATCAGTTTTAAATTGACAAAAACAACTGTAAACGTATTACCTTTGAGAGCACTATGGATTTCAGGCATAGAAGGGAATGATTGGTAGTAGTGACTGATTTTGGTAGTAGGTTCATTCATGTGTTGTAATATTCGGTAACTAGAAAATTAAGAATGACTGACTGATAAATGGGATCAGATATTTGAGACTGACCACAATCATCAGCTCTAACATCAGCATACCATTGAGATGAGTCAGTGTGTAATATAACAAACCCTGAAAGTCAAATAAGACAAACGTCTCCACTAAAGGCTTACTCTATTCTAAGCCAATCGTCATTCTGTTGCCATGATGTCATGGCAGGAATCTCTCAGTATTTCCAGAATGGCTACTTTTCTCATGACATAAATATAAAAGTATCTTACTTTTTTAACAAAGCGAAGAGAAAAAAAAACCTATAAAAATAAGTGGACGACCTTGTAAAAATACTATAACAACTTAATACAACGCCTAGCAACCTTTTCTAGCGATGTTAGCCTCATTATAAGCTGTGCTAAGGCCATAAAAATTAGGAAGTTGTGTATCTCTTTAGTGGAAGGTTGAGGACATTACTTTTGGCGATAATCTTTAAAATTTTCCGTTTTTATTTTTGAGAAATGTGAGGGGCATCTGTTAAACGGTGAATAAAATGTGTATGGCCTTAAACGTAAAAGTGAGTGTTCTGTGTGTTGTCACCTTCTTTCTCTTTGTGGACTCCCTCCAGTTGGTAAGCTTCCGTCTGTACTGGGGGAAGAACAAGTGATGCTGGTGTCCTCAATTTTGTACACTTCAGGACTACTAGAAAACCAAAACTACTAAGCATCACTTTATATTTTTCTAAACTGTTCCAATACTTTAAACAAGAAGCCTGTCTTCGAAGTAGGCTTATCTCTGATCTGAGATGGTTGGATGGCTGAAAGCAGGAGATCATTTCCCCCCAATCTAGTCATATTGGATTAGTGATTACCCAAAGGAAGCAACCCACTAGGCACACACTGGTTGAATCAACATGGTTTCCACATAATTTCAATTAAATTAAGTGGAAACAATGTTGAATAGATGTTGAATTGATGTCTGTGTCCAGTGGGAAGGAAAGAATAACAAAGGATGTAGCTAATATTACTTAGTATGAGAGCAAAACCAGATTTCTTCAAGGTTTCTTACAGGCATCGAGTTCTTCCTGCAGAGAGTCTCTGAGTGACTGGGCCTCTTTCACCTCCTCCTCTATAGCTCTCTTACCTGAGAGGAAACACCAAAAACACATACATCCACACCACTGTATGCATAACCACACTTACTGACACAAAACCATTATGGCTTGCAGGATGCTATCTTCAGCTAGATCAATTATGACAAAAAATACTGAATCAAATTTTTGTTATTAGCCTGAGTTCTTCATTTATCATGTATATTTTAAACCCTAATCAACCTTGCTCTTCCATTAGGCATATATGATTAATTTGTAGTGTGGAAGGGGTTAATAATGGCTACCTTGTTGCAGCCTTTTAAGTTTATTCATCAGATGCTCAACTTTGGGCTCGACATCTTCATGCCCACCTGAAATATATATCAGCTTGACATCTTAGGACATTATTCTCAAGGCAAATATTTGAAAACATTTTTGATATGAGATATATCTAGCAAAGGCAAACATTTTGTATGTTTGCCTAACATTACCCTCTTTCGTAGAAGGTCTAAGGACATCCTCAACATTAAAAGATGAACCTGTAAAGAAACAAACAAGTGCTATTGAGAAATAACCATAGCTAACGTTAGCTGGGAGGGAAAAGGCTAGGAAGTTAGCTACAATAGCTACTCCACATTCAATAGATATCTATAGTATCTATCTACAGTAGTTAGCTAGCTAGCTAACTTCTTATCAAGTTGGACACCAAGTACACTTCTAAAACATATAAATATATATATATATATCACTAGCTTGTTAATTATCACTAACCTACATACACGCTCATTTTGAATACTTTGATTTCTCCTTCCAAAAAGAAAGAGAAAACGACCTTTTTATCGTGAAATAAATTCTCCTAACATTTAAAATATAGATAACTGTCTGCGGTCTTTCCCTCAGGGACGTTATAAATTGGCGGCATTCGACGTGTGATCGCAGCGCGCGGGGCAGGGCCGGGTTAGGACAACCTCGCCCCGTTCCGCGACAGGTGCCCGATGGGCCAGCAGCACAACGACGGGGTTCTCTTTGTCTACTAGCAGAAAGCTTGTGATTATTTTTGCTATTTTATGTTCTTGTTGCCCATAAGAGGTATATCCAGAGCTGCTTTCACTTTCTGAAAAGTGTTGAATATTTATTGATTCAAGACATTTCAGCTTTTCATTTTTTATTAAACATAATACTGTGTATTGTGTATAGATCAGTGAAATCTCAATTTAATACATTTTTAATTTAGGCTGTAACATAACAAAATGTGGAAAAAGTCAAAGGGTGTGAATACTTTCTAAATGCACGTATATCAAATCAAATCAAATCAAACTTTATTTGTCACATGCGACGAATGAAAGTGTAGACTTTACCGTGAAATTATAAAAGCCCTTAACTAACAGTATAGTTCAAATATTTACCAAGTAGACTAAAATAAAAAGTAATAATAAAAAGTAACACAATAAGAGTAACAATAATGAGGCTATATACAGGGGGCACCGGTACCGAGTCAGTTTGCTGGGTACAGGTTAGTTGAGGTAATTTGTACATGTAGGTGGGGGTGAAGTGACTATGCATAGTTGATAATAAACAGCGAGTAGCAGCAGTGTACAAAAGGGGGGGGGATCAATGTAAATTGTCTGTTGGCGATTTTATTCATTGAGTGCGGTAGCAGAGAAAACAGACTGGAGTCTCTGACAATTTTACGAGCTTTCCTCTGACACCGCCTGGTATAGAGGTCCTGGATGGCAGGAAGTGATGTACTGGGCCGTTCGCACAACCTTCTGTGCGCCTTACGGTCAGATGCCGAGCAGTTGCCGTACCAGGCGGTGATGCAACAGGTCAGGATGCTCTTGATGGTGCAGCTGTAGTACCTTTTCAAATCCAAATCAAATCAAATTGTATTTGTCACATACACATGGTTAGCAGATGTTAATGCGAGTGTAGCGAAATGCTTGTGCTTCTAGTTCCGACAATGCAGTAATAACCAACGAGTAATCTAACCTAACAATTCCACAACTACTACCTTGTACACACAAGTGTAAAGGGATGAAGAATATGTACATACAAATATATGAATGAGTGATGGTACAGAACGGCATAGGGAAGATGCAGTAGATGGTATAGAGTACAGTATATACATATGAGATGAGTAATGTAGGGTATGTAAACATTATATTAAGTGGCATTGTTTAAAGTGGCTAGTAATACATTACATCAAGATGGCAAGATGCAGTAGGTGATATAGAGTACAGTATATACATATGAGATGAGTAATGTAGGGTATGTAAACATTATATTAAGTGGCATTGTTTAAAGTGGCTAGTGATACATTTTTTACATCCATTTTTTCATTGTTAAAATGGCTGGAGTTGAGTCAGTGTGTTGGCAGCAGCCACTCAATGTTATTGGTGGCTGTTTAACAGTTTGATGGCCTTGAGATAGAAGCTGTTTTTCAGTCTCTCGGTCCCTGCTTTGATGCACCTGTACTGACCTCGCCTTCTGGATTACAGAGGGGTGAACAGGCAGTGGCTCGGGTGGTTGTTGTCCTTGATGATCTTTATGGCCTTCCTGTGACATCGGGTGGTGTAGGTGTCCTGGAGGGCAGGTAGTTTGCCCCCGGTGATGCGTTGTGCAGACCTCACTACCCTCTGGAGAACCTTGCGGTTGTGGGCGGAGCAGTTGCCGTACCAGGCGGTGATACAGCCCGACAGGATGCTCTCGATTGTGCATCTGTAAAAGTTTGTGAGTGCTTTTGGTGACAAGCCAAATTTCTTCAGCCTCCTGAGGTTGAAGAGGCGCTGCTGCGCCTTCTTCACCACTGTCTGTGTGGGTGGACCAATTCAGTTTGTCTGTGATGTGTACGCCGAGGAACTTAAAACTCCACTACTGTCCCGTCGATGTGGATAGGGGGGTGCTCCCTCTGCTGTTTCCTGAAGTCCACGATCATCTCTTTGTTTTGTTGACGTTGAGTGTGAGGTTATTTTCCTGACACCACACTCCAAGGGCCCTCACCCCCTCCCTGTAGGCCGTCTCATCGTTGTCGGTGATCAGGCCTACCACTATTGTGTTGTTTGCAAACTTAATGATGGCGTTGGAATCGTGTTTGGCCACGCAGTCGTGGGTGAACAGGGAATACAGTAGGGGACTAAGTACACACCCCTGGGGGGCCCCAGTGTTAAGGATCAGCGTGGCAGATGTGTTGTTGCCTACGCTTACCACTTGGGGGTGGCCTGTCAGGATGTCCAGGATCCAGTTGCAGAGGGAGGTGTTTAGTCCCAGAGTCCTTAGCTTAGTGATGAGCTTCATGGGCACTATAGTGTTGAACGCTGAGCTGTAGTCAATGAATAGCATTCTCACATAGGTGTTCCTTTTGTCCAGGTGAGAAAGGGCAATGTGGAGTGTGATTGAGATTGCGTCATCTGTGGATCTGTTGGGGCGGTATGCGAATTGGAGTGGGTCTAGGGTTTCTGAGAGGATGCTGTTGATGTGAGCCATGACCAGCTTTTCAAAGCACTTCATGGCAACCGACGAGTGCTACGGGGTGGTAGTCATTTAGGCAGGCTACCTTTACTTCCTTGGGCACAGGGACTATGGTGGTCTGCTTGAAACATGTAGGTTGAAAATGTCAGTGAAGTTTCAAGTATATTGTGAAAAATTGCAGGCCACACTACTTGCCTAGAGAGTTCTCAGCTATACTTTTCGTGGTTGTTTATTTTCTTTTCTTATGGCCTTATAGAGTTGGTTGAGAGCGGTCTTAGTGCCAGCTTCGTTCAGTGGTGGTAAATAGACAGCTACAAATAATTTAGATGAGAACTCTCTTGGTAGATAGTGTGGTCGACAGCTTATCATAAGGTACTCTACCTCAGGCGAGCAATACCTCAAGACTTCTTCAATATTAGACATCGCGCACCAGCTGTTATTGACAAATAGACACACACCCCCACCCCTCGTCTTACCAGAGGTAGCGTCTCTGTTCTGCCGGTGCATGGAAAATCCTGCCAGCTCTATATTGTCTGTTTCGTGGTTCAGCCACTTCTCGTGAAACATAAGATGTTACAGTTTTTGATGTCCCGTTGGTAGGAAGATCTTAATAGTTGGTCATCAATTTTATTTTCCAAAGATGCACATTAGCAAGAAGAACGGATGGCAGTGGGAGTTTACTCGCTTGCCTACGGATTCTCAGAAGGCTGCCCGATCTGCAGCCCCTTTTCCTGCGTCTTTTCTTCACGTAGAAGGCATGGATGTGGGAATGTTCCAGTGAAAACAGGAAATCCTTCTCGTCGGACTCGTTAAAGCAGAATCACTGTTCTGATGTCCAGAAGTTTTTTTCAGTCATAAGAGACAGTAAGCAGCAACATTATGTACACAATAGGTTTAAAAGGTAAGTTAAAAAAAAAAAATTGTGACGTCTGGTTTACTTTAAACGATCAGACCCTTTTTTTTTCAATTTCCTCCTAAAATGACATACCCAAATCTAACTTCCTGTAGCTCAGGACCTGAAGCAAGGATATGCATATTCTTAATACCATTTGAAAGGAAACACTTTGAAGTTTGTGGAAATGTGAAATGAATGTAGGAGAATATAACACATTAGATCTGGTAGAAGATAATACAAAGAAAGTGTTTTGTTTGTTTCTTCATCATCTTTGAAATGCAAGAGAAAGGTCGCAATGTATTATTGCAGTTTATGTGCACTTTAGATTTTGGCCACTAGATGGCAGCAGTGTATGTGCAAAGGTATAGACTGATCCAATGAACTATTGCATTACTGTTCAAAATGTTGTATCAAGACTGCCCAAATGTGCCTAACTGGTTTATTGATACATTTTCAAGTATATAACTGTGCACTCTCCTCAAACAATAGCATGGTATTCATTCACTGTAATAGCTACTGTACATTGGACAGTGCAGTTAGATTAACAAGAATTTAAGCTTTCTGCTCATAGTGAAATAGTATTTTACTGGGTGACTTTCACTTTTGCTTGAGTCGTGTTCTGTTAAGGTATCTTTATATTTACTCACATATGACAATTTGGTACTTATTCCACCACTGGTCACACACACACACACACACACACACACACACACACACCCAGTGTGTGTGTGTGTGTGTGTGTGTGTGTGTGTCTGTGTGTGTGTGTGTGTGTGTGTGTGTGTGTGTGTGGTGTGTGTGTGTGTGTCTCTGTGTGTGTGTGTGTGTGTGTGTGTGTGTGTGTGTGTGTGTGTGTGTGTGTGTGTGTGTGTGTGTGAGCTACAGACTCCAAGGTTGTTATACATTCCACACTTGGAATTCAACTGTTTCTGTTCTGGTGTCCTCGATGTCTCTTATCTTCACTTCAAACTTGCACTTCCTTTCTCTCTCTTTGCTCCTCCTCTCTCCCTCCCCTCCTGTCGACCCTGGCTGTTCCAGCCTCGCAGTTCCCACCACACACACACACACACACACACACACACACACAGTGTAAGGAGAGACAGACGGTCATGTTGTAAAAGGGTTTATTTATTTCATTTATTCAAACTGTCCTTAACAGCATCATCATTAACAGAGGTATCAGATAGTAAACAAACTCAACTGTTGCAAATACACACACGTACACCACTCACACACACACACACACACACACACACAAAAACACACACACAGACACACACACACAAAACACACACACACACAAACAAACACACACACACACACACACACACACACACACACACACACACACACACACACACACACACACACACACACAAAAACACACACACACACACACACACACACACAAACACACACACACACACACACACACACACACACACAAAAACACACACAAAAACACAGCCGAAGCCGTGGCAAGTGAGATGTGTGTGCCGAGCATAGAGGAATTATAACACAAGCTATTGGGGGGAAAACGTTAAACAATGTGAACTGCCTGATAGTGGTACTAACATTTAGGTGCATGTTGCATAGGAGACTTCGGTGTTGTGAGTGGGCAGCTGAATGACTACGGATGTGTAGTCCTGTACTGTGATTGGCTTAGACATCAGGGAATACAGGAAGAGTTTGTACACATGAAAACAATGAACAGAAACACTGTTTTAGCACCTGAATCAACGGCCAACCCTAACTAAAACACACACACACACGTGTTAGCTCCAATGAACAGAACAGAATTATAGTACTGTACCAGAAATTCTGCAATCACCTAACTGTTCATCTGTCATGGTGTTTGTTTTTACAACAACTATTTCAATAGTACTGTAATTGTACTCTATTAAGACATATTTGGTGAAGTTATGCCAGTTTGTGATGTCACCGGGATACAATATATCAAATAAAAACAGTTTGACCAACAGAACGGAGAAGAATTCAGGAGCAATGACTATTAAACATGGAAGATCCTCGGATCAGCTGAACACAGCGAAGAGTTTACATCACAACCAAAATAGGCAGGCACTTATTCTCGCAAGAGTTAAGAAACTGATTAAAGAGACAAACACAAAACCAACCACGTGAACATGAATCTTCATTTACAAAAATAAAATTAAAAAAACACACTCTGTGATGTCAGAGAAGGTAAAAAAGGCACATCATCATCATCAACAACAACAACAACATCAACAACAACAAACCAGGCTCGTCTATTAACACAAATGTAGGACTTTGTCCCAATGCTCTTTACGTTGATTGTCTCCTTCCTCATCCTCCTGCTTTCCTTACTGCCCTCTCTCATTCCTCCCCTCCTGCTTTCCTTACTGCCCTCTCTCATTGCTCCCCTCCTGCTTTCCTTACTGCCCTCTCTCATTCCTCCCCTCCTGCTTTCCTTACTGCCCTTCTCATTCCTCCCCTCCTGCTTTCCTCACTGCCCTCTCTCATTCCTCCCCTCCTGCTTTCCTTACTGCCCTATCTCATTCCTCCCCTCCTGCTTTCCTTACTGCCCTCTCTCATTCCTCCCCTCCTGCTTTCCTTACTGCCCTCTCTCATTCCTCCCCTCCTGCTTTCCTCACTGCCCTCTCTCATTCCTCCCCTCCTGCTTTCCTTACTGCCCTCTCTCATTCCTCCCCTCCTGCTTTCCTTACTGCCCTCTCTCATTCCTCCCCTCCTGCTTTCCTTACTGCCCTCTCTCATTCCTCCCCTCCTGCTTTCCTTACTGCCCTCTCTCATTCCTCCCCCCTGCTTTCCTCACTGCCCTCTCTCATTCCTCCCCTCCTGCTTTCCTTACTGCCCTCTCTCATTCCTCCCCTCCTGCTTTCCTTACTGCCCTCTCTCATTCCTCCCCTCCTGCTTTCCTTACTGCCCTCTCTCATTCCTCCCCTCCTGCCGACACCAGACTACTCAGCTCACAGAAGACTGGACAGGTCGAAGGTAAGTATAGTGATGTTTGTTACTCAACCCATTACTCAGAACAAAACTTGCCTCTCTCTCTCTCTGGTTTTCTCTATACATCTGACCCTGTATCACTCACCCCCTCCCCCCCCCCTCCGCACACACACACACACACACACACACACACACACACACACACACACACACACACACACACACACACACACACACACACACACACACAGTCTGTCTTATAGCTCGTCGCGTGGGGTTTAGTCTGTCTTATAGCTCGTCGCGTGGGGTCTAGTCTGTCTTATAGCTCGTCGCGTGGGGTCTAGTCTGTCTTATAGCTCGTCGTGTGGGGTCTAGTCTGTCTTATAGCTCGTCGCGTGGGGTCTAGTCTGTCTTATAGCTCGTCGTGTGGGGTCTAGTCTGTCTTATAGCTCGTCGCGTGGGATCTAGTCTGTCTTATAGCTCGTCTTGTGGGGTCTAGTCTGTCTTATAGCTCGTTGTGTGGGGTCTCGTCTCTCTTGTAGCTCGTCGTGTGGGGTCTAGTCTGTCTTATAGCTCGTCGCGTGGGGTCTAGTCTGTCTTATAGCTCGTCGTGTGGGGTCTAGTCTGTCTTATAGCTCGTCGTGTGGGGTCTGGTCTGTCTTATAGCTCGTCGTGTGGGGTCTGTCTTATAGCTCGTCACGTGGGGTCTAGTCTGTCTTATAGCTCGTCACGTGGGGTCTAGTCTGTCTTATAGCTCGTCGTGTGGGGTCTGGTCTGTCTTATAGCTCGTCGTGTGGGGTCTGTCTTATAGCTCGTCACGTGGGGTCTAGTCTGTCTTATAGCTCGTCACGTGGGGTCTGGTCTAGTCTGTCTTATAGCTCGTCGTGTGGGGTCTAGTCTGTTTATAGCTCGTCGTTGGGGTCTCGTCTCTCTTATAGTTTGTCTTGTGGGGTCTAGTCTGTCTTATAGCTCGTTGTGTGGGGTCTCGTCTCTCTTATAGCTCATCGTGTGGGGTCTGGTCTGTCTTATAGCTCGTCGTGTGGGGTCTCGTCTGTCTTATAGCTCGTCTTGTGGGGTCTAGTCTGTCTTATAGCTCGTCGTGTGGGGTCTAGTCTGTCTGAAAGCTTGTCGTGTGGGGTCTGTCTTATAGCTCGTCGTGTGGGGTCTAGTCTGTCTTATAGCTCGTCGTGTGGGTTCTGGTCTAGTCTGTCTTATAGCTCGTTGTGTGGGGTCTGGTCTGTCTTATAGCTCGTCGTGTGGGGTCTGGTCTGTCTAATAGCTCGTTGTGTGGGGTCTCGTCTGTCTTATTGCTGGTCGTGTGGGGTCTAGTCTGTCTTATAGTTCGTCGCGTGGGGTCTCGTCTCTCTTATAGCTCGTCGCGTGGGGTCTGTCTTATAGCTCGTTGTATGGGGTCTAGTCTGTCTTATAGCTCGTCGTGTGGGGTCTCGTCTGTCTTATAGCTCGTCGCGTGGGGTCTAGTCTGTCTTATAGCTCGTCGTATGGGGTCTAGTCTGTCTTATAGCTCGTCGTGTGGGGTCTGGTCTGTCTTATAGCTCGTCGTGTGGGGTCTGTCTTATAGCTCGTCACGTGGGGTCTAGTCTGTCTTATAGCTCGTCGTGTGGGGTCTGGTCTAGTCTGTCTTATAGCTCGTCGTGTGGGGTCTAGTCTGTTTATAGCTCGTCGTGTGGGGTCTCGTCTCTCTTATAGTTCGTCTTGTGGGGTCTAGTCTGTCTTATAGCTCGTTGTGTGGGGTCTCGTCTCTCTTATAGCTCATCGTGTGGGGTCTGGTCTGTCTTATAGCTCGTCGTGTGGGGTCTCGTCTGTCTTATAGCTCGTCTTGTGGGGTCTAGTCTGTCTTATAGCTCGTCGTGTGGGGTCTAGTCTGTCTGAAAGCTCGTCGTGTGGGGTCTAGTCTGTCTTATAGCTCGTCGTGTGGGGTCTAGTCTGTCTTATAGCTCGTCGTGTGGGTTCTGGTCTAGTCTGTCTTATAGCTCGTTGTGTGGGGTCTGGTCTGTCTTATAGCTCGTCGTGTGGGGTCTGGTCTGTCTAATAGCTCGTTGTGTGGGGTCTCGTCTGTCTTATTGCTGGTCGTGTGGGGTCTAGTCTGTCTTATAGCTCGTCGCGTGGGGTCTCGTCTCTCT
>NC_056459.1:30393774-30543774 GCF_018296145.1 Oncorhynchus tshawytscha
CGTAGGTACGCAAACGGGTGTGGCTACAGGGGTGGGACAGGGGGGGATGGGGAGGGAATGAGCAAATACGTCATAGAAGACAGACTAAATGTCACCCCCTCTCCTCTATCATCACCCTGTCTCCTCTATCATCACCCCCTCTCCTCTATCATCACCTCCCTCTCCTCTATCATCACCCTGTCTCCTCTATCATCACCTCCCTCTCCTCTATCATCACCTCCCTCTCCTCGATCATCACCTCCCTCTCCTCTATCAACACCCTGTCTCCTCTATCATCACCTCCCTCTCCTCTATCATCACCCCCTCTCCTCTATCATCACCCCCTTCTCCTCTATCATCACCCCCCCTCTCCTCTATCATCACCTCCCTCTCCTCTATCATCACCCCCTCTCCTCTATCATCACCCCCGTCTCCTCTATCATCACCCTGTCTCCTCTATCATCACCTCCCTCTCCTCTATCATCACCCTCTCTCCTCTATCATCACCCCCTCTCCTCTATCATCACCCCTCTCCTCTATCATCACCCCCTCTCCTCTATCATCACCCTCCTCCCCTCTATCATCACCTCCCTCTACTCTATCATCACCCCCTTCTCCTCTATCATCACCCTGTCTCCTCTATCATCACCTCCCTCTCCTCTATCATCACCTCCCTCTCCTCGATCATCACCTCCCTCTCCTCTATCATCACCCCCTCTCCTCTATCATCACCTCCCTCTCCTCTATCATCACCTCCCTCTCCTCTATCATCACCCCCTCTCCTCTATCATCACCCCCTTCTCCTCTATCATCACCCCCCTTCTCCTCTATCATCACCCCCTCTCCTCTATCATCACCTCCCTCTCCTCTATCATCACCTCCCTCTCCTCTATCATCACCCCCTCTCCTCTATCATCACCCTGTCTCCTCTATCATCACCTCCCTCTCCTCTATCATCACCTCCCTCTCCTCTATCATCACCCCCTCTCCTCTATCATCACCTCCCTCTCCTCTATCATCACCCCCTCTCCTCTATCATCACCCCCTTCTCCTCTATCATCACCCCCTTCTCCTCTATCATCACCCCCTCTCCTCTATCATCACCTCCCTCTCCTCTATCATCACCTCCCTCTCCTCTATCATCACCCCCTCTCCTCTATCATCACCCTGTCTCCTCTATCATCACCTCCCTCTCCTCTATCATCACCTCCCTCTCCTCTATCATCACCCCCTCTCCTCTATCATCACCCTGTCTCCTCTATCATCACCTCCCTCTCCTCTATCATCACCCTCCTCTCCTCTATCATCACCCTCCTCTCCTCTATCATCACCCTGTCTCCTCTATCATCACCTCCCTCTCCTCTATCATCACCCTCTCTCCTCTATCATCACCTCCCTCTCCTCTATCATCACCCCCTCTCCTCTATCATCACCCTCCTCCCCTCTATCATCACCCCCTCTCTCCTCTATCATCACCCTCCTCTCCTCTATCATCACCCTCCTCTCCTCTATCATCACCCCCTCTCCTCTATCATCACCCTCCTCTCCTCTATCATCACCCTCCTCTCCTCTATCATCACCCCCTCTCCTCTATCATCACCCCCTCTCCTCTATCATCACCCCCTTCTCCTCTATCATCACCCCCCTCTCCTCTATCATCACCTCTCTCTCCTCTATCATCACCTCTCTCTCCTCTATCATCACCTCTCTCTCCTCTATCATCACCCTCCTCTACTCTATCATCACCTCTCTCTCCTCTATCATCACCCTCCTCTACTCTATCATCACCTCTCTCTCCTCTATCATCACCCTCCTCTACTCTATCATCACCTCTCTCTCCTCTATCATCACCCTCCTCTACTCTATCATCACCTCTCTCTCCTCTATCATCACCCTCCTCTACTCTATCATCACCCTCTCCTCTATCATCACCTCTCTCTCCTCTATCATCACCCCCTCTCCTCTATCATCACCCCCTCTCCTCTATCATCACCCTCTCCTCTATCATCACCTCTCTCTCCTCTATCATCACCCTCCTCTACTCTATCATCACCTCTCTCTCCTCTATCATCACCCTCCTCTCCTCTATCATCACCCTCCTCTACTCTATCATCACCTCTCTCTCCTCTATCATCACCCCTCTCCTCTATCATCACCCCCTCTCCTCTATCATCACCACCCTCTCCTCTATCATCACCCCCCTCTCCTCTATCATCACCCTCCTCTCCTCTATCATCACCTCCCTCTCCTCTATCATCACCTCCATCTCCTCTATCATCACCCTCCTCTCCTCTATCATCACCCTCCTCCCCTCTATCATCACCTCCCTCTCCTCTATCATCACCTCTCTCTCCTCTATCATCACCCTCCTCTCCTCTATCATCACCTCCCTCTCCTCTATCATCACCTCTCTCTCCTCTATCATCACCCTCCTCTCCTCTATCATCACCCTGTCTCTTCTATCATCACCCTCCTCTACTCTATCATCACCCCCCTCTCCTCTATCATCACCCTCCTCTCCTCTATCATCACCCTCCTCTCCTCTATCATCACCCCTCTCCTCTATCATCACCCTCTCCTCTATCATCACCTCTCTCTCCTCTATCATCACCCTCCTCTACTCTATCATCACCTCTCTCTCCTCTATCATCACCCTCCTCTACTCTATCATCACCTCTCTCTCCTCTATCATCACCCTCCTCTACTCTATCATCACCTCTCTCTCCTCTATCATCACCTCTCTCTCCTCTATCATCACCCTCCTCTACTCTATCATCACCTCTCTCTCCTCTATCATCACCTCTCTCTCCTCTATCATCACCTCTCTCTCCTCTATCATCACCTCTCTCTCCTCTATCATCACCCTCCTCTACTCTATCATCACCTCTCTCTCCTCTATCATCACCCTCCTCTACTCTATCATCACCTCTCTCTCCTCTATACATCACCCTCCTCTACTCTATCATCACCTCTCTCTCCTCTATCATCACCCTCCTCTACTCTATCATCACCTCTCTCTCCTCTATCATCACCCTCCTCTACTCTATCATCACCCTCTCCTCTATCATCACCTCTCTCTCCTCTATCATCACCCCCTCTCCTCTATCATCACCCCCTCTCCTCTATCATCACCCTCTCCTCTATCATCACCTCTCTCTCCTCTATCATCACCCTCCTCTACTCTATCATCACCTCTCTCTCCTCTATCATCACCCTCCTCTCCTCTATCATCACCCTCCTCTACTCTATCATCACCTCTCTCTCCTCTATCATCACCCCTCTCCTCTATCATCACCCCCTCTCCTCTATCATCACCCCCTCTCCTCTATCATCACCCCCTCTCCTCTATCATCACCCTCCTCTCCTCTATCATCACCCTCCTCTCCTCTATCATCACCTCCCTCTCCTCTATCAACACCCTGTCTCCTCTATCATCACCTCCCTCTCTTCTATCATCACCCCCTCTCCTTCATCATCACCTCCCTCTCCTCTATCATCACCCTCCTCTACTCTATCATCACCTCTCTCTCCTCTATCATCACCTCTCTCTCCTCTATCATCACCCCCTCTCCTTCATCATCACCCCCTCTCTCTATCATCACCCCCCCTCCCTTCATCATCACCTCCCTCTCCTCTATCATCACCCCCTCTCCTCTATCATCACCCTCCTCTCCTCTATCATCACCTCTCTCTCCTCTATCATCACCCCCTCTCTCCTTCATCATCACCCCCTCTCCTCTATCATCACCCCCTCTCCTCTATCATCACCTCCCTCTCCTCTATCATCACCTCCCTCTCCTCTATCATCACCCCCTCTACTCTATCATCACCTCTCTCTCCTCTATCATCACCCCCTCTCCTTCATCATCACCCCCTCTCCTCTATCATCACCCCCTCTCCTTCATCATCACCCCCTCTCTAGTGTGTGTTAGTAGTGTGTAGTGTGTGTAGTGTGTGTTTGTAGTGTGTAGTGTGTGTTAGTAGTGTGTAGTGTGTGTAGTGTGTGTTAGTATTGTGTAGTGTGTGTTAGTAGTGTGCTAGTAGTGTGTAGTGTGTGTAGTGTGTAGTGTGTGTTAGTAGTGTGTAGTGTGTGTTAGTAGTGTGTGTTAGTAGTGTCTGTTAGTAGTGTGTAGTGTGTGTTAGTAGTGTGTAGTGTGTGTTAGTAGTGTGTAGTGTGTGTTAGTAGTGTGTGTTAGTAGTGTGTAGTGTCTGTTAGTAGTGTGTAGTGTGTGTTAGTAGTGTGTAGTGTGTGTTAGTA
Source organism: Oncorhynchus tshawytscha (assembly GCF_018296145.1). Lineage (NCBI taxonomy): Eukaryota > Metazoa > Chordata > Actinopteri > Salmoniformes > Salmonidae > Oncorhynchus > Oncorhynchus tshawytscha. The sequence continues at coordinate 30,398,012 of NC_056459.1, forward strand.
GTGTGTGTTAGTAGTGTGTAGTGTGTGTTAGTAGTGTGTGTTAGTAGTGTGTAGTGTGTGTAGTGTGTGTTAGTAATGTGTAGTGTGTGTTAGTAGTGTGTAGTGTGTGTTAGTAGTGTGTGTTAGTAGTGTGTGTGTGTGTTAGTATTGTGTAGTGTGTTAGTAGTGTGTGTTAGTAGTGTGTAGTGTGTGTTAGTAGTGTGTAGTGTGTGTTAGTAGTGTGTAGTGTGTGTTAGTAGTGTGTGTTAGTATTGTGTAGTGTGTGTTAGTAGTGTGTGTTAGTAGTGAGTAGTGTGTGTTAATAGTGTGTAGTGTGTGTAGTGTGTAGTGTGTGTAGTGTGTAGTGTGTTGTGTGTGTAGTGTGTAGTGTGTGTTAGTAGTGTGTAGTGTGTTAGTAGTGTGTGTTAGTAGTGTGTAGTGTGTGTTAGTATTGTGTGTTAGTATTGTGTAGTGTGTGTTAGTAGTGTGTGTTAGTAGCGTGTAGTGTGTAGTGTGTGTTAGTAGTGTGTGTAGTGTGTGTTAGTATTGTGTGTTAGTATTGTGTAGTGTGTGTTAGTAGTGTGTGTTAGTAGTGTGTGTTAGTAGTGTGTAGTGTGTGTTAGTAGTGTGTGTTAGTAGTGTGTAGTGTGTGTTAGTAGTGTGTAGTGTGTGTTAGTAGTGTGTGTTAGTAGTGTGTAGTGTGTGTTAGTAGTGTGTGTTAGTAGTGTGTATTAGTAGTGTGTGTTAGTAGTGTGTAGTGTGTGTTAGTAGTGTGTGTTAGTAGTGTGTGTTAGTAGTGTGTACTGTGTGTTAGTAGTGTGTGTTAGTAGTGTGTAGTGTGTGTTAGTAGTGTGTAGTGTGTGTTAGTAGTGTGTAGTGTGTGTTAGTAGTGTGTGTTAGTAGTGTGTAGTGTGTGTTAGTAGTGTGTGTTAGTAGTGTGTAGTGTGTGTTAGTAGTGTGTGTTAGTAGTGTGTGTTAGTAGTGTGTAGTGGGTGTTAGTAGTGTGTGTTAGTAGTGTGTAGTGTGTGTTAGCAGTGTGTGTTAGTAGTGTGTGTTAGTAGTGTGTAGTGTGTGTTAGTAGTGTGTGTTAGTAGTGTGTAGTGTGTAGTGTGTGTTAGTAGTGTGTAGTGTGTTAGTAGTGTGTTTTAGTAGTGTGTAGTGTGTGTTAGTAGTGTGTAGTGTGTGTTAGTAGTGTGTGTTAGTAGTGTGTGTTAGTAGTGTGTGTTAGTAGTGTGTGTTAGTAGTGTGTGTTAGTAGTGTGTGTTAGTAGTGTGTAGTGTGTGTTAGTAGTGTGTAGTGTGTGTTAGTAGTGTGTAGTGTGTCTCACCTGGAGTCAAACAGTGTTCCGTCCAGCAGTGTTCCGTTGTAGTGGTATCGTACGTAGTCTGACACCTCTACCTTCCTAGAGCAGTTCTCAGGGGTGTAGTACGTCTCACTCTGAACCCCGTCGTCAGGGTTCCACACGTCCAACAACAGAACGTCAAAATTGAGGATTGCGTCTGAAGGGATGACATCACCTGGATTAAGGAAGAATGACAGTTACACTTGATCTCTCTCTCTCTCTCTCTCTCTCTCTCTCTCTCTCTCTCTCTCTCTCTCTCTCTCTCTCTCTCTCTCTCTCTCTCTCTCTCTGTCTCTATGTTAGACTCGTCAGATGAACATGGAATGATTTCTTTGAAGGTACTTAATCACAGTTTATAAACAGGCCAAAGACATTGTTTTGGGGGGATGGGGGGAGGGAAGATGAGAGGAGGGGAAGAGGAAGGGAGGAGAAGGGGTAGAGAAGTTGAGGGTGGTTGTGATTCAATTCATACTGGTGAGTTGACAGTTGTTCTCTCTGCTGGCAAAGACTGCTTCTCCCTCCAACTCTCTGGCTCTCCCTCCCCGGCTCTCCCTCCCCGGCTCTCCCTCCCCGGCTCCCTCTCCCGGGCTCTCCCTCCCCGGCTCCCCCTCCCCTGCTCTTCCTCCCCGGCTCTCCCTCCCCGGCTCCCCTCCCCGGCTCCCCCTCCCGGCTCCCCTCTCCGGCTCCCCCTCCCCGGCTCAGTAGGCATTGCACTCAAAGAAATAGAGATGTTTAAAATGCCATGTTATGGCTATTATGCCTCTCTCACCCTCTCTCACCCTCTCTCTCTCTTCCACACACAAATCTATAGAAAAGACACCTACATTTACCTGTCCATACACGCCCCCTCCCCCCATCTCGCGTTCTCTCTCTTTACCGGTCTCTACATGTCAAGTCAGGCCACACATTCCTGTTCTAATCTCTCCTCGTGCAAAACCAACCAATCCGCTTGATGACCTCTTTATATGCACAACAACATGCTATTATACACACACACATACACTAATATGGACAAACACACTCCTGACACTGTGCTCTCCCCTGTAAACGAGGGTATCGCCTACAACAGGACTCCTCCTCTCTGTGTTAGTTGTAGAGGGTTGGTCTGAGCTTCTTGCAACACTAATCTGTCAACCAGCTGATTGATCTGATATTCAGTGACAGCAGCTAGCTCAGCCTGCCCTGTGCAAAGTAACAAACAGCTTGGCTCCAGGCAGCGCTCACTTCCTGGTCTGTGATGTCAGAGTGGGCCGATTCCACATGGAGCCGAGACCGCCCACTTCCTGTCCTCCTTCCTCTGTCTGTTTTATGAATACTGTACACAGACATGCTGTACACAGGCCTACACACAAACACATCCTCGTGCGACCCATAGACCCAACCGCCAACTGCATCCAGAGCCCAGAGCTACAGCTTCTACCTGTGTTCGTCATCACACAGACAAGACAGACCAATGTTTATAACCATGTTATAGGCCTACCGTAAGCTGTTATAACCATGGTATAGGCCTACCTTAAGCTATGTTATAACCATGTTATGGGCCTACCGTAAGCTGTTATAACCATGTTATAGGCCTACCGTAAGCTGTTATAACCATGGTATAGGCCTACCTTAAGCTATGTTATAACCATGTTATGGGCCTACCGTAAGCTGTTATAACCATGTTATAGGCCTACCGTAAGCTATGTTATAACCATGTTATGGGCCTACCGTAAGCTATGTTATAACCATGTTATGGGCCTACCATAAGCTATGTTATAACCATGTTATAGGCCTACCATAAGCTATGTTATAACCATGTTATAGGCCTACCGTAAGCTATGTTATAACCATGTTATGGGCCTACCGTAAGCTGTGTTATAACCATGTTATGGGCCTACCGTAAGCTATGTTATAACCATGTTATGGGCCTACCGTAAGTTATTATAACCATGTTATGGGCCTACCGTAAGCTGTTATAACCATGTTATAGGCCTCCCGTAAGCTATGTTATAACCATGTTATGGGCCTACCGTAAGCTGTTATAACCATGTTATAGGCCTACCGTAAGCTGTTATAACCATGTTATGGGCCTACCGTAAGCTATGTTATAACCACGTTAAAAGCTATGATTTCACAATGTTGGGAGCTAAACACAGATTACAGGTGCGGCAGGTAGCCTAGTGGTTAGAGCGTAGAACTAGTAACCGAAAGGTTACTGGATCGAATCCCTGAGCTGACAAGGTAAAAATCTGTCGTCCTGCCCCTGAACAAGGCAGTTAACCCACTGTTCCCCGGTAGGCCGTCATTGTAAATAAGAATTTGTTCCTAACTGACTTTGCCTTAGTTAAATAAAGGTTCAATCAAATGTAAATGAATAAGTGAAAGATGATCAGTTGAGTACATGTAGATGTAGATGTAGATGTAGGTGTACATGTAGATGTAGGTGTAGATGTAGATGTAGATGTAGGTGTAGATGTGTAGATGTAGGTGTAGATGTAGATGTAGGTGTAGATGTAGGTGTAGATGTAGATGTAGGTGTAGATGTAGATGTAGATGTAGGTGTAGATGTAGGTGTAGATGTAGATGTAGATGTAGATGTAGGTGTAGATGTAGGTGTAGATGTAGGTGTAGATGTAGGTGTAGGTGTAGATGTAGATGTAGATGTAGATGTAGATGTAGATGTAGATGTAGGTGTAGATGTAGATGTAGATGTTGATGTAGATGTTGATTGATTAGAGAAGAGCTGAGATCTATTTTCTCCCAAACCTCACGTATAAAGTTGAATAAGTTCCATTGGGTTTGGTAAACTATGTTCTATGTCATGTCATAGGTTATGTTATGAGCTTACCGTATCCTTCCTTCCCATAGGCCAGTTGTGGGGGGATGGTGACCAGGCGTCTCTCGTTGACACACATCCCTACCAGAGCTCTGTCCATCCCTTCAATCAGCTGCTTCTTACCCACATAAACATTGTAGGTGCTACCGCGGTCATAGCTGCAACGCACACACACACACACACACACACACACACACACACACACACACATACACACACACAACATTATGGGAGCTGCCAAAATCTCAAGCAAAAAAGACAGAAAGAGAAGAAACAAGGAAAACACTAATTTACTCAGTCAGTCAGTCAGTGAGTTAGTCAGTCAGTCAGTGAGTCAGTCAGTCAGTGAGTTAGTCAGTCAGCCAGTGAGTCAGTCAGTCAGTGAGTTAGTCAGTCAGTGAGTCAGCCAGTCAGTCAGTCAGTCATATGTAGCTCTCTGTCCAGTCAGTCAGTCAGTCAGCCAGTCAGTCAGTCAGTCATATGTAGATCTCTGTCCAGTCAGTCAGTCATATGTAGCTCTCTGTCCAGTCAGTCAGTCAGTCAGTCATATGTAGCTCTCTGTCCAGTCAGTCAGTGAGTCATATGTAGCTCTCTGTCCAGTCAGTGAGTCAGTCAGTCAGTGAGTTAGTCAGTCAGTGAGTCAGTCAGTCAGTGAGTTAGTCAGTCAGTGAGTCAGTCAGTCAGTGAGTTAGTCAGTCAGTGAGTCAGCCAGTCAGTCAGTCAGTCATATGTAGCTCTCTGTCCAGTCAGTCAGTCAGTCAGCCAGTCAGTCAGTCAGTCATATGTAGATCTCTGTCCAGTCAGTCAGTCATATGTAGCTCTCTGTCCAGTCAGTCAGTCAGTCAGTCATATGTAGCTCTCTGTCCAGTCAGTCAGTGAGTCATATGTAGCTCTCTGTCCAGTCAGTGAGTCAGCCAGTCAGTCAGTCAGTCAGTCAGTGAGTCATATGTAGCTCTCTGTCCAGTCAGTCAGTCAGTCATATGTAGCTCTCTGTCCAGTCAGTCAGTCAGTCAGTCAGTCAGTGAGTCATATGTAGCTCTCTGTCCAGTCAGTCATTCAGTCAGTCAGCCAGTCAGTCAGTCAGTCAGCCAGTCAGTCGGCCAGCCAGTCAGTCATATGTAGCTCTCTGTCCAGTCAGCCATCATTGCTTGGCTCTGGTGGGACTAAATAACATGCCGCGTCACCAGGTCTGAACTAGTACACCGGCCAACCACATCTCAGTGCACATCGATGCTGAAACCTACTGGTCTACTTCAGCCCAACAGTTTGCATGAATGACTGAATGACCTACTAATGAGATGTTTAACCTGATCAGCTTGCTGGCCTTGCATGACCTACAGTCACACACCTGGAGGTTATACCTGTGTGTTCATGGTCTACACTCACACACCTGGAGGTTATACCTGTGTGTTCATGGTCTACACTCACACACCTGGAGGTTATACCTGTGTGTTCATGGTCTACAGTCACACACCTGGAGGTTATACCTGTGTGTTCATGGCCTACAGCGGGACAAGTATACAGTATTATCAGCCGGTGTATTTAGTAGCAGGAGAGATAGATCTAGCTGGTCTGTCATAATAAAGTAGAGACAGTAGATCTAGCTGGTCTGTCATAATAAAGTAGAGACAGTAGATCTAGCTGGTCTGTCATAATAAAGTAGAGACAGTAGATCTAGCTGGTCTGTCATAATATAATAGAGACAGTAGATATAGCTGGTCTGTCATAATATAATAGAGACAGTAGATGCAGCTGGTCTGTCATAATAAAGTAGAGACAGTAGATCTAGCTGGTCTGGCATAATATAATAGAGACAGTAGATGCAGCTGGTCTGTCATAAAGTAGAGACAGTAGATCTAGCTGGTCTGTCATAATAAAGTAGAGACAGTAGATCTAGCTGGTCTGTCATAATATAATAGAGACAGTAGATATAGCTGGTCTGTCATAATATAATAGAGACAGTAGATGCAGCTGGTCTGTCATAAAGTAGAGATAGTAGATCTAGCTGGTCTTTCATAATATAATAGAGACAGTAGATGCAGCTGGTCTGTCATAAAGTAGAGATAGTAGATCTAGCTGGTATGTAATAATAAAGTAGAGATAGTAGATCTAGCTGGTCTTTCATAATATAATAGAGACAGTAGATGCAGCTGGTCTGTCATAAAGTAGAGATAGTAGATCTAGCTGGTCTGTCATAATATAATAGAGACAGTAGATGCAGCTGGTCTGTCATAAAGTAGAGATAGTAGATCTAGCTGGTCTGTCATAATATAATAGAGACAGTAGATGCAGCTGCTCTGTCATAATAAAGTAGAGATAGTAGATCTAGCTGGTCTTTCATAATATAATAGAGACAGTAGATGCAGCTGGTCTGTCATAAAGTAGAGATAGTAGATCTAGCTGGTCTGTCATAATATAATAGAGACAGTAGATCTAGCTGGTCTGTCATAATATAATAGAGACAGTAGATCTAGCTGGTCTGTCATAATATAATAGAGACAGTAGATGCAGCTGGTCTGTCATATTAAAGTAGAGACAGTAGATGCAGCTGGTACCTCATAATATAATAGAGACAGTAGATGCAGCTGGTACCTCATAATATAATAGAGACAGTAGATGCAGCTGGTCTGTCATAAAGTAGAGACAGTAGATGCAGCTGGTACCTCGTAATATAATAGAGACAGTAGATGCAGCTGGTCTGTCATAAAGTAGAGACAGTAGATGCAGCTGGTACCTCGTAATATAATAGAGACAGTAGATGCAGCTGGTCTGTCATAAAGTAGAGACAGTAGATGCAGCTGGTACCTCGTAATATAATAGAGACAGTAGATGCAGCTGGTCTGTCATAAAGTAGAGACAGTAGATGCAGCTGGTCTGTCATAAAGTAGAGACAGTAGATCTAGCTGGTCTGTCATAATAAAGTAGAGACAGTAGATGCAGCTGGTCTGTCATAAAGTAGAGACAGTAGATGCAGCTGGTACCTCGTAATATAATAGAGACAGTAGATGCAGCTGGTACCTCGTAATATAATAGAGACAGTAGATCTAGCTGGTCTGTCATAAAGTAGAGACAGTAGATCTAGCTGGTCTGTCATAAAGTAGAGACAGTAGATGCAGCTGGTACCTCATAATATAATAGAGACAGTAGATGCAGCTGGTCTGTCATAAAGTAGAGACAGTAGATGCAGCTGGTCTGTCATAAAGTAGAGACAGTAGATGCAGCTGGTCTGTCATAAAGTAGAGACAGTAGATGCAGCTGGTCTGTCATAAAGTAGAGACAGTAGATGCAGCTGGTACCTCGTAATATAATAGAGACAGTAGATCTAGCTGGTCTGTCATAAAGTAGAGACAGTAGATGCAGCTGGTCTGTCATAAAGTAGAGACAGTAGATGCAGCTGGTACCTCATAATATAATAGAGACAGTAGATGCAGCTGGTCTGTCATAAAGTAGAGACAGTAGATCTAGCTGGTCTGTCATAAAGTAGAGACAGTAGATGCAGCTGGTCTGTCATAAAGTAGAGACAGTAGATCTAGCTGGTCTGTCATAATAAAGTAGAGACAGTAGATGCAGCTGGTACCTCGTAATATAATAGAGACAGTAGATGCAGCTGGTACCTCGTAATATAATAGAGACAGTAGATGCAGCTGGTCTGTCATAAAGTAGAGACAGTAGATGCAGCTGGTACCTCGTAATATAATAGAGACAGTAGATGCAGCTGGTACCTCGTAATATAATAGAGACAGTAGATGCAGCTGGTACCTCGTAATATAATAGAGACAGTAGATGCAGCTGGTACCTCGTAATATAATAGAGACAGTAGATGCAGCTGGTACCTCGTAATATAATAGGAACTGTTTTCTCTGAAGTGATATGTTAAATTCAGGTATTATTCAGTTCAGGCTTGGAGACTGAAGCAGAGTCTGTCTCTCTCTGAACATCTCTCTCTCTCTCTGACTGAACTGCTCCCCCCCCCAATTCAATTCAAAGGGCTTTAATGGCATGGGAAACATTGTTTACATTACCAAAGCAAGTGAAATTGATAATAAACAAAAGTGAAATAATCAATCAAAAATGAACAGTAAACATTACAATCTCTCCATCTCTCTCTCTCTCTCTCTCTCTCTCTCTCTGCCTGCGTGGCTGTTTGGGCGACCCGGTAATAAAACGTGCACATGAGTTTATAGACGTGCACGCCACTCACTGCATGCAGGAACTGCAGGAAGGTAGAGGGAAAGAAAAGAAAAAACGATACCTGGAGTCAAACTTCTTTCCATCGGGGAACATGCCGTTATAGTGGTAACGGACATAGTCCCCTACTTTCACAGCGCGCCCGCACTGCTCCGGCACGAACGTTTTCTCAATCACGATGTCATCTAACGGTACCGGAGGGGCGTCACAGGCGGCAAACGCCACCAGAACCGCCAGATAGATCATCCCGTGCACGCACTGGTTCATTTTCATAGCACTACCCTTTACCAACAAAAATTAAGGTGGATAACCGTGACTTTTACGATTGCTATTGGTCTCTTTTTCACTCTCGCAGGTTGTTTCGGTTCCTCTGATCTTCTTCTTCCCGTTCTGTCTTCTTCCCTTGATCCCAGTCCGTTCTTGGTTTAATAGAATGGGCGCAGGCGCAGTAGCACACAGCAGATGTGTTGACGTGGAAACGGAGGGCCCAGTAGTCAGGGCGGCAGACCAAATAGACTGCATCACTACTGCAAGACCCCCACAAGACCACCAGACACAAATGCATTACTGTAGAAGAGTTTACATTGACACATGTAGCCTATATAGGCAAATACAGTTTGAGGGGATATTTCATGCTGGGCTATGACGGGGTGGGGGTGTGGTGGTCAGTGTGTAAGTATTTTTCAGGGGATATTTCTCCCCCCCCTTTAGCTCTCTGGAATGTCTCGACGTGGCAGGGGAGAGGGAAAGCCGCAGGCTACAGGGACAATTCGAATTAGTGGGTGATAGAATATGCTACTTTTCTAACATATAATCTATACTAAACATATAGCCGAACACAACCGAACAAGCAATTTCATGTTGCCTATTGAAAGTTGTAAACTCACCATTCACCTGGCCACTACTCATTGTCTCTGCGTGAAAGCAATCACATTCCGTTGTGTGGCAATTTGGAATTTGGTTTGGGGTGCAATAATGGAAAACACTTAATCTGTGACTTTGTGACACTCATTTACATAGAGGTTAATAAACTACGGGTTAGTGCAGTGGTGTGGTTTTCCTCAACCAGTAATTAGGGGAGGTGCACGGAGCCCTGCCCGGAGTAGTCCGGGGAGGGAGAGTTGTGTCGGGATAAATGGTGGGGGTAGAGGCGGTCCCTGTCCCACGCAAGGCACAGAGCAGAATAGAATAGAGACGTAGATTTAGGCCATCCGTCCAACCTTTACACACAAACTAAATATGGCAACCTCCAGCACTCTCTCTTCTATTCGCGTTTTCAGTTAATACGAGAAAAACAGCTTTACGAGTTTCCCGCGACATGACGGGTAGACTCCGCGTAGAAATACTACGCTGGATCAGTACACCGGAGAGAAATGGCAGGAGACAGTAGACTACCTCGAGGTGTCTCTCCGGTTGTACCGACTGCTCGGGGACAGCGAGGCCTTCTGCCAATTCAACTGCAGCTCCGTGCAGATGGAGAACGAGGATGAGTTTACCGACTTCCCAGAGCTGCGAATGATCGGTAACGTTATGAAGAGGGTGGGCGCAGTGACTGAAGCTTTGTAAACAGCGGCTGCCCGCCTTCAGACAGACCATGCCCAGCCGGGACACCGTGGAAGCGTTTGAGAAACGAGAACCCTATAAATACCTGCAGTTCGCCTACTTCAAAGTGAATGAAATCAAGTGCTGTTCTCTGCTGTATGGAACAGAGGAGCGCTGATCTCAATCTGTAGAGCTGCCTGTCTCTTAAAAAACAACTAGAACTGAATACGTTTGGTATATAAAAAAGTCATTTTTAAATTGCAATTTATATATTTTTAAAAGTGTTTGAAGTGTTTGAAGTGTTTTTCAATTACTTTTGGAACCATGTAGATGAGTGTACATTCTTACAAAAAAGGGTTCTGGATAGAACCAAAAAAGGTAATAAGGTTCTAAACTCAGCAAAAAAAGAAACGTCCCTTTTCCAGGACCCTGTCTTTCAAAGATACATCATAAAAATCCAAATAACTTCACAGATCTTCATTGTAGGTTTAAAAACTGTTTCCCATGCTTGTTCAATGAACCATAAACAATTAATGAATGTTGTTAAGACACTAACAGTTTACAGAGGTAGGCAATTAAGGTCATAGTTATGAAAACTTAGGACACTAAAGAGGCCTTTCTACTGAAATACCAAAAGAAAGATGCCCAGAGTCCCTGCTCGTCTGCGTGAACATGCCTTAGGCATGCTGCAAGGAGCCATGAGGACTGCAGATGTGGCCAGGGACCTCACTTCATATTCATCGCCAGACCCACTGGCTCCAGGTCATCTATAAGTCTTTGCTAGGTAAAGCTCCGCCTTACCTCAGCTCACTGGTAACGATAACAACACCCACCCGTAGCACGCGCTCCAGCAGGTATATTTCACTGATCATCCCCAAAGCCAACACCTCATTTGGCTGCCTTTCCTCCCTGTTCTCTGCTGCCAATGACTGGAACGAATTGCAAAATCGCTGAAGTTGGAGACTTATATTTCCCTCACTAACTTTAAACATCAGCTATCTGAGCAGCTAACCGATCGCTGCAGCTGTACATAGTCCATCTGTGAATAGACAATCCAATATATCTACCTCATCCCCATATTGTTTTTGTATGTACTTTTCTGCTCTTTTGCACACCAGTATATCTACTTGCACATCATCATCTGCACATCTATCACTCCAATGTTAATTTGCTAAATTGTAATTACTTCGCTACTATGGCCTATTTATGGCCTTACCTCCTGAAGCTAATTTGCACACACTGTATATTTAAAAAAAAATAATAATAATTAAAATGATATTGTGTTATTGACTGTACGTTGGTTTATTCCATGTGTAACTCTATGTTGTTGTTTGTGTCTCACTGCTTTGCTTTATCTTGGCAGGTCGCAGTTGTAAATGACAACTTGTTCTCAACAGGCCTTGAGAACAAACCTAGATGCGGTTAGGGGAAAGCTGCTTTATAATGATCTCCATGGGTTAGATGGGGTTAGGGGAAAGCTGCTTTATAATGATCTCCATGGGTTAGATGGGGTTAGGGGAAAGCTGCTCTATAATGATCTCCACGGGTTAGATGGGGTTAGGGGAAAGCTGCTTTATAATGATCTCCATGGGTTAGATGGGGTTAGGGGAAAGCTGCTTTATAATGATCTCCATGGGTTAGATGGGGTTAGGGGAAAGCTGCTTTATAATGATCTCCGTGGGTTAGATGGGGTTAGGGGAAAGCTGCTTTATAATGATCTCCATGGGTTAGATGGGGTTAGGGGAAAGCTGCTTTATAATGATCTCCATGGGTTAGATGGGGTTAGGGGAAAGCTGCTTTATAATGATCTCCATGGGTTAGATGGGGTTAGGGGAAAGCTGCTCTATAATGATATAATGATATAATAAAATGTCAAATTTTGATTCTGGGAGTGCTCTGGGGTTCGGTGTTCTGGTACTTTGGTGTTCTGTGTTCTGGTGCTCTGGTGTTCTGTGTTCTGGTGCTCTGGTGTTCTGTGTTCTGGTGCTCTGGTATTCTGTGTTCTGATGCTCTGGTGTTCTGTGTTCTGGTGTTCCGGTGCTCTGGTGTTCCGGTGCTCTGTGTTCCAGTGCTCTGGTGTTCCGGTGCTCGGTGTTCCGGTGCTCTGGTGTTCCGGTGCTCTGGTGTTCCGGTGCTCTGTGTTCCGGTGCTCTGGTGTTCCGGTGCTCTGTGTTCCGGTGCTCTGGTGTTCCGGTGCTCTGTGTTCCGGTGCTCTGGTGTTCCGGTGCTCTGTGATCCGGTACTTTGGTGTTCTGTGTTCTGGTGCTCTGGTGTTCTGTGTTCTGGTGCTCTGGTGTTCTGTGTTCTGGTGCTCTGGTGTTCTGTGTTCTGATGCTCTGGTGTTCTGTGTTCTGGTGTTTTCCGGTGCTCTGTGTTCCGGTGCTCTGGTGTTCCGGTGCTCTGGTGTTCCGGTGCTCTGGTGTTCCGGTGCTCTGTGTTCCAGTGCTCTGGTGTTCCGGTGCTCTGTGTTCCGGTGCTCTGGTGTTCCGGTGCTCTGTGTGTGCTCTGGTGTTCCGGTGCTCTGGTGTTCCGGTGCTCTGTGTTCCGGTGTGGTGTTCCGGTGCTCTGTGTTCCGGTGCTCTGTGTTCCGGTGCTCTGGTGTGCTCTGTGTTCCGGTGCTCTGGTGTTCCGGTGCTCTGTGTTCCGGTGCTCTGGTGTTCTGTGTTCTGCTCTGTGTTCCGTGCTCTGGTGTTCCGGTGCTCTGTGTTCCGGTGCTCTGTGTTCCGTGCTCTGGTGTTCCGGTGCTCTGGTGTTCCGGTGCTCTGCTCTGTGTTCCGGTGCTCTGTGTTCCAGTGCTCTGGTGTTCCGGTGCTTGGTGTTCCGGTGCTCTGGTGTTCCGGTGCTCTGGTGTTCCAGTGCTCTGTGTTCCGGTGCTCTGGTGTTCCGGTGCTCTGGTGTTCCGGTGCTCTGGTGTTCTGGTGCTCTGGTGTTCTGGGGGCTCTGTGTTCTGTGTTCTGGTGCTCTGTGTTCTGTGTTCTGGTGCTCTGTGTTCCGGTGCTCTGTGTTCTGTGTTCTGGTGCTCTGTGTTCTGGTGCGCTGTGTTCTGTGCTCTGGTGTTCTTGTGTTCTGTGTTCTTGTGCTCTATGTTCTGGTTCTCTGTGTTCGGTGTTCTGTGTTCTGTGTTCTGGTGCTCTGTGTTCTGTGTTCTGGTCTTCTGGTCTTCTAATCTAGTTACAATGAATGTGTTGTAATGTTGTGTTACTGTATCACCATGTGTTGTTGTTTCAGATGTTGTTCGTGCGAGCGGTGCGGGCGTATAACGGTGATAACTACCGTAGGTCACTGTCAGACATGGAGCTGGCTCTGAGGGGCTTCTTCAAGGTCTACGAGGAGTGTCTGGCTGCTTCAGAAGGAGCCAGGGAGGTCAGAGACGTTAAATACTTCTACCCCTCCATCTCAGGTGAGTCTTGATTTCTACCCCTCCATCTCAGGTGAGTCTTTATTTCTACCCCTCCATCTCAGGTGAGTCTTTATTTCTACCCCTCCATCTCAGGTGAGTCTTTATTTCTACTCCTCCATCTCAGGTGAGTCTTTATTTCTACCCCATCCATCTCAGGTCAGTCTTTATTTCTACCCCTCCATCTTAGGTCAGTCTTTATTTCTACCCCTCCATCGCAGGTCAGTCTTTATTTCTACCCCTCCATCGCAGGTGAGTCTTTATTTCTACCCCTCCATCTCAGGTGAGTCTTTATTTCTACCCCTCCATCTCAGGTGAGTCTTTATTTCTACCCCTCCATCTCAGGTGAGTCTTTATTTCTACCCCTCCATCTCAGGTGTGTCTTTATTTCTACCCCTCCATCTCAGGTGAGTCTTTATTTCTACCCCTCCATCGCAGGTGAGTCTTTATTTCTACCCCTCCATCTCAGGTCTGTCTCTCTGTTAAGAAATCCCTCCATCAACATGTCCCTCTTTTATCCCTGCAACATAGGTGAACTTATCTGTCCAAATATCAACCAAAGCTTTTGAGTTTCAGAACAGGTCACTCATCATGTAAATTCCTTTTCCCTCCTCCTCCTCCTCTCTCGCTTCTCTCTCTCTCCCTCCTTTCTTCCTGTCTCTCTGCCTCTCTCCTTCCTTCCCTCTCTCTCTCCCTCTCTCCCTCCCAGACCACTAGACAGAGGTGTTGGAGAGGAAGGTGAGGTGTGAGGCAGAACGGACTCCCATGGTTGGAGGATTCATCGTGGAGAAGTTTGTAGCATCCGTGTACCACTACCTACAGTTCACCTACTACAAACGTGACGGTCCTATTACTTTATGGTTACAAATACAACTGGTATTGCTGTGGTATTACTGTGGTATTACTGTGGTATTGTTGTGATATTGCTGTGGTGTTACTGTGGTATTACTGTGGTATTACTGTGGTATAGCTGTGGTATTGCTGTGGTAATGTTGTGGTGTTGCTGGGGTGTTACTGTGGTATTGCTGTGGTGTTACTGTGGTATTACTGTGGTATTACTGTGGTGTTGCTGTGGTGTTGCTGTGGTGTTACTGTGGTATTACTGTGGTATTACTGTGGTGTTATTACTGTGGTGTTACTGTGGTATTACTGTGGTGTTACTGTGGTGTTACTGTGGTATTACTGTGGTATTACTGTGGTGTTACTGTGGTGTTACTGTGGTGTTACTGTGGTGTTACTGTGGTGTTACTGTGGTGTTACTGTGGTATTACTGTGGTATTACTGTGGTGTTACTGTGGTGTTACTGTGGTGTTACTGTGGTGTTACTGTGGTGTTACTGTGGTATCACTGTGGTGTTACTGTGGTGTTGCTGTGGTATTACTGTGGTGTTACTGTTGTATCAGTATGACACTGCACAATGTAACTACATTTTTATTTTAAACATTATTACCCAAACGCAGACACACACGCTTGTTTTGCTGTCCTTGTGGGAACCAAACAATTAATTCCCTAACCTCTAACCCTAATTCTAACCCCTAACCTATACCTAACCTCTAACCCAAATTCTAACCCCAGACCTACACCTAAATCTAACCCTAATTCTAACCCTAACCCAAACCTAAACCTAATCCTAACCCCGAACCTAACCTAACCTGACCCCTAACCCTAAAATAGCCTTTTTCATTGTTGGGACTTGCGAAATGTCTCCAGAAGGTCACAACAAGGATAGTAAAATCCAAAACACTGAAGCTGCTCTTGCCCCCCCAGTGAATGACCTGAAGAACGCAGTGCTGTGTGTAGCCAACTGCATGTTGTTTGACCCCAGTGATGAGGTGATGAAGAACAACGTGGTTTATAACCAGTACCACAGAGACAAGTACGAACTCGGTGACAAAGACTTCCGACCTAGATCGGTAAGACACACACATACAAACAAAGACTCCAGCCACCCTAGTCATAGACTGTTCTCTCTGCTACCGCACAGCAAGTGGTACCGGAGCGCCAAGTCGAGGTCCAAAAGGCTTCTTAACAGCTTCTACCCCCCAAGCCATAAGACTCCTGAACAGCTAATCAAATGGCCACCCGGACTAGCAGTTTTTACACTGCTGCTACTCGCTGTTTATTATCTATGCATAGTCACTTCACCCCCACCTACATGTACAAATTACCTCAACTAACCTGTACCCCCGCACATTGACTCTGTACCGGTACCCCCTGTATATAGCCTCCACATTGACTCGGTACCGGTACCCCCTGTATATAGCCTCCACATTGACTCGGTACCGGTACCCCCTGTATATAGCCTCGTTATTGTTATTGTGTTACTTTTAATTTTAAAAATTACTTTAGTTTATTTAGTAAATATTTTGTATAAACTATATTTCTTATACCGCATTGTTGGTTAAGGGCTTGTAAGTTAGCATTTCACGGTATGGTCTACAATTGTTGTATTTGACGCATGTGATGAATACAATTTCATTTTATATCATACACACATTTCAGCACACACACACACACACACACACACACACACACACACACACACACACACACACACACACACACACACACACACACACACACACACACACGTCCACAGGTCATTTGACACCCGTCATTGGTTGTTTTTTAAACTGTTGACTGAGTTCTTCATTTGGGTTTGCTTGTCGATATTGATTTGACGTATGTGTGTGTTTTAGGATGCGGTACAGTTCTTCAACCAGACCACCATGCAGCTACAGATGCTGGAGTTCTCCAGACAACGCCTAGCGAGTGATGAGGTGTGTGTGTGTTTGTTTGAGAGAGAGAGTGTGTCTCTACTATCACTGTTGTTGGTTCTTAGCACGACATCTGTCAGGCAGGGCTCTCTATGTAATATTTCTGTAAACTAGGGAGAAACCCCAGATTCCTTTCAGATCACATGACCTGTGTCCAATGTGACCAAGTGTTTACCAGACTGCTGTATTAGACCTCACCACAGGGTGGCGCTGATCACTCATAACAATACAGACATTTTATTTTTCCTTTATTTAACTAGGCAAGTCAGTTAAGAACAAATTCTTATTTTCAATGACGGCCTAGGAACAGTGGGTTAACTGCCTGTTCAGGGGCAGAACGACATTGTACATGTGTCGCCCCACATGTACCTTGTCAGTTCAGGTTTTGAACTTGCAACCTTCCGGTTACTAGGCCAACACTCTAACCACTAGGCTACCCTGTCGCCCCACATGTCTAATAACCATAGATGGCAACATGACTAGTCTAGGTCAGGCGTGGCCAGCCCTCCTCCTGTATAAAGCTACCCTACTGTGTGATTTTGCTCCAGTCAAACTGTAACACACATAGTTAAGCTAATGAGCTGTTCGTCAGTACTTTGATGAGCTGAATCAGTTGTGTTAGAGCAGGACTGGAACAGAAGCCTGCACACCCAGTAGTTCTCCAGGACTGGAACAGAAGCCTGCACACCCAGTAGTTCTCCAGGACTGGAGCGGGAGGCCCAGATTGGAGGCTCTGCCTGATCAGAGTGTAGTTAGTCTTTATTTACATATTCATCAGGAAACAGCAGAGAATGGTTTCCCCCGGTTACAGTGTTCAGGTTCAATACTAACGATGTGATGTGATGTGATGTGTACAGGGGTAAGTGGAGTTTCTAGATGAGTTCCTTGATGCTTAGGATCAGTAGCATGTACTGAAAAGAAAGAGAAAAACACTCAACTAAATGACAGAAACAAGCGAAGGCAGGAGGTTTTCCCAGCATGCAGCGGGGTAATTTGACATTTTAAATAATTATTTGTATATTTCTGGATCATGTGCACTATCGTACAGTACAGAGGTGTGGCAGTGAGTGATACTGTGGTATTAAATTGATGATGATGATGATGATGATAATAATGTGGCCATTCACCTCTGCTCTGTCTATTGTCCATGTTTTTAATCAAACTGATCACTGCCTTACAGGGGAGGCTGGTGAGGGGAGGACGGCTCATAATAATGGCTGGAACGGAGCGAATGGAATGCCATCAAACGCATAAAAACCATGTGTTTGTTACCTTTCCATTCAGCTCAAGCCGTTACTGCAAGCCCGTCCTCCCAGATTAAGGAGCCACCAACCCCCTGTGCTGATTTTACAAGCAAATATAGAAATATATTCACATGGTTCTTTTACAATAAAATCACATGGTGAAACCCAGCCCCCCTCCAGTGGTCATTGCTGTCTGTTTGGTATTAAAGTCACAGGGTCCGATTCAACCATTCCTACGCAAACCATTCATACCCACTTCTCTGTACTTGCTATTCAGATTTACCTTATACAAGTGCGTAAAGGGACTTGCAGGCGTGGTTCCCTTTGCGCGCGGAATAAAGTTCATTCAACTGTTAAAAAACCCTCCCACTTTCGGGCCAACTGTTTTTCCCGTGTAGTTTTCATTCAATAGGATTTTCAGTACATTTATCTAAAGCCATCTGTCACGTTCTGACCTTTATTTCCGTTGTTTTGTCTTTATTTAGAATGGTCGGGGCGTGAGTTGGGGTGGGCAGTCTATGTTTGTGTTTCTATGTTTTTTCTATTTCTGTGTTTGGCCTGGTATGGTTCTCAATCAGAGGCAGCTGTTTATCGTTGTCCCTGATTGAGAACCATATTTAGGTAGCCTGGGTTTCACTGTTGGTTTGTGGGTGTTTGTTTCCGTGTGAGTGTTTGTCGCCACATGGTACTGTTTCGGTTTGGTTATTTCACGTATTCGTTTATTGTTTTTGTATTTCATAGTGTTCAGTGCTTTTCTTATTAAAATCGTCATGGACACTTACCACGCCGCATCTTGGTCCGATCCTTACTCGTCTTCAGACGAAGAGGAGGAAATCTGCTGTTACACCATCCCTTTAAATGTGGTGTACCTTCAATTATATATTTCTCCACAGACTCACTGGAATATATTGAGAGAATGGGTTCAGAATATTAGAGATCAATGTAAATACAGGCCATGTAAATACACGCCATTAAAATAAAGGCATATTCATCTCATTTTCAGCACCAATTGGTAGATAAAAAAATATTTTAAAAACTCTGATCTTGTATATTATTTAAGGTTAGGAAAGTATTTCTGAAAAAAAAAAGTTGAGAGCCTTTACGCACAAAATATATCAGTGAATCAAAAATACAATAGGGTTAGGGTTTGATTCATCCTGAAAGTTGCCATATTGCATTTTTCAAACCATTAAATATTGGAAGGAGAGAAAAGGTGTACAATAAGAATTGAACAATTATAAATCCACTCTAATAATCCTCATTAATCACGGAACTGTGATGAAAACCATCGTGAACCATGCACCAGGCTCCGGGTTTAAACTTATATTTATAGTCTGTGTTACATAATTATTAAAATAGGCTGCATTTCTCAAATGATTGCACATCTTGTAATGCATTAGTCTAATATTGATCCACTATTGCTACTGATCCTCAGCAACAACCACACGAACGTGACAGAAGAAAGAAACTTACGATGCTACGGAATGACGCGAAATGTAAGGAGACTAACACTAAAGTCAGTGAACGTTATACATGTGCAGTTGAAGTCGGAAGTTTACATACACCTTTGCCAAGTACATTTAAACGGAGTTTTTCACAATTCCTGACATCTAATCCCAGTAAAAATTCCCTGTCTTAGGGCAGTTAGGATCACCACTTCATTTTAAGGATGTGAAATGTCAGAATAATAGTAGAGAGAGTGATTAATTTAAACTTTTATTTCTTTCATCACATTCCCAGTGGGTCAGAAGTTTACAAACACTCAATTAGTATTTAGTACATTGTCTTTAAAACTTCTTATGGCTCAAATCCCGTTACCGGGATCGATTTGACAACACCCAGAGAAAGTGCAGGGCGCTGTCACGCCCTGACCATAGAGAGCTGTTTATTCTCTATGTTGGTTGGGTTGGGTTGTGATTTAGGGTGGGTTATCTATTGGAATTGCATTTCTATGGTGGCCTGATATGGTTCCCAATCAGAGGCAACTGTTTATCGTTGTCTCTGATTGGGGATCATATTTAGGTAGCCATTTTCCGTCGTTTGTTCGTTTTGTTGTTTTTTCTTTGAAGTTGTCATTTCCAAAATAAAGGATGGAAACATACCACGCTGCATCTTGGTCTACTCCTTATGACAAACGTGATAGAAGATCCCACCACAAACGGACCAAGCAGCGTGGCCAGGAGGAGAAGACATTCTGGACTTGGGAGGAGATAATGGCAGGAGACGAACGCCTTCCATGGAAGCAGACGCAGGAGAATCAACGGCGACTCCGAAGTTCACGACGGAAGCCCGAGAGGCGGCCCCAAAAATCATTTTTGGGGTGGCACACGGGTTGAGGGGCGAATCTGAGAGCGAAAAGGAATATTCGGACAGACTGAGCGAGGAGTATTGTGAGTTAGTTGAGGGGAGTGATGAGGTAGAGTGGATGTTTTGGTGTCTGGAGCCAGACAGTCGCCGTGAGGAGCGTGGGACCAGTCAGGCACCATGTTTTGCGGAGATACACAATGTGTCTCCAGTGCGCATCCACAGCCTGGTGCGTTCTGTTCTCCTCGCATTTGCCGTGCGAAAGTGAGCATCCAGCCAGGACGGGTTGTGCCGGCTCAGCGCTCCTGGTCTCCAGTACGCCTCCTCGGTCCAGGATATCCTGCGCCGGCTCTACGCACTGTCTCCAGCCATACTCTCTGTGTCTCTGAAGAGCACTTTTTGCCAGTACTGTCTGGTCCAGCAACGGTGGGTTTGTGCCCATAGGCGACATTGTTGACGTGATGTCTGGTGAGGACCTGCCTTACAACAGGCCTACAAGCCCTCAGTCCAGTCTCTCTCAGCCTATTGTAATTAGTATTACGCGATAAAACTGATTAATCATGTAACTGTAATTAACTAGGAAGTCGGGGCACCAAGGAAAATAATCAGATTACAAAGTTATAATTTTGTAATATAACCTTTCAGATATTTTCATATCTAATCAAGAGTCTTCTGATTAAGGAATTATTTACTTTACCTCACGTTAGTCTCATTCCAAACGTCGTAAATGGTTGGTTATCTGCACGAACCCAGTCTTCACTATGAGTCATCCATACATCAATTGTCTTAAATCCTTTATTTATTAACTAACTAAACAATCACAGAAGTGCACACACAAACAAACAAAGTAAATATGGTTACGAGAAATGATAGGGGAATGTGCCCTAGTTGGCTAAACCGGCATGGCGGCTTGTTAGACAAAAGGGGAAGTGG
The DNA here is from genome assembly GCF_018296145.1 of Oncorhynchus tshawytscha. Taxonomy (NCBI): domain Eukaryota; kingdom Metazoa; phylum Chordata; class Actinopteri; order Salmoniformes; family Salmonidae; genus Oncorhynchus; species Oncorhynchus tshawytscha. The sequence continues at coordinate 30,418,536 of NC_056459.1, forward strand.
GGGTCGACTAAGAAGTCACTACAGAGTGATAATTATAACAATTGAAATACTAATCCTTTGCACATGAACGCTCACTCATTCGGGAACAATTGCAATCAATATATATTTATATGTTTCCTCCAGACTTGACGCTTGGCATTCAGGCCAGAGAGTTCAATCTTGGTTTCATCAGACCAAAGAATCTTGTTTCTCGTAGTCTGAGAGTCCTTTAGGTGCCTTTTGGCAAACTCCAAGCGTGCTGTCATGTGCCTTTTACGCAGGAGTGGCTTCTGTCTGGCCACTGTACCATAAAGGCCTGATTGGTGGAGTGCTGCAGAGATGGTTTTCCCTTCTGGAAAGTTCTCCCATCTCCACAGAGGAACTCTGGAGCTCTGTCAGAGTGACAATCGGGTTCTTTGTCACCTCCCTGACCAAGGCCCTTCTCCCCCGATTGCTCAGTTTGGCCGGACGGCCAACTCTAGGAAGAGTCTTGGTGGTTCCAAGCTTTCTCCATTTAAGAATGATGGAGGCTACTGTGTTCTTGGGGACCTTTATTGCAGCAGACATTTTTTGGCACCCTTCCCCAGGTCTGTGCCTCGACACAATCCTGTCTCGGAGCTCTACGGACAATTCCTTCGACTTCATGGCTTATTTTTTGCTCTGACATGCACTGCCAACTGTGGGACCTTATATAGACAGGTGTGTGCATTTCCAAATCATGTCATATCAATTGAATTTACTACAGGTGGACTCCAATCAAGTTGTAGAAACATCTCAAGGATGATCAACGTAAACAGGATGCACCTGAGCTCAATTTCGAGTCTCATAGCAAAGGGTCTGAATAGTTATTGAAATAAGATATTTATGTTTTTTATTTTTAATACGTTTGCAAAAATGTTTAAACCTGTTGTCACTTTTTTGTTATGGGGCATTGTGTGTTGATTGATTAGGAAAAAATATAATTTAATCAATTTTAGAATAAGGCTGTAACGTAACAAAATGTGGAAAACGTCCAGGGGTCTGAATACTTTCCGAAGGCCCTGTATACCAGTGGCGTAACGCAGTTGCGCAGGGATCCCCGCAACGTTCGAGGTCCAACCCCCCAAAAAATATATAGCATTTCTATTTTGGGGATATTTACTTTTTTGGCATTGGTCAGAGAAAAATTTACAGTTTTATAGCTAATCTCATGCTATTTTACACATTGTGCCATGAAGCTGAGAGAACGTTTAGCTGTTTTAGAGCTTATTTCCTGATATTCTACAGATTTTGACATGAGGCTGAGAGGACATTTAGCTGTTTTAGAGCTTATTTCCTGATATTCTACAGATTTTGACATGAGGCTGATAGGACGATTAGCTGTTTTAGAGCTTATTTCCTGATATTCTACAGATTTTGACATGAGGCTGAGAGGACATTTAGCTGTTTTAGAGCTTATTTCCTGATATTCTACAGATTTTGACATGAGGCTGATAGGACGATTAGCTGTTTTAGAGCTTATTTCCTGATATTCTACAGATTTTGACATGAGGCTGAGAGGACATTTAGCTGTTTTAGAGCTTATTTCCTGATATTCTACAGATTTTGACATGAGGCTGAGAGGACATTTAGCTGTTTTAGAGCTTATTTCCTGATATTCTACAGATTTTGACATGAGGCTGAGAGGACGATTAGCTGTTTTAGAGCTTATTTCCTGATATTCTACAGATTTTGACATGAGGCTGAGAGGACATTTAGCTGTTTTAGAGCTTATTTCCTGATATTCCACAGATTTTGACATGAGGCTGAGAGGACAATTTGCAGTTTTAAATCTAATTTCCTGTAATATACAAAAACAAATCATGGCTTCAAAGGCTGTTGAAGAACTTTGCACACCGTTTTTGGGAAACGTGTCATTCAGTACAAACCGTTACTCAACGTAGCAAACGTTGAACCAAACTGAAAGCTCCCCTGGGATGATAAAGTATTTTAATACGACACAGCTTCTGGCAAATACAAAGAAACAAAATAAGTTCAATATTTACCAGAGATGAACAATGAGCCCAATGTCTGGATTTGTGTAAGGTATTGAATGTCTGCTATAAAACAGTGGATCGACAAACACACTGAAGCAGACCTCCAGACTACAGACAGAGGAGCAGCAGACCTCCAGACGACAGACAGAGGAGCAGCAGACCTCCAGACGACAGACAGAGGAGCAGCAGACTTCCAGACTACAGACAGAGGAGCAGCAGACCTCCAGACGACAGACAGAGGAGCAGCAGACTTCCAGACTACAGACAGAGGAGCAGCAGACCTCCAGACTACAGACAGAGGAGCAGCAGACTTCCAGACTACAGACAGAGGAGCAGCAGACTTCCAGACTACAGACAGAGGAGCAGCAGACTTCCAGACTACAGACAGGGGAGCAGCAGACTTCCAGACTACAGACAGAGGAGCAGCAGACTTCCAGACTACAGACAGAGGAGCAGCAGACTTCCAGACTACAGACAGGGGAGCAGCAGACTTCCAGACTACAGACAGAGGAGCAGCAGACTTCCAGACGACAGACAGAGGAGCAGCAGACTTCCAGACTACAGACAGAGGAGCAGCAGACTTCCAGACTACAGACAGAGGAGCAGCAGACCTCCAGACTACAGACAGGGGAGCAGCAGACTTCCAGACTACAGACAGAGGAGCAGCAGACTTCCAGACGACAGACAGAGGAGCAGCAGACTTCCAGACTACAGACAGAGGAGCAGCAGATTTATAGATATCTATGTATTATTTTGAATGCTAGAAAGTAAACAAAAGTATTTGATACAGTGTATAGGTCAACAACAAAAAATGAAGGCTATTAAAAAAACAGCACTTATCTCCCTCACTAGCTTTAAGCACCAGCTGTCAGAGCAGCTCACAGATTACTGCACCTGTACATAGCCCATCTATAATTTAGCCCAAACAACTACCTCTTCCCCTGCTGTATTTATTTATTTTGCTCCTTTGAACCCCATTATTTCTATCTCTACTTTACACATTCTTCCACTGCAAATCAACCATTCCAGTGTTTTACTTGCTATATTGTATTTACTTCGCCACCATGGCCTTTTTTTGCCTTTACCTCCCTTATCTCACCTCATTTGCTCACATTGTATATAGACTTGTTTATACTGTATTATTGACTGTATGTTGGTTTTACTCCATGTGTAACTGTGTGTCGTTGTATGTGTCAAACTGCTTTGCTTTATCTTGGCCAAATCGCAATTGTAAATGAGAACTTGCTCTCAACTTGCCTACCTGCTTAAATAAAGGGGAAATAAATTAAATAACATTTTATAAATATAATGGGTCCCTAAGTTATATGTCATTAGTGTTAACGGCTTGAAAATCACTCATTACAAAGATATATTTAAAAAAAATATTAGCTGATCACACCCTTTTGTGTCATACATTTGAGGACTCCATTGATCATTTGGAATGTCTAAATTAAAGGTGTCATTAGTGTAACTCAATTTAAATGAGGGGAAATTACACTGTGATAATATCATTTTGGCAAATTATTTTTAAAAGTTTAATTTCCTTTGATTTGAGCATCTGTGGGCTCCATTTTAAGAAAAATCCTCAATTACCAAAAATGTGTCATTGGTGTTACTGTAACGGTTTTCTTCCGTTGAAGGAGAGGAGGACCAAAATGCAGCGTGGTTAGTGTTCAACATGTTTAATATAGACAATAAATGAGAACACTACAAAATACAAAACAACAAATGTTAAAACCAAAACAGTGCATAGACACAGACAGAAGACAACCACCCACAAACCCCAACACAAAACAGGCAACCTAAATATGGTTCCCAATCAGAGACAATGACAAACACCTGCCTCTGATACCATATCAGGCCAAACAACAAACACAAAATAGAAACACAAAACATAGAATGCCCACTCAGCTCACGTCCTGACCAACACTAAAACAAAGAAAACACAAAAGAACTATGGTCAGAACGTGACAGTTACTGTCATTGGTGTTACGGTCATTGGTGTTACTACTCCTACTGGTGGCACAATGTTATCAAATTAAATTGTATTTGCCGCAGAATAGAACAGGTGTTGTTGACCTTACTGTGAAATGCTTACTTACAAGCCCTGACCGCCTCCATTAACCATCTCCATATCATAATGGTAACAAATATTTAAGGTCATTAAGCTGATATTTTAGAATGGGAAGATGAACCCAAATGCATTTCGATGTATAATGGAGTCTCATGGAGCCTCAGTGCCATTTATCACACAGTGGTGGGAAAAACCCCACTCGGGGAACATTCTCTCCCCCTCTCTCTCTCTCTCTCTCTCTCTCTCTCTCTCTCTCTCTCTCTCTCATTCTCTCTCTCTCTCTCTCATTCTCTCTCTCTCTCTCATTCTCTCTCTCTCTCTCATTCTCTCTCTCTCTCTCTCTCTCTCTCTCTCTCTCTCTCTCTCTTCTCTCTCTCTCTCTCTCTCTCTCTCTCTCTCTCATTCTCTCTCTCTCTCTCTCTCTCTCTCTCTCTCATTCTCTCTCTCTCTCTCACTCTCTCATTCTCTCTCTCTCATTCTCTCTCTCTCTCTCATTCTCTCTCTCTCTCTCTCTCTCTCTCTCTCATTCTCTCTCTCTAGACATCAGTAGACAGTAGACAGTAGACATCAGCCAATGAGGACATCTGAGCAGTTTATACATTCTGTCAATACTAATTATATTATGGGCTGGAAACCTGTGTGGGTAACAAACTGAAATAACCAGTCAGTCAGTCAGGAAGATTTAAAGCATGTGGTGTTTGGTTATTTTACTCCTACAGTTTGTTTGGTTATTTTACTCCTACAGTTTGTTTGGTTATTTTACTCCTACAGTTTGTTTGGTTATTTTACTCCTACAGTTTGTTTGGTTATTTTACTCCTACAGTTTGTTTGGTTATTTTACTCCTACAGAACAGCACTTAAAGCCTCATTACAAAAACACACTGTTATTGACATAAAACACACTCTCTTCTGTCTCCACCAAATCAGTATGCCTCTTCAAAACACACAGTTTACAACAAAAAAAAACCACCTCATAGACATTTAATATTGAATAGCGTACAGATACTAAATCAGAACACTATGGCTGCCATTTTCCTCAAACAATTAAACACACCCAGTGATCAGATGATGAAAAGGACCGTAAAATTGTAAAAAGATGGGATGTTATGGCACTTTATCCAAGGCCAGGTCTGAATAACGGCGGTAGAAATATTATGTATGTATGTATATGTATATTATGTATTATATAAAATGTGTTTTTGTGTCGTTTTACTTATTTAAACTGCTTCTGTCATGGACATTGTTAAAGAAGCTACAACAAATACAATCCTAACCCTTATCCGACAGCCACGCTGCAGTCCCACTGTATATATACACGATAATCAATCCCACATCCTAATGTAAACATATCCCTGTGTCTTCAGGCCTCTGTTTCAACTCTTTGCCTGCATAAAGATTTTACAAGTTGCTGACTAACTTAGTGGGTATTTTCTGTATTTAACTCAAACATAAAAGGTCAAAATAAAGGTCAATAGAGGTCAACATAGAGATCAATTGAACTCAAAATGACAAAAAAAAAAACCTTCTGTGTGTAGTAGGCCTCTGTCTGTCTGCCTGTCTGTCTGTCTGTCGGTCTGACTGTTCCTGTCTGACTGTGTTGCCATGGTAGCGTCAGTTCGTTTGATGTTCTGATCTCTCGGCGGCGTCTCCCAACACAGTCTGGAAGCCTTCAAACACGTCACACCGCCGGTCAGCACATCACACCAGTGTGAGACACACACATGCATGTGCACACACACACACACACACACAGGCCAGATTATGCCTCTAGCCCCCTGTCTCTGTCTCTGAGCTGAGTCTGCAGTCTGGACTCCTACTCTAAATCTCTCATCAGCAGTCTCTGTCAAAAATCAACACACACACACACACTATCCAGACAAGAAGTCTCTATATGTTTGATTTCCTCTCCTCTCCTCCCCTCTCCTCTCCTCTCCACCCCTCTCCTCTCCTTAAACATCCCCTCTCCTCTCCTCTCCTCTCCTTAAACATCCCCTCTCCTCCCCTCTCCTCCCCTCTCCTTAAACATCCCCTCTCCTCCCCTCTCCTCTCCTTAAACATCCCCTCTCCTCCCCTCCCCTCTCCTCTCCTTAAACATCCCCTCTCCTCCCCTCTCCTCTCCTTAAACATCCCCTCTCCTCCCCTCTCCTCTCCTTAAACATCCCCTCTCCTCCACTCTCTTCTCCTTAACTCTCCACTCTACTCTCCTTACCCCTCCCCCCTCCCTCCCCTCTCCTCCAATTTCCTCTCCTTACCCCTCTCCTTACCCCTCCACTCTCCTCTCCCTTCTTCTCCTTACCCCTCCCCTCTCCTCCACTCTCCTCACCCCTCCCCCTCTCCTCCCCTCTCCTCCCCCTCCCCTCTCCTCTCCTTACCCCTCCCCTCTCCTCCACTCTCCTTTCCTTACCCCTCCCCTCTCCTCCAATCTCCTCTCCTTACCCCTCTCCTTACCCCTCCCCTCTCCTCCACTCTCCTTTCCTTACCCCTCCCCTCTCCTCCACTCTCCTTTCCTTACCCCTCCCCTCTCCTCCAATCTCCTCTCCTTACCCCTCCACTCACCTCTCCCTTCTTCTCCTTATCCCTCTCCTCCCCTCTCCTCCACTCTCCTCACCCCTCCCCTCTCCTCCCCTCCCCTCTCCTCCACTCTCCTTACCCCTCCACTCTCCTCTCCCTTCTTCTCCTTACCCCTCCCCTCTCCTCCACTCTCCTCACCCCCCCCCCTCCTCCTCTCCTCCCTCCACTCTCCTCCCCTCCCCTCTCCCTTACCCCTCCCCTCTCCTCCACTCTCCTTTCCTTACCCCTCCCCTCTCCTCCAATCTCCTCTCCTTACCCCTCCCCACCTCTCCTCCAATCTCCTCTCCTTACCCCTCCACTCACCTCTCCCTTCTTCTCCTTATCCCTCTCCTCCCCCTCCCTCCCCTCCACCCCCTCCCCTCCCCTCTCCTCCACTCTCCTTACCCCTCCCCTCCCCTCCCTCCTCTCCTCCCCCCTCCTCCTTACCCCTCCCCTCTCCTCCACTCTCCTCACCCCTCCCCTCCCCTCTCCCCTCCACTCTCCTCCCCCTCCCTCTCCCCTCTCCCCCTCCCTTTCCTTACCCCTTCCTCTCCTCCCTTTCCTCACCCCTCCCCTCTCCTCTCCTCCCCTCTCCTCTCCTCTCCTCCACTCTCCTTACCCCTCTCCTCCCCTCTCCTCCCCTTACCCCTTCACTCACCTCTCCCTTCTTCTCCTTATCCCTCTCCTCTCCTTACCCCTCTCCTCTCCTTACCCCTCCCCTCTCCTTACCCCTCTCCCCCTCTCCTCTCCTTACCCCTCCCCTCTCCTCCACTCTCCTTACCCCTCACCCCTCTCCCATCTCCTCTCCTTACCCCTCCCCTCACCCCTCCTCTCCTCCCCTCCCCTCTCCTCTCCTCCACTCTCCTTACCCCTCCCCTCCCCTCTCCTCCCCTCTACTCCACTCTCCTTACCCCTCTCCTCTCCTTAACCCTTCCCTCTCCTCTCCTTACCCCTCTCCTCTCCTCTCCTCACCCCTCCCCTCTCCTCTTCTTACCCCTCTCCTCTCCGTACCCCTCTCCTCTTCTTACCCCTCTCCTCTCCGTACCCCTCTCATCTCTTTAACTCTTCCCTCTCCTCTCCTTACCTCTCATTACTTCTCTCCTCTCCTTACCTCTTCTCCTCTCCCCTCCTTACCCCTCCTCTCTTCTCTCCTTACCCCTCTCCTCCCCTCTCCTCGCATTACCCCTCTCCTCTCCTTCCCCTTCCCCTCTCCTTACCTTTTCCCTCTAATCTCCTCCCCTCCCCTCCTCTCTCCTCTCCCCTCCTCTTCTCCCCACTTCCTTCTCCTCTCTACCCTGCACTGACTGTCTAATAACATATCTCACCTCTTACTAACCCCCAGAAATGTACACACATCCATCCATACAAAAAAATACACTTTATTCACACCATAATATGGTGCCTGTCTAAGTGTTCTCATACAGCAACAATGGTTCATTATATAGTTAATTCGTGTGTATAGTAGAACTTTATGGGTTATTTCTGTTTGATAACATGGAATTGTTGAATACTAAATTCTAATTGGCTAGCTGGACTGATGGTTTGTTTACCAAAGCAAGTGTGCAAACCACCTGTAGCTATCAAGTAAACAAGCTAGCTACTGCAGTGGATGTTGAACACATTTCTACCAGCAAAAAAAATAAAACATTTTCTAGTGGTAAATTTGTTCCATTATAGCCATGGTATAAAATGGATAATGAACTCAGGGCTCTATGCATTCTCTGGAAAATAATGTAACTCAGTGGAAGGTTAGTTCCCGCCAGCTACGGGTCGTAGATAACACCTTCCAACGCCGTTCATTATATCCCCTAGAACGCACAGCCCCTCGTTGATGATCCTTTATCTATTATTTTCTACTTCCTGCCTTTAGGCTAGGTTGAAGATGCCCAGGTTAGGACGACATAATAATTATATGCAGAAAGAAGCTTGAGAAAATAAACAGAATCATTGGGACCAGTGCCGTTGATAACGAGCATCTCTGGTCCCTTAGTTTAGGACTCTTTCACATTTTATGCATTGAGTTACGAGATATTATATGTGTCTTGTCTTATCCTTGGTGTTTAGGTTGTGTTAGTGGAGGTTTAGACATTGGAACAGCTACTTGGTCGCGTTCATTAGGGCACACTGTGGCAAAACGTTTCAAACGTTTTTAAACGGAAACATTATGGGACAAGTTCAGATAATCCCTCCAGGTTTCAGTCCATTTTCTTCCATTTAAGTGCCTAATAAATAGGCCTCTGCGTGCATTCACTCAGATCAGAGCAGCAACTTTGACAGGATTTTCAAATGCTGATTTCATGGTGGGAAACAAGGATTCCTTACTATCACGTACAAGGTTACACAGCTACATAGCAACAATGAGCCTTAGTAACACAACATAACACCGTTATATTGGCTCACACAAGAGCAGAGAAGTCGACATAACAACAAAGTAAGCAGTAACATGGTAATTATTATGCTAATTACACAGTAAGATGGTAATTACACTCTAACATGGTAATTATTATGCTAATTACACCGTAAGATGGTAATTACACTCTAACATGGTAATTATTATGGTAATTACCCAGGAACATGGTAATTATTATGGTATTTACACAGGAACACAGTAATTATTATGCTAATTACACAGTAAGATGGTAATTACACTCTAACATGGTAATTATTATGGTATTTACACAGTAACACAGTAATTATTATGCTAATTACACAGTAAGATGGTAATTATTATGGTAAATACACAGGAACATGGTGATTATACAGTAACATGGTAATTACACTGTAACACGGTAATTACCCAGGAACATGGTAATTACACTAATATAGTAATTACACAGGAACATGGTAATTACACTGTAACATGGTAATTACACTGTAACACGGTAATTACCCAGGAACATGGTAATTACACTAATATAGTAATTACACTGTAACATGGTAATTACACTGGAACATGGTAATTACACTAATATGGTAATTACACTGTAACATGGTAATTACACTGGAACATGGTAATTACACTAATATGGTAATTACACTGTAACATGGTAATTACACTGTAACATGGCAACTACACAGTAACATGGTAATTACACAGTAACATGGTAATTACACAGTAACATGGTAATTACACAGTAACATGGTAATTACACTGTAGCATGGTAATTACACAGTAACATGGTAATTACACAGTAACATGGTAATTACCCAGGAACATGGTAATTACACTAATATGGTAATTACACTGTAACATGGTAATTACACTGTAACATGGTAACTACACAGTAACATGGTAATTACACAGTAACATGGTAATTACACAGTAACATGGTAATTACACAGTAACATGTTAATTACACAATAATAACAGTAACAATTCTGTACCTCAATGACCCAGAGTTCTGGAGGAGAAGTCCTGCTAGGGTTAACAAAGCATAGCCCTACGCCCCACCCTCACCCTTCCTCACCCTCACCCTTCCTCACCCTCACCCCTTCCTCACCCCCAACCCTTCCTCACCCTCAACCCTTCCCCACCCTCACCCTCAACCCTTCCTCACCCCTAACCCTTCCTCACCCCCAACCCACCCTCAACCCTTCCTCACCCTCAACCCACCCTCACCCCTTCCTCACCCCCAACCCTTCCTCACCCTCAACCCTTCCCCACCCTCACCCTCAACCCTTCCTCACCCTCACCCCTTCCTCACTCCCAACCCTTCCCCACCCTCACCCTCAACCCTTCCTCACCCCCAACCCTTCCTCACCCTCAACCCTTCCCCACCCTCACCCTCAAACCTTCCTCACCCTCAACCCTTCCAACACCCTCAACCCTTCCTCACCCTCAACAAACCCTCACCCTCAACCCACCCTCACCCTCAACCCTTCCTCACCCTCAACCCTTCCTCACCCTCAACCCTTCCTCAACTCTCCCTCAACCCTTCCTCACCCTCAACTCTTCCTCAACTCTCCCTCACCCTCAACCCTTCCAACACCCTCAACCCACCCTCACCCTCAACCCTTCCTCACCCTCAACCCTTCCTCAACTCTCCCTCACCCTCAACCCTTCCTCACCCTCAACCCTTCCTCACCCCCAACCCACCCTCAACTCTCCCTCACCCCTTCCTCACCCTCAACCCTTCCTCACCCTCAATCCACCCTCACCCTCAACCCACCCTCACCCTCACCCTCAACCCTTCCTCACCCCTCAACTCATTCTTCTGTCTCTGCAGGTGTAATGTGTGTCTGTTCAACCCCCAAATACCCTCACCCACATCACCCTCCCTACCCTCTCCCCTCTACTCTCAGTATCCCCACTGTCTCTCTCTTCATCACCCTCCCTCCCTACCCCTCCCCTCTACTCTCAGTATCCCCACTGTCTCTCCCTTCATCACCCTCCCTACCCCTCCCTTCTACTCTCAGTATCTCTACTGTCTCTCCCTTCATCACCCTCCCTACCCCCTCCCCTCTACTCTCAGTATCCCCACTGTCTCTCTCTTCATCACCCTCCCTACCCCCTCCCCTCTACTCTCAGTATCTCTACTGTCTCTCTCTTCATCACCCTCCCTACCCCCTCCCCTCTACTCTCAGTATCCCCACTGTCTCTCTCTTTATCTTAGACTTTCTGTTGCATCTCTATCTGTTGTCCATGTCTGCTCTGACCATTCCCGTTCATCTCGTACATCGAGCTCTTCTGCTGTTTCCGCCGGTAACACCACGCCCCGATGGTGGCTGCCACGGCAACCGCGCACACGGCAACCACAATGGCTGCAACCGTGGAACCCTTGCCGGAGGAGGGAGGAGGGGGAGGAGGGCAGTCCTCCTCACCCCCAGTACACCCTGTCTCCCCTGTCTCACCTTCGCTCTCCCCCTCCTCACCCTCCATCTCCCCGCTGTGTCGAGTCAGGTTGTGCTGGGCCGAACGTTCCTCCTCGTCGATGACGTCATCAGTCCACGCTGTGGGGGCGGGGCCGTGCTCCAGGAAAGGGTGCACGTGATCCGTGGTTTCCCAGGAGTCTGTGGGAGAATGCCTGGCTGTGTTGCCGGAGGCAACGTCATCCAGTGATGATGTCAGAGAGGGGGTGGCGTAGTCGGCTGAATGTGAATCTGAAGCCGTGGCCTCGGGTGAGGCTGTAGGGGTGAGTCCTCCCACCAAGCCCTGGTCCTGATCCTGCTCTACAGGGTTCGCCCCCTGTGTGGGGGACAGGGGGACCTGGGGGACTCCAGTGAACGGGGTGGGACGACTCAACTCCACCTCATTGGTCCGGTCAGTCACCCCGACAACCACAACACCCTTCTCTTCCTCCTCAAGCTCCACCCCTTCCTCTGAGGATCCACCGCCCACTTTATCAGTGTCGGTCTCCTCCTGACTAACAGGGTAGCCATCCAACCAGGTCTCGTCTGAGCTGTCTGTGGGTTTTGCTCCCGTCTCCTCATGAGTTACGTTCTGAGGCTCGCCTGTTGTCATGCCGACGGGGGGGATCACATAGTCATCATAATCATGGTCGTCGTAGTGATGGTCGTGACTGTTAGGGTCACTACGATCATCTTCATGTTCACTCTGGTCTTCATCAAGGTGATCATGGACATGGCCGTGGTAGTCATGGTGATCGGTTACATCACCGCGGTCATGACCTTCGTGGTCTTCGTGGTCATCATGTGCACCGTGGTTTTGATCTTCCTCGTGTTCGCCCACGTCATCGTACCGACCAGCATTCTCATGGTCATCCTCCTCGTGTTCTCCTTGGGCCTCACGGTGGGCGTCTTCACTGCCATAGTTCTCATGGTCATCCTCCTCGTGTTCTCCTTGGGCCTCACGGTGGGCGTCTTCACTGCCATAGTTCTCATGGTCATCCTCCTCGTGTTCTCCTTGGGCCTCACGGTGGGCGTCTTCACTGCCATAGTTCTCATGGTCATCATGATCATTGTGGTCAAGGCGTTCGACGACATGATCTTCACCCTCAGAGCTTTCATGGTGGCCAGGATCTGTTTGACCGTCGTGGTCATAGTGGTTCCGTTCACGTTGATCGTCATGTTCACGGTCAACGTCATCTTCGTGGTCATCATGGTCGTCGTGGTGATGGTCATCATGGTCAACGGGGTCAATTGGTTGTTGGAAGTGACCCTCATGGCTGTCATAATCCTTCGTCTCCTCCGGTTGGCTGTCGTCTTGCTTGCTCTCCATTAATTCGCTGCCGGAGGCCCTGACACGGTTGTCCCCCTCAGTGTGTGTGTCCTGTGTGACTAGCGGGTGGGTGGGTTCCACATGTCCCGCCTCCTGGATGGCCTCTGAGGGGAACCAGAACAGGTGCTTCTGAGATATCAGGGAGACTGGCGCCTCAGTCACCTCTGACACGGCCATCTCCTCCACCTGCTCCTCCTTCTCAACGGGAGGGTCTGTCGACTCTTCCACCTCTTCCTCCATTCCTCCCCCCACCTCCTCCCCTTGCTGTTCCTCCTCTCCTCCTGCCGCCTCCTCTCCTCCTGCCTCCTCCTCCTGCTCCTCTTCTCCCTCCACACTGAAGCTGGCCTCTTGTTGCTCCTGATCGCTGTGCTCCTCTTCTTCTGTGTCCACCTCCTCCTCTAGCAGTTCCTCCTCTGTGTTCTCCTCCTCTAGCAGTTCCTCCTCTGTGTTCTTCTCCTCTGTGTTCTCCTCCTCTGTGTTCTCCTCCTCTAGCAGTTCCTCCTCTGTGTTCTTCTCCTCTGTGTTCTCCTCCTCTGTGTTCTCCTCCTCTAGCAGTTCCTCCTCTGTGTTCTTCTCCTCTGTGTTCTCCTCCTCTGTGTTCTCCTCCTCTGCAGGGGTGTCGTAGGAGAGGTGGTGATCGTGATCAGTGAACTTATCTTCATAGTCGATGTGTGTCTCTGTCTTGTCTGTAGAAACAGAGAGGGGGAGTGAGGCGAGAGAGAGGGGGGCGAGAGAGAGAGAGAGGGGGGAGAGGGGGAGTGGGGCGAGAGAGAGAGAGGGGGTGGGGGGCGAGAGAGAGAGAGAGAGAAGGGGAGTGGGGCGAGAGAGAGAGAGGGGGAGTGGGGCGAGAGAGAGAGAGAGAGAGAAGGGGGGAGGGGGCGAGAGAGAGAGAAGGGGGAGTGGGGCGAGAGAGAGAGAGAGAGAGAGAGAGAGGGGGAGTGAGGCGAGAGAGAGAGAGAGAAGGGGGAGGAGGCGAGAGAGAGAGAGAGGGGGAGTGAGGCGAGAGAGAGAGAGGGGGAGGGGGGCGAGAGAGAGAGAGAAGGAGAGTGGGGCGAGAGAGAGAGAGAGAGGGGGAGTGAGGCGAGAGAGAGAGAGAGAGAGGGGGAGTGGGGCGAGAGAGAGAGAGAGAGGGGGGGAGTGAGGCGAGAGAGAAGGGGAGCGGGGCGAGAGAGAGAGAGAGAGGGGGAGTGAGGCGAGAGAGAAGGGAGCGGGGCGAGAGAGAGAGAGAGAGAAGGGGAGTGGGGCGAGAGAGAGAGAGGGGGAGAAGGGGCGAGAGAGAGAGAGAGAGAGAGAGAGAGGGGGAGGGGGCGAGAGAGAGAGAGAGAGAAGGGGGAGTGAGGCAAGAGAGAGAGAGAGAGGGGGAGTGAGGCGAGAGAGAGAGAGGGGGAGTGGGCGAGAGAGAGAGAGAAGGAGAGTGGGGCGAGAGAGAGAGAGAGAAGGGGAGGGAGGCGAGAGAGAGAGAGAGAGGGGGGGAGGAGGCGAGAGAGAGAAGGGGAGGGGGAGAGAGAGAGAGAGAGAGAGGGGAGAAAGGGAGAGAGAGAGAGAGAGAAGGGGAGTGGGGCGAGAGAGAGAGAGAGAGAGGAGGGGGAGAGAGAGCGAGAGAGAGAAGAAGGGGGGGCGAGAGAGAGAGAGAGAGAGAGAGGGGGAGCGAGAGAGAGAGAGAGAGAAGGGAGGGGGCGAGAGAGAGAGAGAGAGAAGGGGAGTGGGGCGAGAGAGAGAGAGAGAGAGAGAGGGGAGCGGGCGAGAGAGAGAGAGAGAGAGGGAGGGAGGAGAGAGAGAGAGAGAAGGGGAGCGGGGCGAGAGAGAGAGAGAGAGAAGGGGAGGGAGAGAGAGAGAGAGAGAAGGGGAGTGGGGCGAGAGAGAGAGAGAGAGAGGGGAGTGGGCGAGAGAGAGAGAGAGAAGGGGAGGGCGAGAGAGAGAGAGAGAGAGAGGGGGAGTGAGGGGGAGAGAGAGAGAGAGAAGGGGAGGGGCGAGAGAGAGAGAGAGAGAGAGGGAGTGAGAGAGGAGAGAGAGAGGAGGCGAGAGAGAGAGAGAGAGAGAGGGGAGTGGGGAGAGAGAGAGAGAGAGAGAGAGAGGGGAGGGGGCGAGAGAGAGAGAGAGAAGAAGGGGAGCGAGAGAGAGAGAGAGAGAGAGAGGGGAGTGAGGCGAGAGAGAGAGAGAGAGAAGGGGAGTGGGGGCGAGAGAGAGAGAGAGAGAAGGGGGAGTGAGGCGAGAGAGAGAGAGAGGGAGGGGGAGTGAGGCGAGAGAGAGAGAGAGAAGGGGAGTGGGGCGAGAGAGAGAGAGAGAGAGAGAGAGGGGGAGTGAGGCGAGAGAGAGAGAGAGAGAAGGGGAGTGGGGCGAGAGAGAGAGAGAGAAGGGAGAGGGGCGAGAGAGAGAGAGAGAGAGAGAGAGAGAGAGGGGGGGAGAGAGAGAGAGAGAGAAGGGGAGGGGGCGAGAGAGAGAGAGAGAGGGGAGTGGGGCGAGAGAGAGAGGGAGGGGAGGCGAGAGAGAGAGAGGAGGGAGGGGGCGAGAGAGAGAGAGAAGGGGAGTGAGGCGAGAGAGAGAGAGAGGGGGGAGGCGAGAGAGAGAGAGAGAGGGGGGGGGAGGCGAGAGAGAGAGAGGGGAGAGGCGAGAGAGAGAAGAGAGTGGGGGAGAGAGAGAGAGAGAAGGGGAGTGGGGCGAGAGAGAGAGAGAGAGAGGGGGAGGGGGCGAGAGAGAGAGAGAGAGGGGGGCGAGTGAGGCGAGAGAGAAGGGGAGCGGGGAGAGAGAGAGAGAGAGGGGGAGGGAGGCGAGAGAGAAGGGGAGCGGGGCGAGAGAGAGAGAGAGAAGGGGAGGGGGCGAGAGAGAGAGAGAGAGAAGGGAGAGGGGGCGAGAGAGAGAGAGAGAGAAGGGGAGTGGGGCGAGAGAGAGAGAGAGAGAAGGGGAGTGGGGGCAAGAGAGAGAGAGAGAAGGGGAGGGGGCGAGAGAGAGAGAGAGAGAAGGGGAGTGGGCGAGAGAGAGAGAGAGGGGGAAGTGGGGCGAGAGAGAGAGAGAGAAGGGGAGTGGGGCGAGAGAGAGAGAGAGAGAGAGAGAGGGAGTGAGGCGAGAGAGAGAAGAGGGGAGAGAGAGAGAGAGAGAGAGAGAGAGAAGGGAGTGGGGCGAAGAGAGAGAGAGAAGGGGAGTGGGGCGAGAGAGAGAGAGAGAGAGAGAGGGGGAGTGAGGCGAGAGAGAGAGAGAAGGGGGAGTGAGGCGAGAGAGAGAGAGAGAGAGGGGGAGTGAGGCGAGAGAGAGAGAGGGGAGTGGGGCGAGAGAGAGAGAGAGAAGGAGAGTGGGGCGAGAGAGAGAGAGAGAGAGAGAGAGGGGAGTGAGGCGAGAGAGAGAGAGAGAGGGGGAGTGGGGCGAGAGAGAGAGGGGGGAGAGAGAGAGAGAGAGAGAGAGAGAGGGGGAGGGGGCGAGAGAGAGAGAGAGGGGAGGAGTGGGGAGAGAGAGAGAGAGAGGGGAGTGGGGCGAGAGAGAGAGAGGGGAGTGGGGCGAGAGAGAGAGAGAGAGAGGGGAGTGAGGCGAGAGAGAGAAGGGGGAGGAGAGAGAGAGAGAGAAGGGGAAGGGGGCGAGAGAGAGAGAGAGAGAAGGGGAGTGGGGCGAGAGAGAGAGAGAGAGAGAGGGGAGAGGGGCGAGAGAGAGAGAGAGAGAGAAGGGGAGGGGAGAGAGAGAGAGAGAGAGGGGAGTGGGGCGAGAGAGAGAGAGAGGGAGGGGGAGGGGCGAGAGAGAGAGAGAGAAGGGGAGTGGGGCGAGAGAGAGAGAGAGAGAGAGAGGAGAGGGGGAGTGAGGCGAGAGAGAGAGAGAGAAGGGGAGTGGGGCGAGAGAGAGAGAGAGGGAGAGAGAGAGGGAGGGGGGAGGAGGCGAGAGAGAGAGAGAGAGGGGGAGTGGGGCGAGAGAGAGAGAGAGAGGGGAGTGGGGAGAGAGAGAGAGAGAGAGAGAGGGGGAGTGGGGCGAGAGAGAGAGAGAGAGAGGGAGTGGGGCGAGAGAGAGAGAGAGAAGGGAGAGGGCGAGAGAGGGGGAGTGAGGCGAGAGAGAGAGAGGGAGGGGGGAGAGAGAGAGAGAAGGGGAGTGAGGCGAGAGAGAGAGAGGGGGAGTGGGGCGAGAGAGAGAGAGAGAGAGAGGGGGGGAGTGAGGCGAGAGAGAGAGAGAGAGGGGGAGGGGGCGAGAGAGAGAGAGAGAGAGAGGGGAGTGGGGCGAGAGAGAGAGAGAGGGGGAGGAGGCGAGAGAGAGAGAGAGGGGGAGTGGGGCGAGAGAGAGAGAGGGGGAGTGGGGCGAGAGAGAGAGAGAAGGGGAGAAGGCGAGAGAGAGAGAGAGAGAGAGAGAGAGGGGGAGTGGGGGCGAGAGAGAGAGAGAGAGAGGAGGGGTGGGGAGAGAGAGAGAGAGAAGGGGAGTGAGAGAGAGAGAGAGAGAGGGGGAGTGGGGGCGAGAGAGAGAGAGAGAGAGGGGGGAGTGGGGTGAGAGAGAGAGAGAGAGAGGGGAGTGGGGCGAGAGAGAGAGAGAGAGAGGGGAGAGGGGGAGAGAGAGCGAGAGAGGGGGAGAGAGAGAGAGGGGAGTGGGGCGAGAGAGAGAGAGAGAAGGGGAGGGGGCGAGAGAGAGAGAGAGAGAGGGAGGGGAGAGAGAGAGAGAGAAGGGGAGTGGGGCGAGAGAGAGAGAGAGAGAGGGGAGAGAGAGGCGAGAGAAGGGGAGGGGCGAGAGAGAGAGAGAGAGAGGGGGAGTGGGGCGAGAGAGAGAGAGAGAGAGGGGGAGTGGGGCGAGAGAGAGAGAGAGAGAGGGGGAGTGGGGCGAGAGAGAGAGAGAGAGAAGGGGAGGCGGGAGAGAGAGAGAGAAGGAGGGGCGAGAGAGAGAGAGAGAGGGGGAGGAGGCGAGAGAGAGAGAGAGAGAAGGGGAGGGGGGCGAGAGAGAGAGAGAGAGAGGGGGGAGTGAGGCGAGAGAGAGAGAGAGAGGGGGGAGGGGGCGAGAGAGAGAGAGAGAGAGGGGGCGAGAGAGAGAGAGAGGGGGAGAGGGCGAGAGAGAGAGAGAGAGAGAGAGAGAGAGGGGAGTGGGGCGAGAGAGAGAGAGAGAGAGAAGGGGAGTGGGGCGAGAGAGAGAGAGAGAAGGGGAGAGGGGGGAGAGAGAGAGAGAGAGAGGGGGGGAGGGGGAGAGAGAGAGAGAGAGGGGAGTGAGGCGAGAGAGAGAGAGGGGGGAGTGGGGCGAGAGAGAGAGAGAGAGAGGGGGGAGTGAGGCGAGAGAGAGAGAGAGAGAGGGGGAGTGGGGCGAGAGAGAGAGAGAGAGAGGGGGAGTGGGGCGAGAGAGAGAGAGAGAGGGGAGTGGGGCGAGAGAGAGAGAGAGAGGGGAGGGGGCGAGAGAGAGAGAGGGGGGGAGTGAGGCGAGAGAGAGAGAGAGAAGGGAGTGAGGCGAGAGAGAGAGAGAGAGAAGGGGAGGCGAGAGAGAGAGAGAGAAGGGGAGTGGGGCGAGAGAGAGAGAGAGAGAGGGGGGGGAGGAGGCGAGAGAGAGAGAGAGAAGGGGAGTGGGGCGAGAGAGAGAGAGAGAGAGAGGGGGAGTGAGGCGAGAGAGAGAGAGAGAGAGGGGAGTGGGGCGAGAGAGAGAGAGAGAGAGGGGGAGTGGGGGCGAGAGAGAGAGAGAGAGAAGGGGAGGGGCGAGAGAGAGAGAGAGAGAGGGGGAGAGGAGAGAGAGAGAGAGAGGGGGGGAGTGGGGCGAGAGAGAGAGAGAGAGAGGGGGGGGAGTGAGGCGAGAGAGAGAGAGAGAGAGGGGGAGTGAGGCGAGAGAGAGAGAGAGAGAGGGGGGAGGAGGCGAGAGAGAGAGAGAAGGGGAGTGGGGGCGAGAGAGAGAGAGAGAGGGGGAGTGGGCGAGAGAGAGAGAGAGAGGGGGGAGTGGGGGAGAGAGAGAGAGAAGGAGGGGGCGGGGAGAGAGAGAGAGAGAGAGGTGGAGTGAGGCGAGAGAGAGAGAGAGAAGGGGAGTGGGGCGAGAGAGAGAGAGAGAGAGAGAGAGAGAGGAGGAGGAGGAGGAGGCGAGAGAGAGAGAGAGAAGGGGAGTGGGCGAGAGAGAGAGAGAGAAAGGGGGAGTGAGGCGAGAGAGAGAGAGAAGGGGAGTGGGGCGAGAGAGAGAGAGAGAGAGAGGGGGAGTGAGGCGAGAGAGAGAGAGAGAGAGTGAGGCGAGAGAGAGAGGGGGGAGGGGGGCGAGAGAGAGAGAGAGAAGGGGAGTGGGGGCGAGAGAGAGAGAAGGGAGTGGGGCGAGAGAGAGAGAGAGAGAGAGAGGGGGGGGGCGAGAGAGAGAGAGGGGGTGGGGCGAGAGAGAGAGAGAGAGAGAGAGAGAGAGAGGGGAGTGGGGCGAGAGAGAGAGAGAGAGAGAGAGGGGGAGTGGGGGAGAGAGAGAGAGAGAGAGGGGGGAGTGAGGAAGCTGGTTGAGAGAATGCTAAGAGTGTGCAAAGCTGTCATCAAGACAAAGGGTGGCTATTTGAAGAATCTCAAATATAAAATATATTTGGATTTTTTTAACACTTTCATGGTTACTGCATGATTCCACATGTGTTATTTCCTAGTTTTGATGTCTTCACTATTATTCTACAATGTATAAAATAGTACAAATAAAGAAAACCCTGGAATGAGTAGGTGTTCTAAAACCTTTGACCAGTAGTGTATTCACACAAGCACTGGTATTGAACTCTTCTCCTATGCTGAGTCTCCTCCTTACACATCTGAATAGCCAATATATCTCTGTTGCTATACAGAACTTTAGTCATGCCTGTTCTCTCTCACTTCATCTGACCTGACCTCGGCCCAAATTCCTCACTCCCCCCCCCAACTCACGGCTGTCCTGTTGACTTGTACCAGACAGTGGCCCTTCTCCTTTCCATAGGATACCTGATGTCTAACAATAACATGTTCCGACAGAGTGTAAACGTGCTACATTCCCCTCTCTCCCTCAGTGACAGAAATAAGAATAATTCATATTTTCAAGCATAGAAGTCAGAACCAATCAATGTAGTGCACCTTCATACCTGCTGTACGCTGAGTACACAACAAATACAATTAGATTTAGATGAGATTTGTTTTTTTATCTCTCACTCACAACTGGGACACTGTTTTGTAACATGCGGAAGCCAGACCCTAGGCCTAGCAGAGGTCTGAACGGCTACACTATTGTCACGCCCTGACCTTAGAGCTTTTTATGTCTCTATTTTGGTTTGGTCAGGGTGTGAGTTGGGTGGGCATTCTATGTTCTTTATCTATGTGTTTGTATTTCTATGTTTTGGCCGGTATGGTTCTCAATCAGGGACAGCTGTCTATCGTTGTCTCTGATTGGGAACCATACTTAGGTAGCTTTTCCCCACAGGGGTTTTGTGGGTAGTTATTTTCTGTTTTGTGTTTCTGCACCTGACAGGACTGTTTCGGTTTTCATTCATTCTCTTTGTTAATTTTGTTATTTAGTGTTAATTTTGTTATTTAGTGTTAATTTTGTTATTTAGTGTTAATTTTGTTATTTAGTGTTAATTTGGTTATTTATTCAGTTCAAATACAAGTATGAACACTTTGCCATACTGCACCTTGGTCCTCTCCTTTCATCAGCCGTGACAACTATTCCCTATGTAGTGCACTACTTTAGACCAGAGCCCTATTCCCTATGTAGTGCACTACTTTAGACCAGAGCCCTATTCCCTATGTAGTGCACTACTTTAGACCAGAGCCCTATTCCCTATGTAGTGCACTACTTTAGACCAGAGCCCTATTCCCTATGTAGTGCACTACTTTAGACCAGAGCCCTATTCCTATGTAGTGCACTACTTTAGACCAGAGCCCTATTCCCTATGTAGTGCACTACTTTAGACCAGAGCCCTATTCCCTATGTAGTGCACTACTTTAGACCAGAGCCCTATTCCTATGTAGTGCACTACTTTAGACCAGAGCCCTATTCCTATGTAGTGCACTACTTTAGACCAGAGCCCTATTCCCTATGTAGTGCACTACTTTAGACCAGAGCCCTATTCCCTATGTAGTGCACTACTTTAGACCAGAGCCCTATTCCCTATGTAGCCCACTACTTTAGACCAGAGCCCTATTCCCTATGTAGCACACTACTTTAGACCAGAGCCCTATTCCCTATGTAGTGCACTACTTTAGACCAGAGCCCTATTCCCTATGTAGTGCACTACTTTAGACCAGAGCCCTATTCCTATGTAGTGCACTACTTTAGACCAGAGCCCTATTCCCTATGTAGCACACTACTTTAGACCAGAGCCCTATTCCCTATGTAGTGCACTACTTTAGACCAGAGCCCTATTCCCTATGTAGTGCACTACTTTAGACCAGAGCCCTATTCCCTATGTAGCCCACTACTTTAGACCAGAGCCCTATTCCCTATGTAGCGCACTACTTTAGACCAGAGCCCTATTCCCTATGTAGCACACTACTTTAGACCAGAGCCCTATTCCCTATGTAGCACACTACTTTAGACCAGAGCCCTATTCCCTATGTAGCACACTACTTTAGACCAGAGCCCTATTCCCTATGCTCACACAGCAGGCTAGTGCACTACTTTATACCAGAGCCCTATTCCCTATGTAGTGCACTACTTTAGACCAGAGCCCTATTCCCTATGTAGTGCACTACTTTAGACCAGAGCCCTATTCCCTATGTAGTGCACTACTTTAGACCAGAGCCCTATTCCCTATGTAGTGCACTACTTTAGACCAGAGCCCTATTCCCTATGTAGTGCACTACTTTAGACCAGAGCCCTATTCCCTATGTAGCACACTACTTTAGACCAGAGCCCTATTCCTATGTAGTGCACTACTTTAGACCAGAGCCCTATTCCCTATGTAGTGCACTACTTTAGACCAGAGCCTGATTTCCCTATGTAGACACTACTTTGGACCAGAGCCCTATTCCCTATGTAGTGCACTACTTTAGACCAGAGCCCTATTCCCTATGTAGTGCACTACTTTAGACCAGAGCCCTATTCCCTATGTAGTGCACTACTTTAGACCAGAGCCCTATTCCCTATGTAGCACACTACTTTAGACCAGAGCCCTATTCCCTATGTAGTGCACTACTTTAGACCAGAGCCCTATTCCCTATGTAGTGCACTACTTTAGACCAGAGCCCTATTCCCTATGTAGCACACTACTTTAGACCAGAGCCCTATTCCCTATGTAGTGCACTACTTTAGACCAGAGCCCTATTCCCTATGTAGTGCACTACTTTAGACCAGAGCCCTATTCCTATGTAGTGCACTACTTTCAGACCAGAGCCCTATTCCCTATGTAGTGCACTACTTTAGACCAGAGCCCTATTCCCTATGTAGCACACTGTTTAGACCAGAGCCCTATTCTATGTAGTGCACTACTTTAGACCAGAGCCCTATTCCCCTATGTAGTGCACTAGTAGACCAGACCCTATTCCCTATGTAGCACACTACTTTAGACCAGAGCCCTATTCCCTATGTGGTGCACTACTTTAGACCAGAGCCCTATTCCTATGTAGTGCACTACTTTAGACCAGAGCCCTATTCCTATGTAGTGCACTACTTTAGACCAGAGCCCTATTCCCTATGTAGTGCACACTTTGAGACCAGAGCCCTATTCCCTATGTAGTGCACTACTTTTTGACCAGAGCCCTATTCCCTATGTATCACTACTTTAGACCAGAGCCCTGTTCCCTATGTAGCACACTACTTTAGACCAGAGCCCTATTCCCTATGTAGTGCACTACTTTTAAGACCAGAGCCCTATTCCCTATGTAGTGCACTACTTTAGACCAGAGCCCTATTCCCTATGTAGCACACTACTTTAGACCAGAGCCCTATTCCCTATGTAGCACACTACTTTAGACCAGAGCCCTATTCCCTATGTAGTGCACTACTTTAGACCAGAGCCCTATTCCCTATGTAGCACACTACTTTAGACCAGAGCCCTATTCCCTATGTAGTGCACTACTTTGCTATACCAGAGCCCTATTCCCTATGTAGCACACTACTTTAGACCAGAGCCCTATTCCCTATGTAGTGCACTACTTTAGACCAGAGCCCTATTCCCTATGTAGTGCACTACTTTAGACCAGAGCCCTATTCCCTATGTAGCACTGGCCTGAACAAAAAGTATTGCACTTGACCTTCACATGAAATGCATGGAACTGAAGGCATGACTAATAACCAGGAAGTGAAGCGTGCAACCTCATCACAGCTTCCTGTGGAGCCCAGAGGTCACGGCTCTAAGGTGAGAGGTCAGATACACACACACACACACACACAGAAACAGGATTATATAGGCACCCCCTAATTAGTTCATATTATACACTTACATTTGCTACAAAGCTGTACCAGTCCATACCACTCTCCACAGCTGTCACACAGCAGGCTGAATGCTGAGTGGCCGCTGGGCATCACATGACCAGGAAGACAAGAGTATAGCAGCTCGTCCCCCATCTCAAACCCTGTGTGGCCCTGGAGACGCGTGTTGGGGAATGCAGGGGGATCGCCACACGGTCCACCTGACAGGTATAACATTACCAGGTTAGGTTATATCACAATGATGTTATGCCACAGTTATACACACTGTTATTGTAAGTCATAACATACAGTGTTGGGTGCTGTTTCTCTATCTGTCCTTTCCCTCAGTAGGAGAGATAGGGGCTGGTTGTCACGGATTGGTTGGCTCACAACTGGAGTCTGATTGGTTGGTTCACAACTGGAGTCTGATTGGTTGGCTCACAACTGGAGTCTGATTGGTTGGCTCACAATTGGAGTCTGATTGGTTGGCTCACAACTGGAGTCTGATTGGTTGGCTCACAACTGGAGTCTGATTGGTTGGCTCATAACTGGAGTCTGATTGGTTGGCTCACAACTGGAGTCTGATTGGTTGGCTCACAACTGGAGTCTGATTGGTTGGCTCATAACTGGATTCTGATTGGTTGGCTCACAACTGGAGTCTGATTGGTTGGCTCATAACTGGAGACTCAGAATGGTTGACTCATAACTAAAGTCTGATTGGTTTGCTCATATGTGGAGTCTGGAGGGTCCTCAAAGTTATGTGGCATGTACAACACGTCTGATCTCTAAAGAAGAGGGTACATATTTCAAATGTTCTTGCCTATTTCCTCTCCTCTCCTTGTGGTTTTACAGGTCCCACAGTAACTTTCCTGTTCCTCAGTTCAAACCCAAACATCAGTCTTGGGAGTAGTCCAACAGCGGGCCGGTCCAAAAACAACCTCTAACCCCATCCCCTTCTGTACTGGAGAGGTAGGTGTATGTGTAATGGAGGTACACCACATTTGGGTGATGGCTAACCTGAGGATTTAGCTCAGTGGGCTAACACAATCTGGTAGCACACAAATGAACCAGGTTCAAGGTGGGTCGAACACTTAAGCAGCACTTAAGTGGAGAACACTGTATAAACAACACTGAATATACAACACTGTAAATACAATACTGTATATAGACATAATATGACATTTGAACTGTCTTTATTCTTTTGGAACTTTTGTGAGTGTAATGTTTACTGTAAAACATGTTTTGTTTATTTCACTTTTGTTTATTATTGATTTCACTTGCTTTGGCAATGTAAACATCTGTTTCCCCTGCCAATAAAGCCCCTTAAATCGAAATGACATTGAGAGAGAAGATGGAGAGGTGTGGGAACATGACCTCTTTCAGTCGTCGTCGTCAGTAAACATCTTAAGGCAGAGAATTGCGGAATGTGAGTGTGTGTGTGTGTGTCCTGACCTTTGTCTTTGACACAGAACACATCCAGGTGTGTGTTGTCCTCTGTAGCGTTCTCTATCTTCACATCCACTGCCTTCAGAGCACTGCCCTGATTACTGCACACTGTAGTCCTGGAGAAACATATTGCTGCGTGATGACATCATGATCCAGAAACATACATCATCAGCCAAACATCCTATACATCCTGCTATATCAGCAGCCCTGATAGAGGTGTGACTACATCTAGACAGGATATATATCATATATCAGCAGCCCTGATAGAGGTGTGACTACATCTAGACAGGATATATATCTTGCTGTATCAGCAGCCCTGATTAAAAAAATAAAATGTGTAACCTTCATTTAACAAGGCAAGTCAGTTAAGAACAAATTCTTATTTTCAATGACAGCCTAGGAACAGTGCCAGTTCAGGGGCAGAATGACAGATTTGTACTTTGTCAGCTCGGGGGTTTGAACTTGCAACCTTCCGGTTTCTAGTCCAACGCTCTAACCACTAGGCTACTCTGCCGCCCCATGACTACATTACAGGATAAATATCATATATCAGCAGCCCTAATAGAGGTGTGACTACATCTAGACAGGATATATATCATATATCAGCAGCCCTGATAGAGGTGTGACTACATCTAGACAGGATATATATCATATATCAGCAGCCCTAATAGAGGTGTGACTACATCTAGACAGGATATATATCATATCAGCCCTGATAGAGGTGTGACTACATCTAGACAGGATAAATATCATATATCAGCAGCCCTAATAGAGGTGTGACTACATCTAGACAGGATAAATATCATATATCAGCAGCCCTGATAGAGGTGTGACTACATCTAGACAGGATATATATCATATATCAGCAGCCCTGAAAGAGGTGTGACTACATCTAGACAGGATATATATCATATATCAGCAGCCCTGATAAGGTGTGACTACATCTAGACAGGATAAATATCATATATCAGCAGCCCTAATAGAGGTGTGACTACATCTAGACAGGATAAATATCATATATCAGCAGCCCTGATAGAGGTGTGACTACATCTGACAGGATATATATCATATATCAGCAGCCCTAATAGAGGTGTGACTACATCTAGACAGGATATATATCATATATCAGCAGCCCTGATAGAGGTGTGACTACATCTAGACAGGATAAATATCATATATCAGCAGCCCTGATAGAGGTGTGACTACATCTAGACAGGATAAATATCATATATCAGCAGCCCTAATAGAGGTGTGACTACATCTAGACAGGATAAATATCCTGCTGTATCAGCAGCCCTGATAGAGGTGTGACTACATCTAGACAGGATAAATATCATGTATCAGAAGCACTGATAGAGGTGTGACTACATCTAGACAGGATAAATATCATATATCAGCAGCCCTAATAGAGGTGTGACTACATCTAGACAGGATATATATCCTGCTGTATCAGCAGCCCTAATAGAGGTGTGACTACATCTAGACAGGATATATATCCTGCTGTATCAGCAGCCCTAATAGAGGTGTGACTACATCTAGACAGGATATATATCCTGCTGTATCAGCAGCCCTAATAGAGGTGTGACTACATCTAGACAGGATATATATCCTGCTGTATCAGCAGCCCTAATAGAGGTGTGACTACATCTAGACAGGATAAATATCATATATCAGCAGCCCTAATAGAGGTGTGACTACATCTAGACAGGATAAATATCATATATCAGCAGCCCTGATAGAGGTGTGACTACATCTAGACCGGATAAATATCATATATCAGCAGCCCTAATAGAGGTGTGACTACATCTAGACAGGATAAATATCCTGCTGTATCAGCAGCCCTGATAGAGGTGTGACTACATCTAGACAGGATAAATATCATATATCAGCAGCCCTAATAGAGGTGTGACTACATCTAGACAGGATAAATATCCTGCTGTATCAGCAGCCCTGATAGAGGTGTGACTACATCTAGACAGGATAAATATCATGTATCAGAAGCACTGATAGAGGTACAGTATGAGATTGTTCGCGGAAATGCGGTCACTGGTCGAGTGTGTGTAGCTAACCACCTAGTTTAAATATCAACAGTGTTGCCACAGCAACATAACATTTGATTAACACTTGGTTTACATCATCATCAATATTCGGTCTGGTTGGCTGCTCAGCAGAACTTAATTTATTTCCACATAGAATCAAATCATTTCAAATCAGGAAGGATGCTGGAGGTGCTGCAGTACCTCTGATAAATTGAAATAACTTTGTCAAAGTTATAGAATTAATGTGGTCTTTTCAGAAAGAAATTAAATAATTTACTCCGCCGTGAGTAGGCCTATAAGGATCAATCGCTTATTTAAAAAAAACAAAAGTTGCCTAGCTGTGGATTGTGTGTAGCCCAATAACAAGGCATAGCCTACAGTCAGGAATGAAGGGCAAATCTGTCAGTGAACAGGAGACAAAACAGGCCTTTCACAATACTTCAAATACAATTACGGGAAACCACATGTTGGAAACCACATGTTGGAAACCACATGTTGGAAATCACATGTTGGAAACCAACAACCACATGTTGGAAACCACATGTTGGAAACCACATGTTGGAAAGCACATGTTGGAAACCACATGTTGGAAAGCACATGTTGGAAACCAACAACCACATGTTGGAAAGCACATGTTGGAAACCACATGTTGGAAAGCACATGTTGGAAAGCACATGTTGGAAACCACATGTTGGAAACCACATGTTGGAAACCAACAACCACATGTTGGAAACCACATGTTGGAAAGCACATGTTGGAAAGCACATGTTGGAAACCACATGTTGGAAAGCACATGTTGGAAAGCACATGTTGGAAAGCACATGTTGGAAACCACATGTTGGAAACCACATGTTGGAAAGCACATGTTGGAAACCAACAACCACATGTTGGAAACCACATGTTGGAAAGCACATGTTGGAAACCAACAACCACATGTTGGAAACCACATGTTGGAAACCACATGTTGGAAACCACATGTTGGAAAGCACATGTTGGAAACCACATGTTGGAAAGCACATGTTGGAAAGCACATGTTGGAAACCACATGTTGGAAACCAACAACCACATGTTGGAAAGCACATGTTGGAAACCACATGTTGGAAAGCACATGTTGGAAACCAACAACCACATGTTGGAAAGCACATGTTGGAAAGCACATGTTGGAAAGCACATGTTTTAAACCACATGTTGGAAACCACATGTTGGAAAGCACATGTTGGAAACCACATATTGGAAACCACATGTTGGAAAGCACATGTTGGAAACCACATGTTGGAAACCACATGTTGGAAACCACATGTTGGAAACCACATGTTGGAAAGCACATGTTGGAAACCACATGTTGGAAAGCACATGTTGGAAACCACATGTTGGAAAGCACATGTTGGAAACCAACAACCACATGTTGGAAACCACATGTTGGAAACCACATGTTGGAAAGCACATGTTGGAAACCAACAACCACATGTTGGAAACCACATGTTGGAAACCACATGTTGGAAAGCACATGTTGGAAACCACATGTTGGAAAGCACATGTTAGAAAGCACATGTTGGAAACCAACAACCACATGTTGGAAACCAACAACCACATGTTGGAAAGCACATGTTGGAAACCAACAACCACATTTTGGAAAGCACATGTTGGAAACCAACAACCACATGTTGGAAAGCACATGTTGGAAACCAACAACCACATGTTGGAAACCAACAACCACATGTTGGAAAGCACATGTTGGAAAGCACATGTTGGAAACCACATTTTGGAAAGCACATGTTGGAAACCAACAACCACATGTTGGAAACCAACAACCACATGTTGGAAACCAACAACCACATGTTGGAAACCACATGTTGGAAACCAACAACCACATGTTGGAAACCACATGTTGGAAAGCACATGTTGGAAACCACATGTTGGAAAGCACATGTTGGAAACCAACAACCACATGTTGGAAAGCACATGTTGGAAAGCACATGTTGGAAACCACATGTTGGAAAGCACATGTTGGAAACCAACAACCACATGTTGGAAAGCAACAACCACATGTTGGAAAGCACATGTTGGAAAGCACATGTTGGAAAGCACATGTTGGAAACCAACAACCACATGTTGGAAAGCACATGGCTCCTGCTGAAAAGAGAAGACTCTAATCTGTCCCGCTGACATTGAAACCAGCAGACAGTGCTCTGAGGTAATCCACGTAGTGCTATGGAAAACTACCGATGGAGCATTAAGGCAGAACTATTTCAATCTGAAGCTCCATATTGCTGAATAGGGCTGAATGGTACCAAAAAAATGGCTAAGGATCATGGTGAAAGTGGCTGTAACTACCAGAGGATTATGGTCAATGTAGTCGTTTTCACCCTGCCTGAGAGAGTCAACCCAACCTGGCCCGAGCCTCCTCATAGTTAAATAAAAATAAATCAATCAAATAGCCTGTCTGCCATGATTAGTCTGTATGATGGCAACCGTAGTAGTCAGAATGGATCACTATTTAATTAGTTATCTCCATTCGGTTAAAATATTTTTTTAACCTTTATTTAACGAGGCAAGTCAGTTAAGAACAAATTCTTATTTACAATGACAGCGTACCAAAAGGCCTCCTGTGGGGACGGGGGCCTGGGATAATTTTTTTTATTTTAAATAAATATATATTATATATATATATATATATATAACATATAAATATAGGACAAAACACGCATCTCAACAAGAGAGACAACACAACACTACATAAAGAGAGACCTAAGACAACAATATAACAAAGTAGCAACACATGACAACACAGCATGGTAGCAACCCAGCATGACAACAACATGGTAGCAACACAACATAACAACAACATGGTAGCAACACAACATGGTAGCAGCACAACATGACAACAACATGGTGGCAACACAACATGGTAGCAGCACAACATGACAACAACATGGTAGCAACACAACATGGTAGCAGCACAACATGGTAGCAACACAACATAACAACAACATGGTAGCAACACAACATGGTAGCAGCACAACATGGTAGCAGCACAAAACATGGTACAAACATTATTGGACACAGACAACAGCACAAAGGGCAAGAAGGTAGAGACAACAATACATCACACAAAGCAGCCACAACTGTCACTAAGAGTGTCCATGATTGTCTTTGAATGAAGAGATGGGGATAAAACTGTCTAGTTTGAGTGTTTTTTATGCAGCTCGTTCCAGTCGCTAGCTGCAGCGAACTGAAATGGGGAGCGACCCAGGGATGTGTGCGCTTTGGGGACCTTTAACAGAATGTGACTGGCAGAACGGGGGCTGTATGTGGAGGATGAGGGCTGCAGTAGATATCTCAGATAGGGGTGGAGTTGAGGATTAAGCTGGTTTTATAAATAAGCATCAACCAGTGGGTCTTGCGACGGGTATACAGAGATGACCAGTTTACAGAGGAGTATAGAGTGCAGTGATGTGTCCTGTAAGGAGCATTGGTGGAAAATCTGATGGCCCAATGGTAAAGAACATCTAGCCGCTTGAGAGCACCCTTACCTACCGATCTATAAATGATGTCTCCGTAATCTAGCATGGGTAGGATGGTCATCTGAATCAGGGTTAGTTTGGCAGCTGGGGTGAAAGAGGAGTGATTACAATAGAGGAAACCAAGTCTTGATTTAACTTTAGCCTGCAGCTTTGATATGTGCTGAGAGAAGGACAGTGCACCGTCTAGCAATACTCCCAAATACTTGTATGAGGTGACTACCTCAAGCTCTAAACCCTCAGAGGTAGTAATCACACCTGTGGGGAGAGGGGCATTCTTCTTACCAAACCACATGACCTTTGTGTTTTGGAGGTGTTCAGAACAAGGTTAAGGGCAGAGAAAGCTTGTTGGACACTAAGAAAGCTTTGTTGTAGAGCGTTTAACACACAATCTGGGGAGGGGCCAGCTGAGTATAAGACTGTGTCTTCGACAGAGGGGATCAAGCTGATTTTATACCATTTTACAGAGGCCAGTTCATAAAGGAAGGCTTCCTCATGAAAGTTTTTTAGCAAGTGTCCATTTAGCGAACTTCCAATAATTCACTGTGAGGATCAAACTTGATCAAGAAAAAAAAATTGAGCCCAAAACAGGCGTCAACATTTTTTGGGGGGGGTTCTGGTTGAATCGTAATTTACATTGGTTTTCTAGGGCAGACCAGGGCTTTTGGCTTTCTAGGGAAGACCAGGGCTTTTGGCACCGCTAGGTTGCTATGCAACAAGGAGAGATTGTGACTTCACACTCCAGACCGGACACTGATCTGTCTGCTGTAGGCTACCAAAATATTTATTTTATCAACTTCCAAATAGGCCTATTGAGCAGATATCTACATTGTTGTACAAATGAATAGCGCCCGATGTTACATATACCTAACAGTGTCTTTAATAAACACCTTGTAAAGGAAAGGGGAAACATAAAATAACACCTCTCTTCTAGATGAGATTGTAATAAACACTTTTTGCCACCATCAGGTGGTCCATCTTACCAAACCAGAAATGGTCAAACATGGCAGTTCTGCTCCTCTGATTCAATCCCCTTGTCAAAAAAAAGGCTTCTGAAATTCAATGCGCGCAAAATGCTCATTCAAATGTCCAGAGACGCCAGAGTACATTTTCTAAGAAACAATTTATGGGGGAGCATTCAAGTTGTGGGTATGAAACATTGGGCGTAAATGTTTGACCAGACTGCATCGGATAGATGAGCTACAGAGACAGAGACTGTTTCTCTCACTCGGATGCTTTCTCACGGTGAGATACATTCAGGATGCTTTCTCATGGTGAGATACATTCAGGATGCTTTCTCACGGTGAGATACATTCAGGATGCTTTCTCACGGTGAGATACATTCAGGATGCTTTCTCACGGTGAGATACATTCAGGATGCTTTCTCACGGTGAGATACATTCAGGATGCTTTCTCACGGTGAGATACATTCAGGATGCTTTCTCACGGTGAGATACATTCAGGATGCTTTCTCACGGTGAGATACATTCAGGATGCTTTCTCATGGTGAGATACATTCAGGATGCTTTCTCACGGTGAGATACATTCAGGATGCTTTCTCACGGTGAGATACATTCAGGATGCTTTCTCACGGTGAGATACATTCAGGATGCTTTCTCATGGTGAGATACATTCAGGATGCTTTCTCACGGTGAGATACATTCAGGATGCTTTCTCACGGTGAGATACATTCAGGATGCTTTCTCACGGTGAGATACATTCAGGATGCTTTCTCACGGTGAGATACATTCAGGATGCTTTCTCACGGTGAGATACATTCAGCCTCCTTGCGAATTGAAGGAAAATTATGAAACAGAGAAAAAAATGAAAGAGAAATTATTTGACATGCTTTTTTTTAGTCCATTTTTTTGGGGGCTTCCTTTGGCATCCATGAATACACGCCACCGTCTGTCCTATATCTAGGATGTCACGATCGTCGTAAGGAACAACATGCAGCGTGGTATGTGTTCATGATGATTTTTTTAATGAAAGAAAGCACTGAACACAAAACGAATGTGAAGCTATAATGAGAACTGTGCTGACACAAGCAACTAACATAGACAATCACCCACAATGACAAAACAGGCTACCTAAATATGGCTCCCAATCAGAGACAACGACTAACACCTGCCTCTGATTGAGAACCATATCAGGCCCAAACACAGAAACAGACAAACAAGACATCCAACATAGAATGCCCACTCAGATCACACCCTGACCAAACAAAACATAGAAACATACAAAGCAAACTATGGTCAGGGTGTGACATAGGAAATATTTTTAGATTAATCACCTTTTTTTGTTGTTGATACAAAACTACCTTCATACTTCCATTCATTTTTTTCCAACCGGTACCCCAGTTACATTCAGAACGGTCCCTTGACACTTGTGGGGGGATGCAGAGCAAAATGGAGAACAACAACGTGTTTGTGAGAATCTCCTCTTTCCATAGCGGGGTCATGTAGTTTGTAGCCCAAACGGTTCGGACGCTACAGACAAAAGTTGGCACATCAGTGGTATAAAAGGAAGAGGAAATGTTAGTTAGGGGATTATTGAAGAGTGTGTGTGTGGGTCGGTGTGTGGGTGGGTGTGGGTCGGTGTGTGTGTGTGTGAGTGTGTGTGTGTGTGGGTGGGTGTGTATGTGTGTGAGTGTGTGTGTGTGTGTGTGTGAGTGTGTGTGTGTGTGGGGTCGGTGTGTGGGTGTGTGTGGGTGTGTGGGTGTGTGTGTGTGTGTGTGTGTGTGTGTGTGTGTGTGTGTGTGTGTGTGTGTGTGGGGTCGGTGTGTGTGAGTGTGTGTGTGTGTGTGGGGTGGGTGGGTGGGTCGGTGTTGTGTGTGTGTGTGTGTGTGTGTGTGTGTGTGTGTGTGTGTGTGTGGTGGTGTGTGTGTGGGTGTGTGTGTGTGTGTGGGGTGGGTGTGTGTGTGTGTGAGTGTGTGTGTGGGTGGGTGTGTATGTGTGTGAGTGTGTGAGTGTGTGTGTGTGTGGGTGGGTGTGTGGGTCGGTGTTTGGGTGTGTGTGTGTGAGTGGGTGTGTGAGTGTGTGTGTGTGTGGGTGGGTGAGTATGTGTGTGTGTGTGTGTGTGTGTGTGTGTGTGTGTGTGTGTGTGTGTGTGTGTGTGTGTGTGTGTGTGTGTGTGTGTGGGGGTGGGTATGTGTGTGAGTGTGTGTGTGTGAGTGTGTGTGTGGGTGGGTGAAAGGAATGAGGTGGAGGACGGTGATGTCTACCTCCTGCCTCTGACACCTTCTTGCTGACGATGAGTCACGACACCGTGTGTCTGAAAGTGACCTGTTGTGTGACCCTGTCGGTAAATACCTTCCGGTCTAAACATAGTGAGTGGGGTGCTCCTTTGTAGCTCTGTTGGTATAGCATGGCCCTTGTAACCCCAGGGTAGTGGGTTCAATTCCCAGAACCACCTGTATGTAAAATGTATGACTGTAATTCCCGTTGGATAAAAGCATATGTTAAATGGCATATATATATAAGGGTAGACAGTGGGTCTAAAAGCTAATGTCCATTTGATTTAAGGCAGTCAACATTTAAAATGTTTTTATTTTTTTAGTTTGACCCGTTTCCATAGTAACCCTTATCAGAAGAGAGAAGAATGTTACGTGTAAAATTATGGGTTGGACACAGTAGCGGTGCACGGGGGTGGGGGGGATGGCCAACCCCACACACACACACCCCACCCCTGTTGTTTGCTCTAGCTGGGGGGGCCTGATAGCCAACCCCCCTGTGATATAGAGGCCTGAAGGCAGAGACACACACACACACCCCCCCTGAAGGCAGAGACACACCCTGTTGTTTGCTCTATAACGTGTTAGTTCATATGCCTTGACACTGTGATATAGAGGCCTGAAGGCAGAGACAATAAGAAGACACAGTGGCAGAATAAAATTCAGCAAAACCTTAGTTTTATCACAAAACAAGATAGCAGCCTCTGTCCAGTGAAGTCCACAAAGCATATTGTATGTAACAGACAGTTACATGACCTACAGCAGGGTCAAGCAAGTTAATGTTTCCCACATTTTTGGACCACTAAACAACTATTGATTTAGAACCACAGAGACTTACTGCAAGTTGCAAGGAAAACAGCAGCGCCCTCCACTAATCCAACACCATCAAATCACCTCTTCTTAGTCTAATACAGTAACGACATAAGGATACCAAAAACAATAACAGTAACTTCCACAAAGCTGTGAACGATCTGAGAGACAAGGCAAGAAGGGCCTTCCTTCTATGCCATCAAAAGGAACACAACATTTGACATACCAATTAGGATCTGGCGAAAAATACTTGAATCAGTCATAGAACCCATTTCCCTTTATGGTTGTGAGGTCTGGGGTCCGCTCACCAACCAAGAATTCACAAAATGGGACAAACACCAAATTGAGACTCTGCATGCATAATTCTGCAAAAAATATCCTCTGTGTACAACATAGAACACCAAATAATGCAGAGCAGAATTTGGCCGATACCCACTAATTATCAAAATCCAGAAAAGAGACGTTAAATTCTACAACCACCTAAAAGGAAGTGATTCCCAAACCTTCCATAACAAAGCCATCACCTACAGAGAGATGAACCTGGAGAAGAGTCCCCTAAGCAAGCTGGTCCTGGGGCTCTGTTCACAAACACAAACACACCCTAAAAGAGCCCCATGACAGCAGCACAATTAGACCCAACCAAATCATGAGACAACAAAAAGATAATTACTTGACACATTGGAAAAACTAACAAAAAAAATGAGCAAACTAGAATGCTATTTGGCCCTAAACAGAGAGTACACAGTGGCAGAAGACCTGACCACTGTGACTGACCCAAACTTAAGGAAAGCTTTGACTATGTACAGACTCAGTGAGCATAGCCTTGCTATTGAGAAAGGCCGCCGTAGGCAGACCTGGCTCTCAAGAGAAGACAGGCTATGTGCACACTGCCTACAAAATGAGGTGGAAACTGAGCTGCACTTCCTAACCTCATTAGAGACACATATTTCCCTCAGATTACATATCTATTGGGTGAAATACCACAGTGTGCCATCACAGCAGCAAGATGTGTGACCTGTTGCCACAAGAAAAGGGCAACCAGTGAAGAACAAACACCATTGTAAATACAACCCATATTTATGTTTATTTATTTTCCCTTTTGTACTTGAACTATTTACACATCGTTACAACACAAAATATAGTCAATATGACATTGACATGTCTTTAATCTTTTGGAACTTTTGTGAGTGTTGTGTTTACTTCTAATATTTTATTGTTTGTTTCACTTTGGTTTATTATCTATTTCACTTGCTTTGGCGACGTAAACATATGTTTCCATGACAATAAAGCCCATATTTGAACTTCAACTGAATTAATAAGAGAGCGAGATAGAGAGAGAGAAAGTGAGGCATTTTGTGTTTAATGCTCTACAGAGTGTACTGACCACAGGCCCCCAGCTCTACTACTGACCACAGGCCCCCAGCTCTATTACTGACCACAGGCCCCCAGCTCTATTACTGACCACAGGCCCCCAGCTCTATTACTGACCACAGGCCCCCAGCTCTACTACTGACCACAGGCCCCCAGCTCTATTACTGACCACAGGCCCCCAGCTCTATTACTGACCACAGGCCCCCAGCTCTACTACTGACCACAGGCCCCCAGCTCTACTACTGACCACAGACCCTAGCTCTACTGCTGACCACAGGCCCCCAGCTCTACTACTTGTTGCTAACGTCTCCCCTGTCCATCATTCCATATCTAATGTGTCCCCTGCTCATCACTCCATATGTCTCTTCTGTCTTTTCTCTTTCCATGTCTGTTTTTCTCTACCACCCTGTCCCCCTACAGCTAATTATTTCTCTCTCTCTGTCGGAGCTGTGTGTCATGTTGCTGTGGCGACAGAGGTGTAAATGGAGTTGGCTGTCAGCATGACACCCTGGCTCAGAATTCCCTCCTCCTGTATAGAAGAACAGAGGAGCCTTTATTTCTCTCTCTCTCTCTCTGTCTGTCTGTCTCTCTCTCTCTCTCTCTGTCTCCTCTCTCTGTCTCTGTCTCTCTCTCTCTCTCTCTGTCTCCTCTCTCTGTCTCTGTCTCTCTGTTTCTCTCTCTCTCTGTCTCCTCTCTCTCTCTGTCTCTGTCTCTCTCTCTCTCTCTCTGTCTCTGTCTCTCGTCTCTCTCTCTGTCTCTCTGTCTCTCTCTCCCTCAATCTCTCTCTCCCTCTCTCCCTCCCTCCCTCCCTCCCTACATGACTGAAAGAGATGCAAAATCAGGACCCCTACAAATCAGTCGGGCTGGACAATCTGGACCCTCTGTTTCTAAAATTATCTGCAGAAATTGTTGCAACCCCTATTACTAGCCTGCTATTCGAAAGCAAAGTTAACAAACAGATTACCGACCATTTCGAATCTCACCGTACCTTCTCCGCTATGCAATCTGGTTTCAGAGCTGGTCATGGGTGCACCCCAGCCACGCTCAAGGTCCTAAACAACATCATAACCGCCATTGATAAGAGACATTACTGTGCAGCCATATTCATAGACCTGGCCAAGGCTTTCGACTCTGTCAATCACCACATTCTTATCGGCAGACTCAACAGCCTTGGTTTCTCAAATGATTGCCTCGCCTGGTTCACCAATTACTTCTCAGACAGAGTTCAGTGTGTCAAATCGGAGGGCCTGTTGTCCGGACCTCTGGCAGTCTCTATGGGGGTGCCACAAGGTTCAATTCTCAGGCCGATTCTTTTCTCTGTATACATCAATGATGTCGCTCTTGCTGCTGGTGATTCTCTGATCCACCTCTACGCAGACGACACCATTCTGTATACTTCTGGCCCTTCTTTGGAAACTGTGTTAACTAACCTCCAGACGAGCTTCAATGCCATACAACTCTCCTTCCGTGGCCTCCAACTGCTCTTAAATGCAAGTAAAACTAAATGCATGCTCTTCAAATGCCCGCACCTGCCCGCCCGTCCAGCATCACTACTCTGGACGGTTCTGACTTAGAATATGTGGACAACTACAAATACCCAGGTGTCTGGTTAGACTGTAAACTCTCCTTTGAGACTCAAATTAAGCATCTCCAATCCAAAATTAAATCTAGAATCTCAAAAAGCATCCTTCACTCATGAGGCCAAACATACCCTCGGAAAACTGACCATCCTACCGATCCTCGACTTCGACGATGTCATTTACAAAATAGCCTCCAACAGTGCCATCCGTTTTGTCACCAAAGCCCCATATACCATCCACCACTGCGACCTGTACGCTCTCGTGGCTGGCCCTCGCTTCATACTCATCGCCAAACCCACTGGCTCCAGGTCATCTACAAGTCTCTGCTATGTAAAGCCCCTCCTTATCTCAGCTCACTGGTCACCATAGCAGCACCCACCAGTAGCACGCGCTCCAGCAGGTATATCTCACTGGTCACCCCTAAAGCCAATCCCTCCTTTGGCCGCCTTTCCTTCCAGTTCTCTGCTGCCAATAACTGGAACGAACTGCAAAAATCACTGAAGCTGGAGATCATATCTCCCTCACTAGCTTTAAGCACCAGCTGTCAGAGCAGCTCACAGATCACTGCACCTGTACATAGCCCATCTGCAAATAGCCCATCTACCTACCTACCTCATCCCCATACTGTATTTATGTATTTATCTTGCTCCTTGGCACCCCAGTATCTCTACTTGCACATTCATCTGCTGCACATCTACCATTCCAGTGTTTAATTGGTATATTGTAATTACTTCACCACCATGACCTATTTATTGCCTTACCTCCCTTATCCTACCTCATTTGCACATGCTGTATATAGATTTTCTTCAACTGTATTATTGACTGTATGTTTTGTTTATTCCATGTGTAACTCTGTGTTGTTGTTTGTGTCGAACTGCTTTGCTTTATTCTTGGCCAGGTCGCACTTGTTGTCAACTTGACTACCTGGTTAAATAAAGGAGAAAAAAAATAAAAATAAACATCTTTCTCTTTCTTCATCGGATATCCCTCCCTCCCTCCCTCCCTCCCTCCCTCCCTCCCTCCCTCCCTCCCTCCCTCCCTCCCTCCCTCCCTCCCTCCCTCCCTCCCTCCCTCCCTCCCTCCCTCCCTCCCTCCCTCCCTCCCTCCCTCCTCTTTGTCTCCTCTAAACGTCAGTCTTGCTTCACACATGTTCCCACAGCACTGATACTTGCCACACCTAAAACATGTCAGTGTGTGTTTCTGTTTCTGTGTGTGTGTGTGTGTGTGTGTGTGTGTGTGTCTGTGTGTTTCTGTGTGTGTGTCTGTGTGTGTGTGTCTTACCCCACGAAGCCCCCGTCCAGCCATCCTCTTGTGCAGGCAGAGAAGGAACACTCCACCACGGCGTGACGCAGCTCCTCGGTCGACGCAAGCCGGGCATCATGGACAGCACACGCATGTTCTGCCTCGGCCAATCCCCCAGAGTCAGACGTGTTTCTCTGGTCCAATAGAAACACACGACCTGGGGAGAGAACACCTTTACAGCAGGAACACAGCAGATACCATGGTATAGACTTCTTAACATCTTCTCCTGACCCCTCCTGTCTCAGCCTCCAGTATTTATGCTGCAGTAGTTTATGTGTCGGGGGGCTAGGGTCAGTTTGTTATATCTGGAGTACTTCTCCTGTCCTATTCGGTGTCCTGTGTGAATCTAAGTGTGCGTTCTCTAATTCTCTCCTTCTCTCGTTCTTTCTCTCTCTCGGAGGACCTGAGCCCTAGGACCATGCCCCAGGACTACCTGACATGATGACTCCTTGCTGTCCCCAGTCCACCTGGCCGTGCTGCTGCTCCAGTTTCAACTGTTCTGCCTTATAATTATTTGACCATGCTGGTCATTTATGAACATTTGAACATCTTGGCCATGTTCTGTTAAAATCTCCACCCGGCACAGCCAGAAGAGGACTGGCCACCCCACATATGCTCTCTCTAATTCTCTCTTTCTTTCTCTCTCTCGGAGGACCTGAGCCCTAGGACCATGCCCCAGGACTACCTGACATGATGACTCCTTGTTGTCCCCAGTCCATCTGACCGTGCTGCTGCTCCAGTTTCAACTGTTCTGCCTTATTATTATACGACCATGCTGGTCATTTATGAACATTTGAACATCTTGGCCATGTTCTGTTAAAATCTCCACCCGGCACAGCCAGAAGAGGACTGGCCACCCCACATAGCCTGGTTCCTCTCTAGGTTTCTTCCTAGGTTTTGGCCTTTCTAGGGAGTTTTTCCTAGCCACCGTGCTTCTACACCTGCATTGCTTGCTGTCTGGGGTTTTAGGCTGGGTTTCTGTACAGCACCTTGAGATATCAGCTGATGTACGAAGGGATTTATAAATACATTTGATTTGATTTAGACTGTAAATCATTAGTTTAACACCTTTACAGCAGGAACACAGCAGATACCATGGTATAGACTAGGAACACAGCAGATACCATGGTATAGACTAGGAACACAGCAGATACCATGGTATGGACTAGGAACACAGCAGATACCATGGTATAGACTAGGAACACAGCAGATACCATGGTATGGACTAGGAACACAGCAGATACCATGGTATAGACTAGGAACACAGCAGATACCATGGTATGGACTAGGAACACAGCAGATACCATGGTATAGACTAGGAACACAGCAGATACCATGGTATAGACTAGGAACACAGCAGATACCATGGTATAGACTAGGAACACAGCAGATAACATGGTATGGACTAGGAACACAGCAGATACCATGGTATGGACTAGGAACACAGCAGATACCATGGTATAGACTAGGAACACAGCAGATACCATGGTATAGACTAGGAACACAGCAGATACCATGGTATAGACTAGGAACACAGCAGATACCATGGTATAGACTAGGAACACAGCAGATACCATGGTATGGACTAGGAACACAGCAGATACCATGGTATAGACTAGGAACACAGCAGATACCATGGTATAGACTAGGAACACAGCAGATACCATGGTATAGACTAGGAACACAGCAGATACCATGGTATAGACTGTAAAATCAGTAGTTTATAAAATCTGTTGCAACAGTTATAAAAACAGTT
Source organism: Oncorhynchus tshawytscha (assembly GCF_018296145.1). NCBI lineage: Eukaryota > Metazoa > Chordata > Actinopteri > Salmoniformes > Salmonidae > Oncorhynchus > Oncorhynchus tshawytscha. The sequence goes on from NC_056459.1 coordinate 30,458,649, forward strand.
ACACAACTGATTTAACTATCTATAAAAATTTATAGTATATTAACTACTTTAAAACCTGTTATAAACCCTTCACATTAGATAACAGAGTTCCCGATCACGGATCATAACTACAGTGCAGATCCAGGATCAGTTTATCTGGTTCCATCGTTTTGGGACACAGACAGCAGGGAGCGCTGCCCCCTAGTTACATCATCTGTTATAGGAGGAGGATTCGCTATATATTGTACGAACTGCAGCGGCCACCCCTATACAGACCATCATCATCATCACTATGGCTATCTGTGTTCAGATTTCAAAGAAATGTCATCATTAATTCAATAGGGTTACTTTGACAATTAACATTTCTTGAGATTTTTTAATCTCAGAGAAATCATTCGATTTCACCTTTTAGAATTCAAAAGAAAGCTGTCTGAGTTGTAACATGTCTGTATGAGTGAGTGCAGAGAAAGACACACAAATCATTCATATCTCACTGCAGAGAGAGAGAGAGAGAGAGAGAGAGAGAGAGAGAGAGAGAGAGAGAGAGACTTCCAACACCAAGTCAAAATCCTGCTCACACAGGTTTATTAATACAGACCATGTATTATCAATACTATATGCATAAGCTTTTTGTAGCAGCATTGTTCAATTCTAAGCACCAGTTTACTCTGTAAACCAGGATGGAATACAATAGGTTGTTTAAAAAGTGTATCCTCGACCAAACGTTCCAGCCCTGAAGGCAGAGGCTCCCTCTTCAGATGTCCGGTTGGACGCGAGACCCCCAGATGTTGACAGCTGCCCACGGTGCGCCAGATGTGACCAAAACCGACACCATTACTAATTGGACAGGGCGTCACAACCCATGTAGAAAAAAACTTACCGTCAGCGTGAACGACAGAAACCACCGTTAGCCAAACCAAGCATCCAAACATGGACGAGAAAAACAGGTTTTGGTCAATGCGTCGTGCCATCATTCTCTGCGCGCTCTGATTCTTTTGTTTACCGAAAAAAAAGATTCCAAAGTTTTAAAGGAAATAAATCTCCCTTGGTGAGTTGGTGTGACAGGAGGGAGCAGCGGTTCCGTTATTTCCCTCCCGGTGGCAGACAGACTGAGAGAATCTGGAGTTGAACTTGTTGACACGAAACGGCAAACGGAAAGGAAAATGACGGTTGGTTCGGTTTATCTCCCCAAATAGTGCCTTCGCGAGCAGATGGAGCATCGGCACGAAAACTCACGTGTCCCCGTCAGTAAATACGTGACGGCTCCCCAACCTGAAGTCTGGGCAGCAGCGCGAGCTGAGGAACACCAACCGTCAAGCAAGCCGGGTGTGCGTCTTTACGCACGGAGAGAGAGAGAGAAAAAACACTTTCTCTGGTGTGGGTGTCGCGAGGCAACTTGCATATTTTTTCAGTTATTACATCCTCGAAAACTCATGGTCAAAAGTGTCCATGTTTTCGTCCCCCTCTGCCCTAAAGGAGCCTCGAATAACCTTTTGGGGTTCAAAAGATTGCAGCTGTGGGGGAACCTTTTTAGGTCAAAAAGGCAAAGCGAGGAAACCACTCTGAAAAGGTTATTTGAGAAAACCCCTGTGGCATGAAGCATTAGAAGTGGCAATCGGAAGGGACAAAAATGGGCTGGATTTTTAATTTACAGGAACCCTTTGTTACATTAAACATAAACTTAACTAACCAAAGGTGCAAATATGAACCATTGCCTTGCAACTCCAGGGTACCTCGGATCACCACTAATTCTCAGAGTAGGAAAACCGGTATTTAATCCACACCTGAGAAATGTTTTATATGTTGGCATATAGGCTTACAAGTCTGTCGTATTCACACATGTTGTATTTACAATTTGTGGAAAAATCTGCAATAGCCTACACCATTCTGTTATGAATCTGCAATAGCCTACACCATTCTGTTATGGATCTGCAATAGCCTACACCATTCTGTTATGGATCTGCAATAGCCTACACCATTCTGTTATGGATCTGCAATAGCCTACACCATTCTGTTATGGATCTGCAATAGCCTACACCATTCTGTTATGGATCTGCAATAGCCTACACCATTCTGTTATGGATCTGCAATAGCCTACACCATTCTGTTATGGATCTGCAATAGCCTACACCATTCTGTTATGGATCTGCAATAGCCTACACCATTCTGTTATGGATCTGCAATAGCCTACACCATTCTGTTATGACGTGGGGAAATATTCTTCATGACACCTGCATCGCCATTTTCTCTCCACCACGGATATTCTCTGGCCCTCTGGCTTGCTATAATTGAGGTGACTGCTCCCCTGTCCCAGCTCTAGGTCCAGAGCTCTCTCTCTCTCTCTCTCTCTCTGTGTGTCTGCTTTTACTGTGATAGAAAGATGGACGGCCATCTCCCTGAGAGACCAGCACCCTGCATCCAGGGCATTGTCTTGGTTAGTCTGTGCAATGAGATAACACACACACACACAGTTGAAGTTGGAAGTTTACATACACCTCAGCCAAATACATTAAAACTAAATTTTTCACAATTCCTGACATTTAATCCCAGCAACAATTCCCTGTTTTAGGTCAGTTAGGATCACCACTTTGTTTAAAGAATGTGAAATGTCAGAATAATAGTAGAGAGAATTCTTTATTTCAGATTTGATTTATTTCATCACAGTCCCAGTGGGTCAGAAGTTCACATACACTCAATTAGTATTTAGTATCATTGCCTTTAAATAGTTTAATTTGGGTCAAACGTTTCGGGTAGCCTTCCACAAGCTTCCTACAATATGTTGGGTGAATTTTGGCCCATTCCTCCTGACAGAGCTGGTGTAACTGAGTCAGGTTTGTAGGCCTCCTTGCTCACACACCCTTTTTCAGTTGTGCCAGAAATTTTCTATAAGATTGAGGTCAGGGCTTTGTGATGGCCTTTCCAAAACGTTGACTTTGTTGTCCTTAAGCCATTTTGCCACAACTTTGGAAGTATGCTTGGGGTCATTGTCCATTTGTAAGACCCATTTGTGACCAAGCTTTAACTTCCTGACTGATGTCTTGAGATGTTGCTTCAATATATCCACATTATTTTCCATCCTCATGATGCATCTCTTTTGTGAAGTGCACCAGTCCCTCCTACAGCAAAGCACCCCCACAACATGATGCTGCCACCCCCGTGCCTCACAGTTGGGTTGGTGTTCTTCGGCCTGCAAGCCTCCCCCTTTTTCCTCCAAACAGAACGATGGTCATTATGGCCAAACAGTTCTATTTTTGTGTCATCGGACCAGAGGACATTTCTCCAAAAAGTACGATCTTTGTCCCCATGTGCAGTTGCAAACCGTAGTCTGGCTTTTTGATGGCGGTTTTGGAGCAGTGGCTTCTTCCTTGCTGAGCGGCCTTTCAGGTTATGTCGATATAGGACTCGTTTTACTGTGAATATAGATACTTTTGTACCCGTTTCCTCCAGCATCTTCACAAGGTCCTTTGCTGTTGTTCTGGGATTGATTTGCACTTTTCACACCAAAGTACGTTCATCTCTAGGAGACAGAACGCATCTCCTTCCTGAGCAGTATGACAGCTGTTTGGTCACATGATGTTTATACTTGCGTACTATTGTTTGTACAGATGAACGTAGTACATTCAGGCATTTGGAAATTGCTCCCAAGGATAAACCAGACTTGGAGGTCTACCATTATTTTTCTGAGGTCTTGGTTGATTTCTTTTGATTTTCCCATGATGTCAAGCAAAGAGGCACCGAATTTGAAGGTAGGCCTTGAAATACATCCACAGGTACACCTCCAATTGACACAAATGATGTCAATTAGCCTATCAGAAGCTTCTAAAGCCATGACATCATTTTCTGGAATTTTCCAAGCTGTTTAAAGGCACAGTCAACTTAGTGTATGTAAACTTCTGACCCACTGGAATTGTGATACAGTGAATTATAAGTGAAATAATTTGTCTGTAAACAATTGTTGGAAAAATGACTTGTGTCATGCACAAAGTAGATGTCCTAACCGACTTGCCAAAACTATAGTTTGTTATCAAGACATTTGTGTGGTTGAAAAACGAGTTTTAATGACTCTAACCTAAGTGTATGTAAACTTCAGACTTCAACTGTGCCTGCACAGATACTTTTAAAGTTTAAGAAGCACCTAGAATCAAACACACTCAACCTAATTCAATGGCTCTAAGCTATACTGAGTGTCGTGAATGGGGGTTGAATATGAGATGGGGTTGTATTCTCCAATTAAGATTTTTCGGTTAACGGCTGATAATGATGTCATTTCAACTAGTTTTCAACCTGTTTCTCATTACATTATTTCAATCAGATTCAACCAGGGAGGGAAGGTAGGAGGGAGGGAGGGGTGGGAATTGGAAAGCTGATATTACTACTCAGACCAGTGTCTCCCTAGGGAGGAGAGAAGTGAGGGAGGTGGGAAGAGGGAGGGGAGAGTGTTATGTCCAAAAAGAGTGACACAAGTTCACATTATCCTGGGAAATCACACTTATTCATCTCTATCCCTTTCTCATCCTCTCCCACACATTGCTTATTAATTTGTCTCTATTTGCTTACCTCTTCCCTTCTCCCCTGTCTCTCCAGTCCTCCTTCCTCCTGCCCTGTCTCTCCAGTCCTCTTCCCTTCTCCCCTGTCTCTCCCTCTCCAGTCCTCCTTCCTCCTCCCCTGTCTCCCCAGTCCTCTTCCCTTCTACCCTGTCTTTCCAGTCCTCCTTCCTCCTGCCCTGTCTCTCCAGTCCTCTTCCCTTCTCCCCTGTCTCTCCCTCTCCAGTCCTCCTTCCTCCTCCCCTGTCTCCCCAGTCCTCTTCCCTTCTACCCTGTCTTTCCAGTCCTCCTTCTTCCTGCCCTGTCTCTCCAGCCCTCTTCCCTTCTCCCCTGTCTCTCCCTCTCCAGTCCTCCTCCCCTGTCTCTCCAGTCCTCCTGCCCTGTCTCTCCAGTCCTCTTCCCTTCTCCCAGTCCTGTCTCTCCCTCTCCAGTCCTCCTTCCTCCTCCCGTCTCTCCAGTCCTCCTCCCCTGTCTCTCCAGTCCTCCTGCCCTGTCTCTCCAGTCCTCTTCCCTTCTCCCCTGTCTCTCCCTCTCCAGTCCTCCTCCCCTGTCTCTCCAGTCCTCCTGCCCTGTCTCTCCAGTCCTCCTTCCTCCTGCCCTGTCTCTCCAGTCCTCTTCCCTTCTCCCCTGTCTCTCCCTCTCCAGTCCTCCTTCCTCCTCCCGTCTCTCCAGTCCTCCTGCCCTGTCTCCCCAGTCCTCTTCCCTTCTCCCATGTCTCCAGTCAAATTCACTTTTCTTTCTCTCTCCCCCCCTCTCCCTGTTCCATCCCCCAACCTTTTTTCTCCCTCTCCATCTCTCTCTCCTGTTCCATCTCCATCTATCTCCATCTCTCTCTCCTGTTCCATCTCCATCTATCTCCATCTCTCTCTCCTGTTCCATCTCCATCTCTCACTCATTTTCTGTTTGCCACCCATGGGACATTCTCTGGGATTAGAGTTAGATAAAGAGGAATGAGAGAGGGATGGAGTGGGAGAGAGGATTCACCACAGACTCAGAGGGGGATCCTCTGACACACACCTTGGATATTTATTGAGAGAAAACAAGGGAATGTTTGATGAAAAAGAGAGAGATGAGTGAGAGGTAGCAGCGAGAAGAGAGACAATGAATCACACCTGTGCGATCTGACAGAAGAGGGTGAGAATTACATTGCAAGTGTCCAGGGGACTGTCACTTTACTACAGCTATGTACGTTAATATCTCTCATGCACGCACGCACGCACACACTCACACACATCTCAGTGTTGCAATTCTATGTGTGTGTGTGTGACTGAGGAGGAGTTGCTTACGAATACAGGGCAGTGTCTCTGTTTGGTCTCCTTGGTAACAGCCTCCTGAGCAGGCCTGGTGATTGGATCTGGGATTTCAGGGAGTGGCTCCAGCCTGGGTGTGTGTGTGTGTGTTTGTGTGTGTGTGTGTGTGTGTTTGTGTGTGTTTGTGTGTGTGAGCGTTTGTGTGTGTTTGTGTGTGTGTGTGTGTGTGTGTGTGTGTGTGTGTGTGTGTGTGTGTGTGTGTGAGCGTTTGTGTGTATTTTGGTGTTTGGGTGTGTGTGTGTGTGACTGTGAATGATCCGCACAATACCGCTCTCCAATCTTTAGATTTATACTCCAAGAAAAACCTCCACATTTTAAAATATATCAAATCTGAAATATAGCAATGTCCTTGTTCTAAATGAGTATATTTATTTAGACTACCATCAGACATTCTACATCAGGCTGCCAGGCCAGCCAGGACTGGAGGAGAACAGTTCTATTTAAAGAAGACAGTTAATTAATGAGACTTTTACTGAGGCATTCTTAATTATCAAAGTATGCTGAGAGTGGAGGAGGGGACTGGGGTATACGCCTGTATACGTGAACACACACGGTCGCACACAGACACACACACACCACGCACATGCACTCACATGAATGCACACACACACACACACACACACACCTTCCTTATCCGCCCATTTATCCTCCTCCATGTTTGAGGGTGTGATCGTCATACACTAGGAATTAGGCAGAGATACTGGTGTGATCTTCATACACTAGGAATTAGGCAGAGATACTGGTGTGATCTTCATACACTAGGAATTAGGCAGAGATACTGGTGTGATCTTCATACACTAGGAATTAGGCAGAGATACTGGTGTGATCTTCATACACTAGGAATTAGTGTGATCTTCATACACTAGGAATTAGGCAGAGATACTGGTGTGATCTTCAAACACTGGGAATTAGGCAGAGATACTGGTGTGATCTTCAAACACTGGGAATTAGGCAGAGATACTGGTGTGATCTTCAAACACTGGGAATTAGGCAGAGATACTGGTGTGATCTTCAAACACTGGGAATTAGGCAGAGATACTGGTGTGATCTTCATACACTAGGAATTAGGCAGAGATACTGGTGTGACCGTCGTAACCAGTGGTGGAAAAAGTACCCAATTATCATACTTGAGTAAAAGTAAACATATCTTAATTAAAAGTTACTTTAAGTAAAAGTAAAAGTCACCCAGTAAAATACTACTTGAGTAAAAGTCTAAAAGTATTTGGTTTTAAATATACTTAAGTATCAAAAGTAAAAGTATAAATAATTTTCAAAGTGCTTTATTAAGCAAACCAGACAGCACTATTTTTATTTTATCATTTACGGATAGCCAGGGTCACGCTCCAACACTCAGACATCATTTACAAATGAAGAATTTGTGTTTAAGGAATCTGCCAGATCAGAGGCAGTAGGGATGCCCAGGGATGTTCTCTTGGTAAATGCGTGAATTGGGCCATTTTCCTGCCCGGCTAAGCATTCAAAATGTAACGAGTACTTTTGGGTGTCAGGGAAAATGTATGGAGTAAAAAGTATATTATTTTCATTAGGAATGTAGTGAAGTAAAAGTAAAAAGTTGTAAAAAATATAAATAGTAAAGTAAAGATACCCTAAAAAGTACTTAAGTAGTACTTTAAAGTAACTTTACTTAAGTACTTTACACCACTGGTCGTACTCTAGGAACGAGGCTGGGGTCACTCCTAGAACAATACACACACAAACATACTGCCTATTAGGCCTAATAACCTAAACTGTCACACTGCTTGTAAAAAGTAGGCTACAGTAAAGTAATAGTTTGTAGCAGTATAAATGCGCCCTCTAGAGACGCTTTGGGAACAGGCTCAGATGACTCAGTTTAGTACTTTTGTAAGAGATCCTCAACTCCCTCTTACAACCGTCTTCAACCATTTGGTATAGCTATTATACTCGTCACGTTGTTGTATACTTCTCATCACGTTTCATTCGATTAAATAGGTAAGGCCTGCTACGCATGTACCTATTGTGAGATTAACGCATAACAGGTGTAAAAAGACATGGAATTAACTCGAATGTGTGGTTTTGTGTAAAGGAGATTTTAGACTAAAATAAATGATGGAGCGGTTTCTCTGTAATAAACAGCAAACTCTTGGCGATATATTCGGCGGTTCCTGTATACCAGTCAGTGTTTTTCGGATTCAGAACCGGTCAGTGCCCCTGTGACAGTTCGGTGACCCACCTCACCGTTAACGGACCGGGAGATATTTCGGTGTCGCGTTGCTGAATTTCTCCAACGCAAACTCACTATCAAAACAAATCGGACACACGTGCTTTTCCCGCAGAAAAGACCTCACCGCCACAGCCCTCCCCTTACATGTCCACCGTAGAAAACAAATACTAGAATAACAGAAGAAACGGATCAAATGTTTTTGGATCACGTTTTTCAAACATGTTAACGTTTCAACCCGCTCGAGCAGGAGGGGGGTTATTGAGACCAGCTGATTAGCGCTGCGAGCTGTCTGAGAGGCGGAAGTGAGGTCACCAGGAGCGCGTCCATGTTATTATTGTTATTTTGGTAGCTGGCAGTGTGATGAGACGGACTGGAGAGCCGTCGGGCTCAAAGACTAGGTTATTGCTCTTCCAGGCCGCCCCGGACTAAGCAGCAATCCCGGAGAAAGAAGCCCTGTCGCCGGCAGGGGAGAGCACCCAGCCCAGGCTCCTCTCCCACCAGCAGCCCTTCGAACGACACAGGCTACAAAAACAAAACGGTATCCGCCAAACCTAACGCTAGCCCCAGACGTGTTGTGTACGGTAACACCCTCCGCAGTACGGTAACACCCTCCGCAGATATGAACGGCATCACCAAGGGCAGGTTTGAGGTAAGAGCTGCAGAAACGGGACAGGAGTGTGTATGTAAACGGCTATGAACGGTAGTAGATTTTCGGTATGGTGTTTGTGCGTGCACTGTTTGAATTGTACATGCTGGAGGGAGCTGGGGCTTTGTTGGTTAAGGGTAATACGAAATCCTGTTATTGTCCAGACAGACGCACGATCTGACTGCTGCAACACCGAGCTCAGTCTGTGGTACAGGAGCGACGGATAGGGCTGAGGTTGGTTGCCATAGTGGGGCTGAGGTTGGTTGCCATAGTGGGGCTGAGGTTGGTTGCCATAGTGGGGCTGAGGTTGGTTGCCATAGTGGGGCTGAGGTTGGTTGCCATAGTGGGGCTGAGGTTGGTTGCCATAGTAGGGGCTGAGGTTGGTTGCCATAGTGGGGCTGAGGTTGGTTGCCATAGTGGGGCTGAGGTTGGTTGCCATAGTGGGGCTGAGGTTGGTTGCCATAGTGGGGCTGAGGTTGGTTGCCATAGTGGGGCTGAGGTTGGTTGCCATAGTGGGGCTGAGGTTGGTTGCCATAGTGGGGCTGAGGTTGGTTGCCATAGTGGGGCTGAGGTTGGTTGCCATAGTGGGGCTGAGGTTGGTTGCCATAGTGGGGCTGAGGTTGGTTGCCATAGTGGGGCTGAGGTTGGTTGCCATAGTGGGGCTGAGGTTGGTTGCCATAGTGGGGCTGAGGTTGGTTGCCATAGTGGGGCTGAGGTTGGTTGCCATAGTGGGGCTGAGGTTGGTTGCCATAGTGGGGCTGAGGTTGGTTGCCATAGTGGGGCTGAGGTTGGTTGCCATAGTGGGGCTGAGGTTGGTTGCCATAGTGGGGCTGAGGTTGGTTGCCATAGTGGGGCTGAGGTTGGTTGCCATAGTGGGGCTGGGGTTGGTTGCCATAGTGGGGCTGAGGTTGGTTGCCATAGTGGGGCTGGGGTTGGTTGCCATAGTGGGGCTGGGGTTGGTTGCCATAGTGGGGCTGGGGTTGGTTGCCATAGTGGGGCCGGGGTTGGTTGCCATAGTGGGGCTGGGGTTGGTTGCCATAGTGGGGCTGGGGTTGGTTGCCATAGTGGGGCTGGGGTTGGTTGCCATAGTGGGGCTGGGGTTGGTTGCCATAGTGGGGCTGGGGTTGGTTGCCATAGTGGGGCTGGGGTTGGTTGCCATAGTGGGGCTGGGGTTGGTTGCCATAGTGGGGCTGGGGTTGGTTGCCATAGTGGGGCTGGGGTTGGTTGCCATAGTGGGGCTGGGGTTGGTTGCCATAGTGGGGCTGGGGTTGGTTGCCATAGTGGGGCCGGGGTTGGTTGCCATAGTGGGGCTGGGGTTGGTTGCCATAGTGGGGCTATGCCCGGGTAAGCAAACAACATGGGGTATAGGGATGAGGCTGGGATTCGATCTGGCAACCTTCTGGTTGGCCCAACGTTCTAACCACTAGGCTACCTGCCGACCCCGCCCAATAGGGGTGAGGCCGAGACAATTTAACCTAGAGGCTTGAATTTGTTTATAGCCCATATAGGCAACTACTCTAAAGCTAACTGCCCTACAAAAGTCAGTGTTATTCAGTGTCGTATGTAAGTCGTCTCCCACCTCTCTCTGTCGGTAACAGACTCGTTGGGTTGGTCACGCTGTAGAACAGTCACTGTCATGCATTGCGGCAACATGCATGTTATATAGGCACCAGGCTCCTATCTCCTTAAACTGGGAACCAGCCTGCTCGAGCTCAGACCGGAGGGTGCACAACATACAGACCTTTGCAAGTAGAAATGTCATAGCTAGAGCTAACATGATTCCTTGCTTAACAAAGTTAGGCTGTCTGTTCTACATAATAGGGATTGTGCCTTACTGAACACATTAGGTAGGGTAGCATGTGATCTGTAATGGTTATCTTGCTGTGTGTGTGTGTGTGTGTGTGTGTGTGTGTGTGTGTGTGTGTGTGTGTGTGTGTGTGTGTGTGTGTGTGTGTGTTAGGCCTGGCTCCAGGATGAAATCATTATTATCGCTTTAGATCCCCTAAATAAACAAAGTAGATTTGTCCTACTGCTGTTCAAATGTACAAAAATCTATCTGGAATGTTTCATATAATAACAGAAAGGTATGTGCCCCACTACGACACAACAACACACACAGATCAGCTGACAGGAAGAGCAACCACTAGGTTGTCATATATTCTTACAGGCTTCATAGTTTAAACTTCAGTACTCAGAACTATAGGCTAGATTTCTGTAGAATGTGTGACGCTCTGCGATGAGCGTAACCTACATTAAGCCAAGCCACCGCTTCTTCGGCTACGCACTATTTTCTGTGGGAGAGTTTCAGAAAAGCGAACTAAATCAAACTAAGTGAGGGTATTCATAGCTGATGTGAAATTTCCTACATGACAGGAGACAATTTTGAATCTGTGGCGAATAAGAGTAAACACCTATTCAGATAGTAACACACGCTATAGCAAGAGAGCAGGGAGGGGGCGAAAAAGTAGGCTGTGTCGTTTTTTTATAGTGTTGACATCAGTTTTACAGTAGCCCATCACGCAACGACTGTGTAATGTAAATGAATGATAACAGAGTGAACGTTTGTCTACTTCTTTTTAGTAGACTGGACACGGTATTGGTCCTGAACTACTACGACATACAACACGTACAAAGATGTAGGCCTACCTGAAATGCAGCCATATACACAACTGTCATTTCGTACACAAGAAAGCATGTGATGTTGAAGAGAAGCCCCACGAAGACTGGTAGCCTAAGAGGCGCTCATTAAAACAGCACACAGCGTAACCATGGATTCAGGACCGACCGGTGAGCGCGATGATACTTTCAGCACCACCGAAGTGGACAACCAGGACAATCGGAGCACCACACCAGGGGCACGCCTCGGAGCACAACCAATAGGCTACATTGGTCATTGTCCCTATACCAATAAAATAATGCAAAGCTGGACATCTATCAATAGCAATTAGACCCCAAAAGCAAGTCACAGAAATCTAACATGCATTGAAGTAAAAAGCAAAGGCCTAAAGCAAAGGCCTAAAGCAAAGGCCTAAAGCAAAGGCCTAAAGCAAAGGCCTAATGTAAAAAGCAAAGGCCTAATGTAAAAAGCAAAGGCCTAATGTAAAAAGCAAAGGCCTAAAGCAAAGGCCTAAAGCAAAGGCCTAAAGCAAAGGCCTAAAGCAAAGGCCTAAAGCAAAGGCCTAAAGCAAAGGCCTAAAGCAAAGGCCTAATGTAAAAAGCAAAGGCCTAATGTAAAAAGCAAAGGCCTAATGTAAAAAGCAAAGGCCTAATGTAAAAAAAGGCAAAGGGCCTAATGTAAAAAGCAAAGGCCTAAAGCAAAGGCCTAATGTAAAAAGCAAAGGCCTAATGTAAAAAGCAAAGGCCTAAAGCAAAGGCCTAAAGCAAAGGCCTAATGTAAAAAGCAAAGGCCTAATGTAAAAAGCAAAGGCCTAAAGCAAAGGCCTAAAGCAAAGGCCTAAAGCAAAAAGGGCCTAAAGCAAAGGCCTAAAGCAAAGGCCTAAAGCAAAGGCCTAAAAAAAGCAAAGGCCTAAAGCAAAGGCCTAAAGCAAAGGCCTAAAGCAAAGGCCTAATGTAAAAAGCAAAGGCCTAATGTAAAAAGCAAAGGCCTAATGTAAAAAGCAAAAAAGCAAAGGCCTAATGTAAAAGCAAAGGCCTAATGTAAAAGCAAAAAGCAAAGGCCTAATGTAAAAAGCAAAGGCCTAAAGCAAAGGCCTAAAGCAAAGGCCTAATGTAAAAGCAAAGGCCTAAAGCAAAGGCCTAAAGCAAAAAGGCCTAAAGCAAAGGCCTAAAGCAAAAAGCAAAGGCCTAAAGCAAAGGCCTAAAGCAAAGGCCTAATGTAAAAAGCAAAGGCCTAAAGCAAAGGCCTGATGTAAAAAGCAAAGGCCTAAAGCAAAGGCCTAAAGCAAAGGCCTAATGTAAAAAGCAAAGGCCTAAAGCAAAGGCCTAATGTAAAAAGCAAAGGCCTAAAGCAAAGGCCTAATGTAAAAAGCAAAGGCCTAAAGCAAAGGCCTAAAGCAAAGGCCTAAAGCAAAAAGCAAAGGCTTAAAGCAAAGGCCTAAAGCAAAGGCCTGATGTAAAAAGCAAAGGCCTAATGTAACTATACATTACATTTAAAAAATCTTCCAAACAACCAGGCTTACATGAGTGAAAAACAATGAATGAATAATTCTGTTGTGGCGGCCAGGGACATAAAGGCTGTAGCTTACCATTGTAGAAGAGCCTCCACCAGTTAACTATTTCCTTTGCTAAATCGCGATGACATTTTCCTCACCACGGCATCCAAAGTGCTAAAAAACAGTTATGATACAACCGCATCTCGTTTCCATCATCATGCTGACCCCACTGTGCTTTCAACTACATACTCTTGCAGAGTTTCTCATGAGTCGGTCGCCTGCTTGAAGCTGGTGTGGTCCTGTCCTTCTGGCATGCCTCCCAAAGCTTTTCCAATTCAGCATCACATCGCAGTTTTTCTTATTTAGCGAACTCCATGACTGTACCTAAAGCAAGGGGTTGTAGCAGCACACAAGTAGCCTACAAATGCATGCTGGGCTGTGCATGCCCTAAGCTCGCGAGGTGAGCGGTACTTGAGCAAAATTGGAGGGGGCGAAAAGACCGACACTCCAGCCTTTGGGGAAACCCAGTCCAGTCATATTGGGCGTGCTCCGCTCACATACTCCGCTCCGGCTCCCACTCACATACTCTGCTCCGGCTCCCGCTCACATACTCCGCTCCGGCTCCCGCTCACATACTCTGCTCCGGCTCCCGCTCCGGCTCCCGCTCACATACTCTGCTCCGCTCTGCTCACATACTCCGCTCCGGCTCCCGCTCACATACTCTGCTCCGCTCTGCTCACATACTCCGCTCCGGCTCCATTTTGGAGAAACTGAAGATGGATCGAAGGCAGATTGAGGTGGAGCCCACCCACAGGACTGGAAAACCAATCACTGACCCAGGTGACAGGCGCAGGCCGATAGTGGTCAAGTTCCTGAGGTTCAAAGACAAGGTATCTGCTCTGAACCGAGCCAAGTACTTGAGAGGAACATATAGTACATCTTCCTCAACGAGGACTATCCTGAAGCTGTGTGCCAGAAGAGGAAAGAACTGATCCCAGCCATGAAAGCTGCCAGAGCGCGTGGGGACATTGCTTACATCTGCTATGACAGACTCATTGTCTACCCTCTCTCCAAAAAGCCTGGAAGGGATGAGAGAGAGAGCCAAGCCTGTGGGTTCGTAGCATCAACCTTGCAACACACACACACACACACACACACCAAATGATTCCATCGACTGCTGAATGATTTCTTTTTTTCTTTCTAGTTGTTTGGTCTTTTCCATGTGATGTCTCTCTCTCTGATCAGCTACCAAGCAAAGGACTACGAATAGCCCATATACATGTATGTAGCCTTAGAAATAAGGCTAATGAAATCAATAACTTGCTAACGTCATATAATGTTAATATATTAGCCATTTCTGAGACACACTTAGATCATTTCTTTGATACAGCAGTAGCAATACAAGGCTATAACGTCTACAGAAGAGACAGGAATGCCTATGGGGGAGGTGTGTATCTCTGTAATGCTTCAAGAGGATCTCATGTCAAATGTTGTTGAAGTGTTGTGGTCATATAAAGCCTAATCTTTTGGGTTGTTGCTATAGGCCACCAAGTGCTAACAGTCAGTATCTAGATAATGTGTGTGAAATGTTTGATAGTGTGTGTGGGATGTTAACAAAGGTCTATTTTCTGGGTAACCTGAACATTGACCGGTTAGCAACTAGCTGTCCTCTCAACAGGAAGCTTCTAACTGTGACCAATGCCTGTAAAACAACCCAGGTTATTACTCAACCAACTAGCTGTCCTCAAAACAGGAAGCTTTTAACTGTGACTAATGCCTGTAATACAACCCAGGTTATTACACAACCAACTAGCTGTCCTCTCACCAGGAAGCTTCAAACTTTGACTAATGCCTGTAAAACAACCCAGGTTATTACACAACCAACTAGCTGTCCTCAAAACAGGAAGCTTCTAACTGTGACTAATGCCTGTAAAACAACCCAGGTTATTACACAACCAACTAGTGTTGGATCTGTGACATCCACTTGTATGGATCATATCTTCACTAAGGCTGCAGATCTTTGCTCAACAATATCAGTTCCCATTGGCTGTAGTGACCAGAACATTGTGACAATAACAAGGAAAACCAAAGTGCCAAATGTTGTGCCAAATTCATAAGAGATAATAATACTAAATGTTTTCTCAGGAGTCTTGTTGAAGACTTTAAAACATATGGGTTGGTCTGATGTGTCTGAGGAAGTGAATCCAGATGCAGCATTGAAAGCATTTGTAGAAATATTCCTGCTAATTGTTGACGGTTAGCGCCCTCTGGATTAATGATTAATTGATAAATGTTATTGTTCTTTTATCTATTTTGTTTTGTTGCATTTTGGTGCTATTATTCTGTCTGCTACGTGTTCCTCTGTCTGCTACGTGTTTCTCTGTCTGCTACGTGTTTCTCTGTCTGCTGCACGTGTTTCTCTGTCTGCTACGTGTTTCTCTGTCTGCTACGTGTTTCTCTGTCTGCTGCTACGTGTTCCTCTGTCTGCTACGTGTTTCTCTGTCTGCTACGTGTTTCTCTGTCTGCTACGTGTTCCTCTGTCTGCTACGTGTTTCTCTGTCTGCTACGTGTTTCTCTGTCTGCTGCACGTGTTCCTCTGTCTGCTACGTGTTTCTCTGTCTGCTACGTGTTTCTCTGTCTGCTACGTGTTTCTCTGTCTGCTACGTGTTTCTCTGTCTGCTACGTGTTTCTCTGTCTGCTGCTACGTGTTTCTCTGTCTGCTACGTGTTTCTCTGTCTGCTACGTGTTCCTCTGTCTGCTACGTGTTCCTCTGTCTGCTACGTGTTTCTCTGTCTGCTGCACGTGTTTCTCTGTCTGCTACGTGTTTCTCTGTCTGCTGCACGTGTTCCTCTGTCTGCTACGTGTTTCTCTGTCTGCTACGTGTTTCTCTGTCTGCTACGTGTTTCTCTGTCTGCTACGTGTTTCTCTGTCTGCTACGTGTTTCTCTGTCTGCTACGTGTTTCTCTGTCTGCTACGTGTTTCTCTGTCTGCTACGTGTTCCTCTGTCTGCTACGTGTTTCTCTGTCTGCTGCGTGTTTCTCTGTCTGCTACGTGTTTCTCTGTCTGCTGCTACGTGTTTCTCTGTCTGCTATGCGTGTTTCTCTGTCTGCTACGTGTTTCTCTGTCTGCTACGTGTTTCTCTGTCTGCTACGTGTTTCTCTGTCTGCTACGTGTTTCTCTGTCTGCTACGTGTTTCTCTGTCTGCATGAGACACGTTTCTCTGTCTGCATGCTACGTGTTTCTGTCTGCATGCAACGTGGTTCTGTCTGCATGCAACGTGTTTCTCTGTCTGCATGCTACGTGTTTCTCTGTCTGCATGCAACGTGTTTCTGTCTGCATGCAACGTGTTTCTCTGTCTGCATGCTACGTGTTTCTCTGTCTGCATGCTACGTGTTTCTCTGTCTGCATGCAACGTGTTTCTCTGTCTGCATGCTACGTGTTTCTCTGTCTGCATGCTACGTGGTTCTCTGTCTGCATGCTACGTGTTTCTCTGTCTGCATGCAACGTGGTTCTCTGTCTGCATGCTACGTGGTTCTCTGTCTGCATGCAACGTGGTTCTCTGTCTGCATGCAACGTGGTTCTCTGTCTGCATGCTACGTGGAAAAATACTTGAGTATCTTAAATGATATAATGAGCAGAAAACCCAATTAATCTCCATCATTCATTGAAATTGTTGGGTAGTTTTTAACAAAACCTTTTTATATTTCCAATCTCTTCAATGACTTTCACTAATGAAGTGGAAAAACTCAGAGAAATGACAACGAACAGTGAATCATCATATTTAAAAAAATAAAATATCAAATAATGAAAGGGAAAGATTGCTGTTTTGAATTTGGTCAAGTTAGTGTGGGAGAGCTAGATAACAATAGTTTTTCCAGCAGTAATGATGAGCCACCAGGTATAGACAACCTAGATGGGATACTGTTGTTATCTATCAGTAATGATGAGCCACGAGGTACAGACAACCTAGATGGGATACTGTTGTTATCTATCAGTAATGATGAGCCACCAGGTATAGACAACCTAGATGGGATACTGTTGTTATCTATCAGTAATGATGAGCCACCAGGTATAGACAACCTAGATGGGAAACTATTGAGAATGGTAGCAGACTGTATTGCCACCCCTATTTGCCATGTTGTTAACCAAAGCCTAAAGGTGTGTGTGTGTGTGTGTGTGTGTGTGTGTGTGTGTGTGTGTGTGTGTGTGTGTCCGTCCGCATATAGAGAAGGACACTCAACTTGTACTGCTCTGACTCAGATGACTGATGATTGGTTAGGGGCGGCAGGGTAGCCTAGTGGTTAGAGCGTTGGACTAGCAGCCGAAAGGTTGCAAGTTCAAATCCCCGAGCTGACAAGGTACAAATCTGTCGTTCTGCCCCTGAACAGACAGTTAACCCACTGTTCCTAGGCCGTCATTGAAAATAAGAATTTGATCTTAACTGGCTTGTCTTGTAAAATAAAATAAGAAAATAAAAAAAGAAATGGCTAATAACATGATGCCCTCCACTAGTATTGGCACCCTTGGTAAACATGGGCTGTGAAAAAAATTATATTGTTTATCCTCTTGGTCTTTCATTCAAAATATTCACAAAAATCTAACCTTTAATTAAAGTGAAATAATTGAAGAAAAAAAAAAAATTCTTATCAAAACAAACATTTCTCAAGTATGTGTGCCACAGTTATTGCCACTCCTTCATTCAATACTTTGTGCAACCTCCCTTTGTCAAGATAACAACTCTGAGTCTTCTCCCATAACACACGGCAAGGGATCTGAGACCATTCCTCCATACAGAATCTCTCCAGATCCTTCAGATGCCAAGGTCCACGCTTGTGGACTCTCCTCTTCAGCTCATCCCACAGGTTTGGGTCAGGGGACTGGGACGGCCATGGCAAAAACCTTGATTCTGTGGTCAGTGAACCATTTTTGTCTTGATTTTGAGGTGTGCTTTGTATCATTGTCTTGCTGGAAGATCCAACCACGGCCCAGTTTAAGCTTCCTAGCAGATGCAGTCAGGTTTTGATTTAATATCTGCTGGTACTTGATGGAGTCCATGATGCCATGTAATCCTAACAAGTTGTCCAGAGCCTTTAGAAAATAAATCAGCCCCACATCATCAAATATCCACCACCAGACTTCACAGTGGTGACGAGGTACTTTTCTGCATGGATATATTTCTGTCTACGCCAAACCCACCTCTGGTGTTTGTTTCCATAACGCTCTCTGTTGGTCTCATCTGACTATAGAACCCGATCCCATTGAAACACTGTTGGTCTCATCTGACTATAGAACCTGAACCCATTGAAACACTGCTGGTCTCATCTGACTATAGAACCTTGTCCCATTGAAACCCTGTTGGTCTCATCTGACTATGGAACCCGGTCCCATTGAAACCCTGTTGGTCTCATCTGACTATGGAACCCGGGCCCATTGAAACCCTGTTGGTCTCATATGACTATAGAACCTTGTCCCATTGAAACCCTGCTGGTCTCATCTGACTATAGAACCTTGTCCCATTGAAACCCTGCTGGTCTCATCTGACTATAGAACCCGGTCCCATTGAAACACTGTTGGTCTCATCAAGTAACGTTTGGTTGACTTTAGAACCCGGTCCAGTAACGTTTGGTTGACTATAGAACCCGGTCCAGTAACGTTTGGTTGACTGTAGGCGCTTGAGTTTGTTGTTTGATGACAGCAAAGGCTTTTTTGGAAACCCTCCCAAACTTGTGGTTGTGTAGTTTGAGACTTTCTGACCCCCCAACATCTACGATTCTCCAGTGTGATCCTTGGAGATTTTTTTTGGCCACTCGAACCATCCTCCTCACTGTGCGTGGGATCTATATTGACCCACTTCCTCTTCCAGGCTGATAGTTAACATCTCCAGTTGCTTTAAACTTTTTAATTATTGTCCTGATGGTGAAAATGGCCATTTTCAACCATTTGAGCTATTTTCTTATAGCCATTTCCTGACGTGCAGCTCAATAACTTTTTGTCGGACAGCATTACTGTATTCTTGGGTCTGTCCCATAGTAATGGATGACTATGGAAACTTGGCTTGTGTGTCACCTCGTATTTATACCCCAGTGAAACAGAAACAGAAGTGTTCCTAATCACTCACGTGAACTTAAACGTCATGTGAATGGGGAATATACTTCAGTTAGATTTTACTCAACTTTCTAGGGGTGCCAAGTCTGGCATATGTTGCAGAGAAAAACATATTTCACATGTATTTTTTTTCAATAATTTTGCTTCAGTTAAAGGTTATTTTTTTGTGTGAATATTTTGAATGAAAGACCAAAAGGATAAACAGCAAAGTAAAAATAAAATAAAAATGCACAGCCCATTTTGAGGGCCCTGAGGTTGGAGGGCCCTGAGGTTGGAGGGCCCTGAGGTTGGAGGGCCCTGAGGTTGGAGGGCCCTGAGGTTGGAGGGCCCTGAGGTTGGAGGGCCCTGAGGTTGGAGGTTGGAGGGCCCTGAGGTTGGAGGTTGGAGGGCCCAGAGGTTGGAGGGCCCAGAGGTTGGAGGGCCCAGAGGTTGGAGGGCCCAGAGGTTGAGGGCCCAGAGGTTGGAGGGCCCAGAGGTTGGAGGGCCCCCAGAGGTTGGAGGGCCCAGAGGTTGGAGGGCCCAGAGGTTGGAGGGCCCAGAGGTTGGAGGGCCCTGAGGTTGGAGGGCCCTGAGGTTGGAGGGCCCTGAGGTTGGAGGGCCCTGCCCTGAGGTTGGAGGGCCCTGCCCTGAGGTTGGAGGGCCCTGCCCTGAGGTTGGAGGGCCCTGAGGTTGGAGGGCCCTGAGGTTGGAGGGCCCTGAGGTTGGAGGGCCCTGAGGTTGGGGCTGTATTGTCAGATTTCAGTGCAGCCTTTAATGTTATTGATCATACATTGTTATTAAAGAAACTCACTTGCTATGACTGTACATGACCTGCCATCACCTGGTCGGAGAGTTAGGCCTATTCAACCAATAGAACCCAGAGTGTGTTCTTCAGTGGGAATTTTTTGTGACATCAGATATGTACAGTGCGGTGACCCTCAGGGCAGTTGCCTTGGGCCATTACTCTTCACTATTTTTACAAATGATTTGCCACTGATCTTACACAAAGCTAGAGTGACTATGTCTGCAGATGATTCCACACTCTACATGAAAAATACCGATTTCCGATTGTTATGAAGACTTGAAATCGGCCCTAATTAATCGGCCATTCCGATTAATCGGTCGACCTCTAATACATACCCCATCAGACATGCCACCAGGGGTCTCTTCACAGTCCCCAAATCCAGAACGAATTCAAGGCATTACATTATTATACAGAGCCATGATCACATGAAAATCCCTTCCTTCTCAAATGACTCAAACAGCTAAATTTACTTTAAAAAAAACAAACAAATGAAACACCTCACAACACAACGCCTCTCCCCTATTTGACCCTAGTTGTAATGTTTGTTAATGTTTTTAAAATGATGTAAATTATAGAGTATTTTTGTCTGTAGTTTATTTTTCATTATGGACCCCAGGAAGACTTGCTGTCACCATTGCAGTCGGCTAATGTAATGGGGATCCCCCCCCCAAAAAAATATCTAATGTCCCTCTCTTCTGAATCTTCACCAGTAAATTAGGCTACTCCCTCTCGTTAGCATTCCTTCCTCTCTCGTTCCCATTCTCTCTCGGTAACAGTGTTCAATTGTGTTGCTAGGGGCTGTTTATGTAGCTGTAACTCTTAACATTCCTAAATCAATGTTTGGTGTCTCAGCGGACTCTCTATATCTCTCTCGTGTGTGTGTGTGTGTGTGTGTGTGTGTGTGTGTGTGTGTGTGTGTGTCCTGTGTGTGTGTGTGTGTCTGTGTCTGAGTTCTATTGGGTGCTTGTTACCAAGGTGACAGTGGCTCTGATGTGGATGTTGATTCTCTCTCTAGGTGTTTTCCAACAGCGATGAAGCTCCCATTAACAAGAAGCTTCCCAAGGAGCTGCTGCTCAGGTTAGTTACACACACACACACACACACACACACACCTGAGTGCTCGCCCCAGGGCTTAAAGTGTGAGGGTAACTTATTAAAAAAGGACACTGCTGGCCTCACTTAGCAGACTGTTGACCTTGACCAGACTGTTGACCTTGACCAGACTGTTGACCTTGACCAGACGGTTGACCTTGAGTGGTTAGTTGTGTGTGTGTCACCTTTGAAATGTCTACTAGCTATGCGACCTACAGAGCATCATAGCGTCCTTCAGAGGCTGTATGTAACCCTACTAATCTGAGATCACTGTCTAACACACACACACACACACACTGTCATAATGGTGTATATAGGTGGGTTCTGTCTGTCTGAAGTTCACACAGCTGGAGCTGAGCACTGCGGAATTTCCCACAGAGGCTATTTATAGCACAAACAACACACACCGAGCCTTCAGAAAGTGTTCACACCCCTAGACTCAGTCCACATGTTGTTGTGTGGATTACCACATGTGTAACTCTGTGTTGTCTGTTCACACTGCTATGCTTTATCTTGGCCAGGTCGCAGTTGTAAATGAGAACTTGTTCTCAACTAGCCTACCTGGTTAAATAAAGGTAAAATAAATAACGATGATGTGTCACTGACCTACACACAATACACCATAATGTCCAAGTAGAATTTTGTTTGAACAAAGTTTTTTTAATACAAATGAATTCATTAAAAGCTGAAATGTCTTGAGTCAATAAGTGTTGAACACCTTTTTGTTATGGCTTTCCAAAATAAGTTAGAGTAGAAATGTGAATAATTAAATAAATTGCGTGGAATAGTGTTTAACAGGACTTCTGAATGACTACCTCATCTCTTTACCCCACACATACAATTATCTGTAAGGTCCCTCATCTCTTTACCCCACACATACAATTATCTGTAAGGTCCCTCATCTCTGTACCCCACACATACAATTATCTGTAAGGTCCCTCATCTCCGTACCCCACACATACAATTATCTCTAAGGTCCCTCAGTCGACCAGTGAATTTCAAACACAGATTAGACCAGGGAGGTTTTTTTACGTTTACTTTTAAATCGCTCGGGATAGGAGCGTCTGCTAAGTGATGTCAACGTTAACTGCCTTGCTCAATAGCAGAACGGCAGATTTTTTTTTTCACCTAGTCAGCTCGGGGGATTTGAACAAGCGATCTTTCGGTTACTGGCCCAACACTCTGCACCGCTAGGTGACCTGCTATTGGCCTCAGGGTGAACTCCCTTCCTCTCCGGCAACTGAGTTAGGTGTATAATGACCTCGGTGTATTGATACACCATCCAAAGTGCAATAACTTCACCAGAGTGCAATAACTTCACCAGAGTGCAATAACTTCACCAGAGTGCAATAACTTCACCAGAGTGCAATAACTTCACCAGAGTGCAATAACTTCACCAGAGTGCAATAACTTCACCAGAGTGCAATAACTTCACCAGGGTGCAATAACTTCACCAGAGTGCAATAACTTCACCAGAGTGCAATAACTTCACCAGAGTGCAATAACTTCACCAGAGTGCAATAACTTCACCAGAGTGCAATAACTTCACCAGAGTGCAATAACTTCACCAGAGTGCAATAACTTCACCAGAGTGCAATAACTTCACCAGAGTGCAATAACTTCACCAGAGTGCAATAACTTCACCAGAGTGCAATAACTTCAGCAGAGTGCAATAACTTCAAAGGGATATTCAATGTCTTGTTTTTTTTTTCTTTTTACCCATCTACCAATAGGTGCCCTTGTTTGCGAAGCATTGGAAAACCTCCCTGGTCTAATCTGTGTTTGAAATTCACTGCTCGACTGAAGGACCACTACAATTATCTGTATGTGTGGGGTACAGATGAGATGAGATGGTCATTTAAAATATGAAAAGCGGTACTCGGTTGATCGTTTCTCCAAACATAACACTTTGTATTCAGGACAAAAAGTTGATTGATTTGCCACATTTTTTGTCCGTTTAACTTTAGTGTTGCAAACAGGACATGTGTTTTCGGAATATTGTCGTTCTGTGCAGGATTCCTTTTAACTGTCATTTAGGTTAGTATAGTGGAGTAACTACAATGTTGTTGAGCCATCCTCACTTTTCTCCTATCACAGCCATTAAACTCTTCACTGTTTTAAAAGGGAAGGTAAAGGGGGATTAACTAGTCAGTTGTACAACTGAATGCATTCAACTGAAATGTGTGTTCCTCATTTAACCCCAAACCCCCCTCTGAATCAGAAAGGTCCGGGAGGCTGTAATCGACGTCATCAGTGCCCGGGGAGCAGCAGTTGTTGTTGTTGTTGTTGTTTAGCTATGTGGACCAGTATGGAGGGAATGAAGGATTCAATGTATTCACTCAACAGGAAGACTCACAGCTGTAATCACTCTCGAAGGGTGTGAATACTTATGTAAACGAGATTTCTGTATTCCATTTTCAATACATTTTCTAAACCATATTTTTACTTTGTCATTATGGGATATTGTGTGTCTCTTTTAAATACATGTTTAATTCAGGCTGTGATACAACAACATGTGGACTATGTCTAGGGGTAGGAATATTTTCTGAAGGTGCTGTCTAGAACACACAAACAGGATTGTGTGTGTGTGTGTGTGATGGAACCAAGTATGCATGATTAAAGTGTACAATGGCCTCTGTCACACTCATCAGCCAGTCGTCAGAGACGATCGATCAACTCTTGTCTGATTGGTCAGCTGCTCCACTGATCAATGAGGTGTGTGTACATGACATGTGCTCTGTTACTTTGCCCCATCTGACCACACACACACACACACACACACACAGCATTTGTCTCTGTCCATGAGGGACTAATGGGAAGTGCTAGTTTCCTGACTGTGGGAGGTTTTGTGGGGGGGGGGGGTTTATAACTACAGTCTGATAGGAACAGGAGGAACTGTCTGTGTGAGCTGACCAATTGGCTTACCCCTGTTGGCTAATAGCTACATGCTAACTCAATTGGCCTTTTGCTAAATTGACTGGCCAGTCTCTTTGTAAAACTATACGAATGCTCCTTCTCTCTCTGCAGAATCTTCTCCAACCTGGATGTGATCACATTGTGCAGGTGTGCCCAGGTGTCCAAGGTAAGGCACACCGATACAGGTATCATAACTACTCAATGTGATTTCAGTCAGTTGTCAAGGTTCCACATTGTGCTCAACTTTCCCAACTGAAATCAAATCTTATTTGTCACATGCTTTGTAAACAACAGGTGTAGAATAACTAAATGCTTACTCACGGCCCTTTCCAACAACACAGAGAGAAAAATAGAGAAAAAATATATAATTCCCGGAATAAATACACAATGAGTAATGATAACTAGGCAAAATACACGAGGTACCAGAATCGAGTCGATGTGCAGGGGTACGAGGTAATTGAGGTAGATATGTACATATAGGTAGGGGTAAAGTGACTAAACAACAGGATAGATAATAGACAGTAACAGCAGTATACTGTAGGTAGGGGTAAAGGATAGATAATAGACAGTAACAGCAGTATACTGTAGGTAGGGGTAAAGGATAGATAATAGACAGTAACAGCAGTGTATGTGATGAGTCAAAAGAGTTCAATTCATATAGTACAGGTAGCTATTTGGTGAACTAGTTAGTAGTATTATGGCGTGGGGTTCACTAGTTAGTAGTATTATGGCTTGGGGTTCACTAGTTAGTAGTATTATGGCTTGGGGTTCACTAGTTAGTAGTATTATGGCTTGGGGTTCACTAGTTAGTAGTATTATGGCGTGGGGTTCACTAGTTAGTAGTATTATGGCGTGGGGTTCACTAGTTAGTAGTATTATGGCGTGGGGTTAACTAGTTAGTCATATTATGGCGTGGGGGTTAACTAGTTAGTCATATTATGGCGTGGGGGTTAACTAGTTAGTCGTATTATGGCGTGGGGGTTAACTAGTTAGTCGTATTATGGCGTGGGGGTTAACTAGTTAGTCGTATTATGGCGTGGGGGTTAACTAGTTAGTCGTATTATGGCGTGGGGGTAGACGC
Source organism: Oncorhynchus tshawytscha (assembly GCF_018296145.1). Classification (NCBI taxonomy): domain Eukaryota; kingdom Metazoa; phylum Chordata; class Actinopteri; order Salmoniformes; family Salmonidae; genus Oncorhynchus; species Oncorhynchus tshawytscha. The sequence continues at coordinate 30,483,421 of NC_056459.1, forward strand.
TGTTCAGGCTTCTGTTGGTTCCAGGCTTGGTGCATTGGTACCAGGCTTGGTGCATTGGTACCGCTTGGGGCATTGGTACCGCTTGGGGCATTGGTACCGCTTGCCGTGCAGGAACAGATAGAACAGTCTGTAACTTGGGTGGCTTGAGTCTTCAACTATTTTTAAGGCCTTCCTCTGACACTGCTTGGTATAGAAGTCCTGGATGGCAGGGAGCTCGGCCCCCTGTGATGTACTGGGCTGTACGCACCATCCCCTGTAGCGCCTTGCAATCAGATACCAAGCAGATGCCTGTGCCAAGTGGTGATGCAGCCAGTCCAGATGCTCTCAATGGTGCAGCTGTAGAACTTTTTGAGGATCTGATGGCCCATGCCAAATCTTTTCAGCCTCCTAAGCACAGCCCCGGTGTATGACTGACCACACCCATCACTCGCTCTTCCTCTCCCTCTTCCTCTTTCCATCACTCTCTCTCTGTCTTTCATTCTCTCTTCTCAGGCGTGGAATGTCCTGGCCTTGGATGGTAGTAACTGGCAGAAGATTGACCTGTTCAACTTCCAGACAGACATAGAGGTGAGAGGTCAGGGTGAGGGGAGTTGATCCTACATATATACACATTCATAGGTCACACCAGGCTCTATCACACTCTCTCTCTGTCATTCTCTTGATCTCTCTTGTCATGTTTTTTGTAAGTTGAATTGTACCATTAGACTGGTTAAAAATGATCTCTCTCTCTCTCTTTGCCTCTCTCTCCGTCTCTCTCTTCAGGGTAGAGTAGTGGAGAACATCTCTAAGCGATGTGGAGGCTTCCTGAGGCAGCTGAGTTTGAGGGGATGTATCAGTGTGGGAGACGCATCCATGAAGTGAGTCCTTCTCCATAGGGCCTCTTTCACTCTTAGTATAACCAATGTGATTTCATAGGGGGTGTAGCGATTCACCGATGGGCTCATAGGGGTGTAGCGATTCACCGATGGGCTCATAGGGGTGTAGCGATTCACCGATGGGCTCATAGGGGTGTAGCGATTCACCGATGGGCTCATAGGGGTGTAGCGATTCACCGATGGGCTCATAGGGGTGTAGCGATTCACCGATGGGCTCATAGGGGTGTAGCGATTCACCGATGGGCTCATAGGGGTGTAACGATTCACCGATGGGCTCATAGGGGTGTAACGATTCACCGATGGGCTCATAGGGGTGTAACGATTCACCGATGGGCTCATAGGGGTGTAACGATTCACCGATGGGCTCATAGGGGTGTAACGATTCACCGATGTTTAAGTGAATTTTAAGTGAAATAATCTGTCTGTAAACAATTGTTGGAAAAATGACTTGTGTCATGCACAAAGTAGATGTCCTAACCGACTTGCCAAAACTATAGTTTGTTAATGGTTGAAACACTTAGGTTGGAGTCATTGAAACTCGTTTATGTAAACTTCCGACTTCACCTGTACATACATGCATAACATACATACACCATAGACACACAGTACCTTCAGAAAGTATTCATACCCATTCACCTATTCCATATGTTGTTTTGTTACAGCCTTAAAAAAACACCCTTCTACACACGATGATTTTGTGTTAATTAAAAAAAATATTTTTTTATTGAAAATTAAATACAAAAATATCTAATTTACATAAGTATTCACACACCTGAGTCAATACATGTTAGAATCACTTTTGGCAGTGATTACAGCTGTGAGTCTTTCTGGGTAAGTCTCTAAAATATTTGCACACCTGGATTGTACAATATTTGCACTTTTCTTTTTAAAATTCTTCAAGCTCGGTCAAGTTGGTTTTTGATCATTGCTAGACAGCCATTTAAGTCTTGCCATAGATTTAAGTCAAACCTGTAACTAGGCCACTATGGAACATTCAATGTCCTCTTGGTAAGCAACGCCAGTGTATATTTGGCCTTGTGTATTAGGTTTAGGTGAATTTGTCTCCCAGTGTCTGTTGGAAAGACTGAACCAGGTTTTCCTATGCTTAACTCTATTCTGTTTTATCCTAAAAAAAATCCCTAGTGGCTGCTGATGACAAGCATACTCATAACATGATGCAGCCACCACCATGCTTGAAAATATGAAGAGTGGTACTCCGTGACGTGTCGTGTTTGATTTGCCCCAAACATAACACGTTGTTTTCAGGACATAGTTCATTTCTTTGTCACGTTTAACACAGAATAAATCCACTAATAAAAGTCCACTGATGATAGTATGTATTTTCAGATGCCTCACTAAGCAACAGCTAGCTGCTCTCTATATCACCTCAGGGTCACGCATTCTTCTCTCTTCAGTAGCAGGCGTGAAAGAGAAACACAGACCGCACAAGTAGATGCGCAATGGATTATGGTCATTGTTGTTAATTACCAAGTTTTATGCGCTAAACTATGTATAATATTGGCCTGTTGGAAACAACTACTTCCACAACATCTCACAGTTCAGGCTGGATCTGATTTGTCTCTAGAGAAATTGTGCAATGTGTGCATTGAGCTCTCTCGCACGCACGCACGCACGCACGCACGTCAGCTCAGACAGATCCAGCTCAGGAGGCCGAGTTCATGAGTTCCATTAGCAGCAGATTTGAGTTTAGAATGGAAAATGTATGTGTTTATGCAAACAAAATGTTAGTACATTGTATAGCATCGATTCGTTCCCCCATTCAAACCCGACTGAATCGTTTCAAACTAAACCGTATCGCTCCCCCATTCAAACCGAATCGCACTGAATCGTTTCAAACTAAAACGTATCGTTCCTGTATCGGGAGCCCATGTTTCTAGATAAGCATCCGATCGTCTTGAAAGCGAAAGATGCACTTCCCTCGTGATTCAGTTACCTCTCCGTGACTTTGGTGTTTGTATAACAGTGATGACTCTGTCCCCTGGCAGGACGTTTTCCCTGAACTGCCGTAGCATTGAGGTGTTGAACCTGAACGGCTGTACTAAGATCACAGACAGCACCTGTCTCAGCCTCTCCAAGTTCTGCTGCAAACTCAAACAGCTGGACCTCACCTCCTGTGTGTCTGTTACCAACCACTCCCTCAAAGCTCTCAGGTGAGTGTTCCAAACAGCACTGTATTCCCTATGTAGTGCACTACTGCTGGCCAAGGCTCAAGGGTTGCAGGTTTATTTTAGGATCCAGAAATTTCAAGGTATTTACTAGAAGGGTAAAATGGTAGTTACATAGAAATAAATGACATGTTTGTTTCTTTAGGATTCAGTACAACAAACACAATTCATTACAGGTACAACAGATCCCCGTGGTTACCGTATCATTACCAGGTACAACAGATCCCCCCCCCACGTGGTTACCGTATCAATACCGGTACAACAGATCCCCCATGGTTACCGTATCATTACCGGGTACAACAGATCCCCCCTCTCATGGTTACCATAACACTGTAATACTAACAGTGTAACAGTGTAATACTAACAGTGTAACAGTGTAATACTAACAGTGTAACAGTGTAATACTAACAGTGTAACAGTGTAATACTAACAGTGTAACAGTGTAATACTAACAGTGTAACAGTGTAATACTAACAGTGTAACAGTGTAACACTAACAGTGTAACACTAACAGTGTAACACTAACAGTGTAACACTAACAGTGTAATACTAACAGTGTAACAGTGTAACAGTGTAATACTAACAGTGTAACAGTGTAATACTAACAGTGTAACAGTGTAATACTAACAGTGTAACAGTGCAATACTAACAGTGTAATACTAACAGTGTAACAGTGTAATACTAACAGTGTAATACTAACAGTGTAACACTAACAGTGTAACAGTGTAACAGTGTAACACTAACAGTGTAACACTAACAGTGTAACACTAACAGTGTAATACTAACAGTGTAACAGTGTAACACTAACAGTGTAACACTAACAGTGTAACACTAACAGTGTAATACTAACAGTGTAATACTAACAGTGTAATACTAACAGTGTAATACTAACAGTGTAATACTAACAGTGTAACACTGTAATACTAACAGTGTAATACTAACAGTGTAACACTGTAATACTAACAGTGTAACAGTGTAATACTAACAGTGTAATACTAACAGTGTAACACTGTAATACTAACAGTGTAATACTAACAGTGTAACACTAATACTAACAGTGTAATACTAACAGTGTAATACTAACAGTGTAATACTAACAGTGTAATACTAACAGTGTAATACTAACAGTGTAATACTAACAGTGTAATACTAACAGTGTAATACTAACAGTGTAATACTAACAGTGTAATACTAACAGTGTAACACTAACAGTGTAACACTAACAGTGTAACACTAACAGTGTAATACTAACAGTGTAATACTAACAGTGTAACACTAACAGTGTAACACTAACAGTGTAACACTAACAGTGTAACACTAACAGTGTAATACTAACAGTGTAATACTAACAGTGTAATACTAACAGTGTAACACTACTAACAGTGTAATACTAACAGTGTAACACTGTAATACTAACAGTGTAATACTAACAGTGTAACAGTGTAATACTAACAGTGTAATACTAACAGTGTAACAGTGTAATACTAACAGTGTAATACTAACAGTGTAACAGTGTAATACTAACAGTGTAATACTAACAGTGTAATACTAACAGTGTAACAACAGTGTAACAGTGTAACACTAACAGTGTAACACTAACAGTGTAACACTAACAGTGTAACACTGTAATACTAACAGTGTAATACTAACAGTGTAACACTGTAATACTAACAGTGTAATACTAACAGTGTAACACTGTAATACTAACAGTGTAATACTAACAGTGTAACACTGTAATACTAACAGTGTAATACTAACAGTGTAACACTGTAATACTAACAGTGTAATACTAACAGTGTAACACTGTAATACTAACAGTGTAATACTAACAGTGTAACAGTGTAATACTAACAGTGTAATACTAACAGTGTAACAGTGTAATACCAACAGTGTAACAGTGTAATACCAACAGTGTAACAGTGTAATACCAACAGTGTAACAGTGTAATACTAACAGTGTAACACTGTAATACTAACAGTGTAACACTGTAATACTAACAGTGTAACACTGTAATACTAACAGTGTAATACTAACAGTGTAACAGTGTAATACTAACAGTGTAATACTAACAGTGTAACAGTGTAACACTAACAGTGTAACACTAACAGTGTAACACTAACAGTGTAACACTGTAATACTAACAGTGTAATACTAACAGTGTAACACTGTAATACTAACAGTGTAATACTAACAGTGTAACACTGTAATACTAACAGTGTAATACTAACAGTGTAACACTGTAATACTAACAGTGTAATACTAACAGTGTAACACTGTAATACTAACAGTGTAATACAGTGTAACAGTGTAATACTACTGTAATACTAACAGTGTAATACTAACAGTGTAACACTGTAATACTAACAGTGTAATACTAACAGTGTAACACTGTAATACTAACAGTGTAATACTAACAGTGTAACACTGTAATACTAACAGTGTAATACTAACAGTGTAACACTGTAATACTAACAGTGTAATACTAACAGTGTAACACTGTAATACTAACAGTGTAATACTAACAGTGTAACACTGTAATACTAACAGTGTAATACTAACAGTGTAATACTAACAGTGTAACACTGTAATACTAACAGTGTAATACTAACAGTGTAACACTGTAATACTAACAGTGTAATACTAACAGTGTAACACTGTAATACTAACAGTGTAATACTAACAGTGTAACACTGTAATACTAACAGTGTAATACTAACAGTGTAATACTAACAGTGTAACAGTGTAACACTAACAGTGTAACACTAACAGTGTAACACTAACAGTGTAATACTAACAGTGTAACACTGTAATACTAACAGTGTAATACTAACAGTGTAACACTGTAATACTAACAGTGTAATACTAACAGTGTAACACTGTAATACTAACAGTGTAATACTAACAGTGTAACACTGTAATACTAACAGTGTAATACTAACAGTGTAACACTGTAATACTAACAGTGTAATACTAACAGTGTAACACTGTAATACTAACAGTGTAATACTAACAGTGTAACACTGTAATACTAACAGTGTAATAACAGTGTAATACTAACAGTGTAATACTAACAGTGTAACACTGTAATACTAACAGTGTAACACTAACAGTGTAATACCAACAGTGTAACAGTGTAACAGTGTAATACTAACAGTGTAATACTAACAGTGTAACAGTGTAATACCAACAGTGTAACAGTGTAATACCAACAGTGTAACAGTGTAATACCAACAGTGTAACAGTGTAATACCAACAGTGTAACAGTGTAATACCAACAGTGTAACAGTGTAATACCAACAGTGTAACAGTGTAATACCAACAGTGTAACAGTGTAATACCAACAGTGTAACAGTGTAATACCAACAGTGTAACAGTGTAATACCAACAGTGTAACACTGTAATACTAACAGTGTAACACTGTAATACTAACAGTGTAACACTGTAATACTAACAGTGTAACACTGTAATACTAACAGTGTAACACTGTAATACTAACAGTGTAACACTGTAATACTAACAGTGTAACACTGTAACACTAACAGTGTAACACTAACAGTGTAACACTAACAGTGTAGCACTGTAATACTAACAGTGTAATACTAACAGTGTAACAGTGTAATACTAACAGTGTAACAACAGTGTAACACTGTAATACTAACAGTGTAATACTAACAGTGTAACAGTGTAATACTGACAGTGTAATACTAACAGTGTAATACTAACAGTGTAACAGTGTAATACTAACAGTGTAATACTAACAGTGTAATACTAACAGTGTAATACTAACAGTGTAATACTAACAGTGTAATACTAACAGTGTAATACTAACAGTGTAATACTAACAGTGTAATACTAACAGTGTAACAGTGTAATACTAACAGTGTAATACTAAGTGTAATACTAACAGTGTAACAGTGTAATACTAACAGTGTAATACTAACAGTGTAATACTAACAGTGTAATACTAACAGTGTAATACTAACAGTGTAACAGTGTAATACTAACAGTGTAACAGTAACAGTGTAACACTAACAGTGTAATACTAACAGTGTAACACTAACAGTGTAACACTAACAGTGTAACACTAACAGTGTAACACTAACAGTGTAATACTAACAGTGTAATACTAACAGTGTAATACTAACAGTGTAATACTAACAGTGTAACAGTGTAATACTAACAGTGTAATACTAAGTGTAACAGTGTAATACTAACAGTGTAATACTAACAGTGTAATACTAACAGTGTAACAGTGTAATACTAACAGTGTAATACTAAGTGTAACAGTGTAATACTAACAGTGTAATACTAACAGTTTAACACTAACAGTGTAATACTTAGTAAGAAAACTGTGTGTCTCTGCTTAGTGATGGCTGTAGTATGTTGGAGACATTAAACCTGTCGTGGTGTGACCAAATCACCAGAGATGGCATCGAGGCTCTGACCAGGGGCTGTAACAACCTACAAGCCCTGTTCCTACGTGGCTGCACACAGGTACACACACACACACACACACACACACACGTAAACATGATTGTATTGATTGCCAGTAGTGATTGGTTTCTCTGTGTTGTGTTCTCTACAGTTGGAGGATGGAGCACTGAAACCCCTTCAGAAACACTGTCCTGAACTAACCACTATCAACATGCAGACCTGCTCAGTAAGACAGAGATGGAGTGTGTGTGTGTGTGTGTGTGTGTGTGTGTGTGTGTGTGTGTAGGAATAGGGATTGAAAGACAGAAAATGTGTGTGTAACGTGTGTTTATTTATAAACCGGTGACAGATGATTTTGTGTGTGTTTACAGCAGATAACTGATGATGGCTTGGTCAGCCTGTGTCGGGGGTGCCACAAACTGCAGATGCTGTGTATCTCTGGCTGCAGTAACATTACAGACGCCTCTCTCACCGCTCTGGGCCTCAACTGCCCCCGACTCAAGTAAGAAATGTCTCCCTTTCTCATACACACGATGAGGCCCCCCAGACAACACACGGTGAGGCCCCCCCAGACAACACACGGTGAGGCCCCCCTGACAACACACGATGAGGCCCCCTGACAACACACGATGAGGCCCCCTGACAACACACGATGAGGCCCCCCTGACAACACACGATGAGGCCCCCCTGACAACACACGATGAGGCCCCCTGACAACACACGATGAGGCCCCCCGACAACACACGGTGAGGCCCACCCCGACAACACACGGTGAGGCCCCCAGTGACAACACACGGTGAGGCCCCCCAGACAACACACGGTGAGGCCCCCTGACAACACACGATGAGGCCCCCTGACAACACAGGATGAGGCCCCCTGACAACACAGGATGAGGCCCCCTGACAACACACGATGAGGCCCCCCAACACACGGTGAGGCAACACAACACACGGTGAGGCCCCCCAGACAACACACGGTGAGGCCCCCCCGGACAACACACGGTGAGGCCCCCGACAACACACGGTGAGGCCCCCCCGACAACACACGGTGAGGCCCCCCCGACAACACACGGTGAGGCCCCCCCCGACAACACACGGTGAGGCCCCCCGACAACACACGGTGAGGCCCCCCGACAACACACGGTGAGGCCCCCACAACACACGGTGAGGCCCCCGACAACACACGGTGAGGCCCCCCGACAACACACGGTGAGGCCCCCGACAACACACGGTGAGGCCCCCCGACAACACACGGTGAGGCCCCCGACAACACACGGTGAGGCCCCCCGACAACACACGGTGAGGCCCCCCACTGACAACACACGGTGAGGCCCCCGACAACACACGGTGAGGCCCCCCCGACAACACACGGTGAGGCCCCCCCGACAACACACGGTGAGGCCCCCGACAACACACGGTGAGGCCCCCCGACAACACACGGTGAGGCCCCCCGACAACACACGGTGAGGCCCCCCCAAGAACACGACAACACACGATGAGGCCCCCCGACAACACACGATGAGGCCCCCGACAACACACGATGAGGCCCCCCTGACAACACACGATGAGGCCCCCGACAACACACGGTGAGGCCCCCGACAACACACGGTGAGGCCCCCCGACAACACACGGTGAGGCCCCCCGACAACACACGATGAGGCCCCCTGACAACACACGATGAGGCCCCCTGACAACACACGGTGAGGCCCCCGACAACACACGATGAGGCCCCCCCCTGACAACACACGATGAGGCCCCCCTGACAACACACGGTGAGGCCCCCCAGTGACAACACACGATGAGGCCCCCCCGACAACACACAATGAGGCCCCCCTGACAACACACGGTGAGGCCCCCTGACAACACACGGTGAGGCCCCCCGACAACACACGATGAGGCCCCCCGACAACACACGATGAGGCCCCCGACAACACACGGTGAGGCCCCCGACAACACACGATGAGGCCCCCCGACAACACACGATGAGGCCCCCCGACAACACACGATGAGGCCTACTGATAAAAGACGTCATACCGTCCACATAACCAATGTGTTTGTATCAGGATCTTGGAAGCAGCACGGTGTTCACAGGTTACAGACGCTGGGTTTACTGCACTGGCCCGGGTAAGTGCTGCTTTATTTCCTTCAGCGCTCTGTCTTGACTTGTTGCTCTGTCTTGACTTGTCGCTCTGTCTTGACTTGTCGCTCTGTCTTGACTTGTCGCTCTGTCTTGACTTGTCGCTCTGTCTTGACTTGTCGCTCTGTCTTGACTTGTCGCTCTGTCTTGACTTGTCGCTCTGTCTTGACTTGTTGCTCTGTCTTGACTTGTTGCTCTGTCTTGACTTGTTGCTCTGTCTTGACTTGTTGCTCTGTCTTGACTTGTTGCTCTGTCTTGACTTGTTGCTCTGTCTTGACTTGTCGCTCTGTCTTGACTTGTTGCTCTGTCTTGACTTGTCGCTCTGTCTTGACTTGTCGCTCTGTCTTGACTTGTCGCTCTGTCTTGACTTGTCGCTCTGTCTTGACTTGTCGCTCTGTCTTGACTTGTTGCGCTGTCTTGACTTGTTGCTCTGTCTTGACTTGTCGCTCTGTCTTGACTTGTCGCTCTGTCTTGACTTGTCGCTCTGTCTTGACTTGTCGCTCTGTCTTGACTTGTTGCGTTTTTTGTTTTTTTTTTGTCTTCAAATCTTTTCACATTTAAGGTCACTAATTAAAACCTAATGTTGAACTGATGTGGGTTTGTTTCAACAGCATTGTCATGAGATGGAAAAAATGGATTTAGAAGAATGTGTTTTGGTAAGATTTCATGGGCGTCTCTTCTTGTTTAATGCAACCGTAGATTGAGGCCATCAGCATTTGATTGAGCCTGTCTGATTCTATGTACTGTATCTGGGTTTGATTTGAGCCTGTCTGATTCTATGTACTGTATCTGGGTTTGATTTGAGCCTGTCTGATTCTATGTACTGTATCTGGGTTTGATTTGAGCCTGTCTGATTCTATGTACTGTATCTGGGTTTGATTTGAGCCTGTCTGATTCTATGTACTGTATCTGGGTTTGATTTGAACCTGTCTCCTCTCACAGGTGACTGACAACACTCTAGTCCAGCTCGCTATTCACTGCCCTCGACTGCAAGCACTGGTACGTATTGTTGTGGGTGTGGGTGTACATTACAGTATGTAATATAGTGTCAACCGTCTATCCTCTCTCCACCAGTCCCTCTCCCACTGTGAGCTGATAACTGACGACGGTATCAGGGCGCTGAGCAGCAGTGTGTGTGGACAGGAGCGCCTCACGGTGGTGGAGTTGGATAACTGCCCTCTGATCACAGACGGGACTCTGGAGCACCTGAAAAACTGCCACCGCCTGGAGAGGATAGAACTCTACGACTGCCAGCAGGTCACCAGGGCCGGCATCAAACGCATACGGGTCAGCCATCACCATCACTACATCTCCCAAGCTGCATCACTATAGCTGTAATGTCAAAGCTCCTGCATGGCCTGGTGGGAATTGTAGTTTCCTATGGAAATAATAGAATTACCCCCACACTGTTGTATTATAGTCCTATTGAGTGTATTGCAGTGTTGCAGGCTGTCAAATGAAATACATGGGAGAATATACAACCGTGTGGAATATTGCTGCATTTGAAATGACGGAGCTCCTACCTCTCCCTATAGGCCCATCTCCCAGAGATAAAGGTCCACGCCTACTTTGCCCCAGTGACGCCCCCTCCCTCTGTGCACGGTGGGGGCCATAGGCTGTGTCGCTGCTGCGTCATCCTCTGACAGTGGAGGACCCGGGGGGCAGCTCTGTCTACAGGGCCTACTGCTGTGACCCCCACCCCCAACAACAATAACCCACCGCCATGGGATGAGACCGACCCTGAACCCCGACACAACACCCTGAACCCCGCCCGTTACCACAACACCCTGAACCCCGCCACAACACCCTGAACCCCGCCACGACGACACAACACCCTGAACCCCGCCACGACGACACAACACCCTGAACCCCGCCACGACGACACAACATCCTGAACCCCACCACAACATCCTGAACCCCACCACAACACCCTGAACCCCACCACGACGACACAACATCCTGAACCCCACCACAACATCCTGAACCCCGCCACAACACCCTGAACCCCACCACAACACCCTGAACCCCGCCACAACACCCTGAACCCCGCCACAACACCCTGAACCCCGCCACAACACCCTGAACCCCACCACAACACCCTGAACCCCACCACAACACCCTGAACCCCACCACGACGACACAACATCCTGAACAACACCTGAACCCCGCCACAACACCCTGAACCCCTCCACAACACCCTGAACCCCGCCACGACACCCTGAACCCCGCCACGACACAACACCCTGAACCCCGCCACGACACCCCTGAACCCCGCCACGACGACACAACACCCTGAACCCCGCCACGACGACACAACATCCTGAACCCCACCACAACATCCTGAACCCCACCACAACACCCTGAACCCCACCACGACGACACAACATCCTGAACCCCACCACAACATCCTGAACCCCGCCACAACACCCTGAACCCCACCACAACACCCTGAACCCCACCACAACACCCTGAACCCCGCCACAACACCCTGAACCCCGCCACAACACCCTGAACCCCGCCACAACACCCTGAACCCCGCCACAACACCGAACCCCGCCACAACACCCTGAACCCCGCCACGACACCCTGAACCCCGCCACGACACCCTGAACCCCGCCACGACACCCTGAACCCCGCCACGACACCCTGAACCCCGCCACGACACCCTGAACCCCGCCACGACGACACAACACCCTGAACCCCGCCACGACGACACAACACCCTGAACCCCGCCACGACGACACAACATCCTGAACCCCACCACAACATCCTGAACCCCACCACAACACCCTGAACCCCACCACGACGACACAAACATCCTGAACCCCACCACAACATCCTGAACCCCGCCACAACACCCTGAACCCCGCCACAACACCCTGAACCCCGCCACAACACCCTGAACCCCGCCACAACACCCTGAACCCCGCCACAACACCCTGAACCCCGCCACAACACCCTGAACCCCGCCACAACACCCTGAACCCCGCCACAACACCCTGAACCCCGCCACAACACCCTGAACCCCGCCACAACACCCTGAACCCCGCCACAACACTCTGAACCCCGCCACAACACCCTGAACCCCGCCACGACACCCTGAACCCCACCACAACGACAACACCCTGAACCCCGCCACAACACCCTGAACCCCGCCACAACACCCTGAACCCCGCCACAACACCCTGAACCCCGCCACAACACCCTGAACCCCGCCACAACACCCTGAACCCCGCCACAACACTCTGAACCCCGCCACAACACCCTGAACCCCGCCACGACACCCTGAACCCCACCACAACGACAACACCCTGAACCCCGCCACAACACCCTGAACCCCACCACAACGACACAACACCCTGAACCCCGCCACGACACCCTGAACCCCACCACAACGACACAACACCCTGAACCCCGCCACGACGACGCAACACCCTGAACCCCGACACAACACCCTGAACCCCGTCCACGACACCCTGAACCCCGCTACCCTGAACCCCACCACGACACCCTGAACCCCACCACGACACCCTGAACCCTGCCACGACGACGCAACACCCCTGAACCCCGCCACGACGACACAACACCCTGAAACCCACCACAACACCCTGAAACCCACCACGACACCCTGAACCCCACCACGACAACCTGAACCCCGCCACGACACCCTGAACCCCGCCACAACACCCTGAACCCCGCCACGACACCCTGAACCCCACCACGACTACACAACACCCTGAACCCCAATACAACACCCTGAACCCCACCCCGACGATACAACACCCTGAACCCCGCCATGACGACACAACACCCTGAACCCTACCACAACACCCTGAACCCACCCCAACGATACAACACCCTGAACCCCGCCACGACGACACAACACCCTGAACCCTACCACAACACCCTGAACCCCGCCACGACGACACAACACCCTGAACCCCGCCACGACGACACAACACCCTGAACCCCGCCACGACGACACAACACCCTGAACACCACCACAACACCCTGAACCCCACCATGACGACACAACATCCTGAACCCCACCACAACATCCTGAACCCCACCACAACACCCTGAACCCCACCACGATGACACAACATCCTGAACCCCACCACAACATCCTGAACCCCGCCACAACACCCTGAACCCCACCACAACACCCTGAACCCCGCCACAACACCCTGAACCCCGCCACAACACCCTGAACCCCGCCACAACACCCTGAACCCCGCCACAACACCCTGAACCCCGCCACAACACCCTGAACCCCGCCACAACACCCTGAACCCCGCCACAACACTCTGAACCCCGCCACAACACTCTGAACCCCGCCACAACACCCTGAACCCCGCCACGACACCCTGAACCCCACCACAACGACAACACCCTGAACCCCGCCACAACACCCTGAACCCCACCACAACGACACAACACCCTGAACCCCGCCACGACACCCTGAACCCCACCACAACGACACAACACCCTGAACCCCGCCACGACGACGCAACACCCTGAACCCCGACACAACACCCTGAACCCCGTCACGACACCCTGAACCCCGCTACCCTGAACCCCACCACGACACCCTGAACCCCACCACGACACCCTGAACCCCGCCACGACGACGCAACACCCTGAACCCCGCCACGACGACACAACACCCTGAAACCCACCACAACACCCTGAACCCCACCACGACACCCTGAACCCCACCACGACACCCTGAACCCCGCCACGACACCCTGAACCCCGCCACAACACCCTGAACCCCGCCACGACACCCTGAACCCCACCACGACTACACAACACCCTGAACCCCAATACAACACCCTGAACCCCACCCCGACGATACAACACCCTGAACCCCGCCACGACGACACAACACCCTGAACCCTACCACAACACCCTGAACCCACCCCGACGATACAACACCCTGAACCCCGCCACGACGACACAACACCCTGAACCCTACCACAACACCCTGAACCCCGCCACGACGACACAACACCCTGAACCCCGCCACGACGACACAACACCCTGAACCCCGCCACGACGACACAACACCCTGAACCCCGCCACGACGACACAACACCCTGAACACCACCACAACACCCTGAACCCCACCATGACGACACAACATCCTGAACCCCACCACAACACCCTGAACCCCGCCACGACGACACAACACCCTGAACCCCACCACAACACCCTGAACCCCACCACAACACCCCTGAACCCCACCACAACACCCTGAACCCCACCACGACTACACAACACCCTGAACCCCGCCACGACGACACAATACCCTGAACCTCGCCACGACGACACAACACCCTGAACCCCGATACAACACTCTGAACCCCGCCACGACTACACAACACCCTGAACCCCGCCACGATGACACAACACCCTGAACCTCGCCACGACGACACAACATCCTGAACCTATAACCGCAAGGTCATGTTCACTAGGCACTAAACAGGAGATTTTTGAAAATGGTTCTTCCCAAACTTTTTCCAATGATTAAACAAAATTCTTACTTTTAATGTTAAATGTTTTTCTACGGTCTGACCCCCCGCCCATACAGACTGATTGATCACTACTGGTCTCTGATCCATACAGACTGATTGATCACTACTGATCTCTGATCCATACAGACTGATTGATCACTACTGGTGTCTGATCCATACAGACTGATTGATCACTACTGGTCTCTGATCCATACAGACTGATTGATCACTACTGGTCTCTGATCCATACAGACTGATTGATCACTACTGATCTCTGATCCATACAGACTGATTGATCACTACTGGTGTCTGATCCATACAGACTGATTGATCACTACTGGTCTCTGATCCATACAGACTGATTGATCACTACTGATCTCTGATCCATACAGACTGATTGATCACTACTGGTGTCTGATCCATACAGACTGATTGATCACTACTGGTCTCTGATCCATACAGACTGATTGATCACTACTGGTCTCTGATCCATACAGACTGATTGATCACTACTGATAAATTATCAATTGGACTCTTTCTGAGGTTCCTATTCAGGGGAGGAGGGGTGGGGTCTTCTCTCTCTGACAGAACTCTGAGTCGACCATCACCTTCCAGAGCCCAGACCCCTTCCAGAGCCCAGACCCCTCCTCTCCAAAACTACTCTCACCTTCCAGACCCCTCCTCTCCAAAACTACTCTCACCTTCCAGACCCCTCCTCTCCAAAACTACCCTCACCTTCCAGACCCCTCCTCTCCAAAACTACCCTCACCTTCCAGACCCCTCCTCTCCAAAACTACCCTCACCTTCCAGACCCCTCCTCTCCAAATAGCCCTGACTTACTGCGATGTAGGGGACACCACTAAACCCCGCCCATCCAGAGGCAAACAGAAAACCAGAAGTACAAAGCTGAACATTTTGACGTTTTTTGTTGTGCACCTGAGAACCTGCCTGTTTGAGACTGTTTTTGTTTGTAAGAGTGTTTTACAATGAGGGCAACGAAAATATTACAATATGGCAACTCGCCCTCGGATTGGAGTTGGCCAGTAACAAATGACTATTTTCCCTCTTTTTCAGTGCTTATTGTTATTGTCCATGCTTATCTATCCAGAGGGAGATCACATCTGTGCATCTCTCCTTTTGAAAATAATGAAAACAAATGGTTACTGTTGTGGACAGAAATGGGACTGTCTCTGTCAGAAACGAGCATCTAAGGAAATCCCTGGAACGTGTGTACTCTGGGCCTCCTGTGTGGCTGTGGAACACACAGGCTGGTTCCAAACTGACCACTAGCCCCTTGACCACTAAGCAACTCCTGACTCACCCTCATTGAAATGAAACGGAGAGGTTTAAGCCTAAGTGATGATCATGTGTCTTTAGATTTAAAAAAATAAAAAAATAAATCTGGAGCAGTGGATTCAAGCAGTCTACCAGATGGAGATTGAGGTCAAGATATAGACTGCTATGTTTACTGCTACCTACCATGTAATCTCTCGTGGACAGATGTGCATAACATACCTGGTATCGTAGCATCTGTCAGCAGACTGTGGGTTGCGCCCGACTACCAATGAAATTTGTTTCTGGTGCGCAGGTCTTTCATCACTGGTCATTTGGACAAATTATGATTTCGTAGGCGCCTTTTGAATTTCGGAAGAGTAGGGGACATTTGGCCCATACACCTCTCCTGTAACCTGCAGAGGGAAGTGGAACTCCTAGTTCTGCTTCCGTTCCTCGTTCCAGTATATTTTCTAAAATTAATTAAGCATCTAACTCAATTGCACAGGATTTTTCATTCTGGGTGTCCGAGATTACCTACCATGTGCTTTCAGATGTTCCGGGGCTAAGGGAAGGGGTCAGGGCTAGGGGCCAGTCTTGGGTTTGGGACAAGGCCTGTCTGTGTTCAGTCTCAGACATACAGAGCGTGTAGTATATAATATGGGTGTTTGACTCAGATGCTTCTGGTTCTAGGTCAATAAGCTGACTGACCTCTAGGGTTGGGGTCAGTTCTTTATTAATTCAGTCTTTGAAATGGAATTGATCCCAACCCTGCTGACCTCACTATGTGGCAATGATACTAACGCCTCTCTTTGACAGCTGTTCTAACAGGAGCTTTATGTTGAAAATGAATAAATAACATAAATAAATCAAATAACTGATTAGTAAATGTGCTCTGACTGGCTCTACAGTGAAATTTGATAAAAATAAATGTTCTGAGTAGCGCTTACTCTGATACTCACTGTCTGTGTGTGTGTGTGATAGCAATGTAATCTTCATCCTGACCAGCAGATGTCGCTGAAGTGCCATATAAAATCTGAGGCACACCCAAATCTGGATCCATCATCAATATTTTATATCTTCTTCATGTTCAGGTCCTTTTACTTTGAGAAAATAGAGTGAAATACACCTATTATGATTATCCTTATCCAGGCTGCAGTAAGACTTCCAACTTCAATAGATTCCTTTTTTAAAATGAGAGTATGGTTTAATATCCTTTAACAACGAGCCGGCAAAATGATCAACTGTATAATTATTACTTTAGGGATAGACCTACCTCAATCTGATCAGTTCTAGGTAATAGCCATTAGCAGAAGTGGTATTACTGCAGTTTTCATATTCATGTGTAAAGAAAGGATGGATGGGTTGTTATTTAGCTTGGCATGGAAAATATTAAACTTTTATAAAGCCGTTCTTATTTTAGGGTGCTGTCCAAATTTTTCTGTTCATTCTGTTTTCTGTTCCGTTCTCTCGTTTATGAATAAGAAACGGACTGGGGATTTTCAGGCAGGCAATATCCTGACTAGCTGTGCACAGTTCCCGGAAAAACCATGGTTGCCATGTTGGAGAAAATGACCTTTTTATGGATTCATGGGGCAGAATGTGTGTGTGTGTGTGTGTGTGTGTGTGTGTGTGTGTGTGTGTGTGTGTGTACATCCATGTGGGTGAATTTTTATGGCCAGGAGATGTATTTAAAAATGTTTAACCTTTATTTTAGCAGGCATTCTCATTGAAACCAAGGTCTCTTCTACAAGGGAGCCCTGCATACACACTTTACAAATAGACAAGATTACAAACACACTCAAGTAAAACCATCACATACCTCAGTAAAGATGGGCCCCAAATGATTCATTTGAACTGCCTGAGAGGCACCAGTACATCTAGTTGTAGGGACATCTGTAGATTGTTCCATACATGGGATGCAAATAAACTACCTTCAGTATGTTTTTAAGGTTGTATTTATTCAATAAAAAGGTAGAAACAGAGAAGGGCTGTAAGGGGAAAGAATGACTTGGACAGTTTAACTTAAATTGTCTCTGATGCAACTCCAGTCTGCACGATCGTTGCAGTGGATGTACTGTGTGTATGTGCATTTATGTGCGACTTTGGGTTTGAACACAACTCAAGTCTCTTGCTCATCACAAAAGCCCGCTGAGCTAAAGCCTCGGGAAATAAAACCTAAGGCTGATCTGCTGTTCAAATGTAATATGCCCTTTAGGTTTTGGAGGGGGAAAAAAAATCATATTTAATTAGCTTATAACATATAAAAAAACAATGACCTACTGTTCCATTGATAACATTTTTGTTTTCAGAGACATTAGGCTACAACGAACATTGACATTTTACTGAAGTCCTTGACCACTACACAATACTACACATGTAAGGTAGCTACAGCATTAGCCTGGGTAATGGACTAAAGGAGACTAACGTAAGGTCCTTGGACGAAGGAGTAACATGTTCTGTTTACAGGGTGAATTGGCTCTGGAAGTTAAAACAGCCAAATATTCCCATCTAAATGGGAATCGATTCTCCATGCGGTGTGTTTCTAGAAACATCAACCCCTCTACTTTCATATCACAACAAAATCATTTCACAAATGCAAAAAAACACACATTTCAATTGGCTCATTCATCTGCCCTCTTCTCCCCTGTAACTATTCCCCAGGTAATTGCTGTAAATAGAGTGTGTTCTCAGTGAACTTACCTGGTCAAATAAGGGTTAAATAAAAACAAGTAAATACACACTTACTGTACACGGTTTTAACACAGGTGGATCCGACAGCAGTAATTAACACAGGTGGATCCGACAGCAGTAATTAACACAGGTGGATCCGACAGCAGTAATTAACACAGGTGGATCCGACAGTATTTTTCAGTGACACGTTTGTGGCATCTGTCTTCCATTTACCCACAGGTGTTCAGCGACAGACGGCAGCAGTAATTCACACAGGTGGTCCAGTCTGTCTTCCGTTTAACCACAGGTGTTCGGCGACAGACGGCAGCAGTAATTAACACAGGTGGTCCAGTCTGTCTTCCGTTTACCCACAGGTGTTCAGCGACAGACGAGCAGTAATTAACACAGGTTCCAGTCTGTCTTCCGACCCACAGGTGTTGTGGCAGCAGTCTGTCTTCCATTTACCCACAGGTGTTCGGCGACAGACGGCAGCAGTAATTAACACAGGTGGTCCAGTCTGTCTTCCGTTTACCCACAGGTGTTCGGCGGTGTTCGGCGAGACGGCAGCAGTAATTAACACAGGTGGTCCAGTCTGTCTTCCGTTTACCCACAGGTGTTCGGCGACAGACGGCAGCAGTAATTAACACAGGTGGTCCAGTCTGTCTTCCGTTTACCCACAGGTGTTCGGCGACAGACGGCAGCAGTAATTAACACAGGTGGTCCAGTCTGTCTTCCGTTTACCCACAGGTGTTCGGCGACAGACGGCAGCAGTAATTAACACAGGTGGTCCAGTCTGTCTTCCGTTTACCCACAGGTGTTCGGCGACAGACGGCAGCAGTAATTAACACAGGTGGTCCAGTCTGTCTTCCGTTTACCCACAGGTGTTCGGCGACAGACGACAGCAGTAATTAACACAGGTAGTCCACTCTGTCTTCTGTTGTCCGTAAACAAGTGCAGTAACATGGAAATATGGGAGTGTGGGAACCATAACCCTATAAAGGTTGTGTATCAGTTTTAACTTATTTTTTTTCTTCTAAATTAATTCCCATTTAGATGAAAGATCAGGTCCTTTGTGCTTTCAAAACCGTACCGCAAGCGATGCGTGTCAATGTTCAGACCAAGTGTCGCTGCTCTTAACAAAACTCCCCTGACCAGAAGACGCTTTTGTCCAATGACCTTTGTGTGTGTAATGGAACAGAGAGTCGTGATCTAGGGCTAGGGCTGCATGCGCACATTTCCCAGATTGTACCTTTTTAAAGTTTGACCTTGTAATTTATGGGGAACATCTGCAGCTTGAAATAGGGGTGTGGGGAGACTGAAATGTTAATCAATTTCATGCAACACGTAGACGACACAGGAGGCTGCGGAGGGGAGGACAGCTCATAATAATGTCTGGGATGGAATGGTATGGAAACCATGGAAACCATGTGTTTGAGTTCGATATCATTCTGTTTGAGCGATTACTCTGAGCCCGTCCTCCCCAATTAAGGTGCCACCAACCTCCTGTGGTGGACACATTAAATCCACAGTAGTTGTTTAATTTTTTTATGTCTAGAATTTTTTATTTTTTATTTTTATAAAGAATTCTAAGTAAACACTCATGTTTTGTAGTCTCCTTAATTAATGCTAGATAGTGAAACAAAATAAAACAACTGGCAACCCTGCGAAGGACACCCATCCGCCTTCGTCAGACTGCTCGTTTGCGCGGCAGGCCTGCTCGTAAACTGCAGTCACCGGCTTGGCTCCTGTTTTCAGCGGGGGAGGGTTTAGCTAGACAGCTGTAGTAGGGGCGATTATTCCCTTGATTAAAAGTAGCCAGCAGGATCCTGCGGGTTAGAAATCAAGAGTTTTGGCGCAACTTTATTTTTGAAGGGTTTTGACAAGAGAGATGATCATATAATGGAATACAAAAACCCGAAACAAGGTGTCAGGCCTGTGGCCAACGTTGCTTCCTTCAGCTTGCTAACTATTAGCTAGTTGTTCCCATTGATGTGTGTAGCTAGATTCGTTAGCTTAGCCAGCTAGCTTGTGTTGTTGTTGTGGGTCCATTAATACACGGGACCTGGTTGGTTCTTAGCGCACATTGTTGTAATTTTTCAAAAAACTTTTTTGAAAGTTATTGCTTGTTAAGGTATCTAATCCAGAGAGAAATATTCTCTGTTATCTTTCTCTGAAATCAAAAGTCGAGCAGTGTGTGTATTTTTTTTAAGACAAAGTGATTTGCGCTTGCCAAGTTAATTTGACAGGTTTTTTTTGTTTTTGTTGGTAACTGTCCTCGGATCAGAATTAAAGACCGGACCTTTTTTCTTCTCCATCCAACCCTGCTACCAACCGGACAGTACTACGTTAGTCTGTCTGACCCCGGAGCTGACCACACATCACTGCCTGCTCAATGGAGGAACATGACAACATGGACTATTTATATCAGCAGGTCCTGCAGAAAGACGTTTCCCGCAGGTTGCAGGTCGGGCAGGATTTAATAGACTACCTGAACGACCCGCAGAGGTCCTCCGATGTGGAACAAGACAAACCCCGGCTGGATAAAACCATAGATGAGCTGACGGGATGGGTCAACGCCAGCAACTACAAGGTGAGACCGCAGCACATGGGGACATTGCGGTGGACACTGCAGACGGTGGTCCCTTGATTATCCCCCCCTGAACTATCTGGCTTTTTGGACCCTGTTTCACTAACGTAGTTCTTTGATATATATATATATATGTTTTTGTGATAGGATGTAGCTAGTTTGCTAGCCAGGGATGATTTATTCTCAGTGTGGGGACATTTAGTTAACTAGGAAGGAGAAGCTACTCAGGAATAATGAGCTGTCACCACAGACAGTGTTATTTTGTGAAGCAGGGCGGTCTCGCTGTAGCAGAGGGATATATCTTCTAACTGTAATCTCATTAAAACGGAGATAATCTGATTCAAACAGAGAGAGCCCACTAATCTCCCCCGTAATTGGGTCTAACATTTTTGCGTTTTCTTTGAGTAGTGGGACACTTTCTTTGAATGGATAATACCAGACGTCAGGTAGCTCTGCTGTCCAGCCACGATTGATCAGCCGGTTAGCTAGAAAAATAATAATATTGTATTAAAAGGTCTAATACAAGTAATGCGTTATATTGTGACTCTTAATGTAATGAATGTACTGGGATTGAGTTAGATATCATTCAGTTGTATGTCGGCTGGCGGTAGTAGTGGACTGTGTGCTTGGAGGAGGACCCCATTGTCAGAGCGCCTAGAGGATGGGGGAGGGGTCGGGCCATGTTATAATGTCATATTTGTGGGAAATGATGGAATGTGGCCTTTGTTTTCTTTGCTAAATGTATCTCCTCATAATCCCAGTCAGTTATGTCTGAACTATACACCATGGAATAAATCCTTGCATCATTTTCCATGGAATGAGTCCTTGAATCAGACACTGAAGAAGGTGATGCTGGTTAAGTCCACTGGAGGTGAATCCATTACAACTAATACAGAACAAAAATATAAACGCAACATGCTAAAATGTCAGAACATTTTTACTGAGTTACAGTTCATATAAAGGAAATCAGTCGATTTTAAATACATTCATGAGGCCCAGACTGGGAGTACAGATACAGATGTGCATCTGTTGGTCACAGATACCTTAAAAATGTAGGGGCGTGGATCAGAAAACCATTCAGTATCTGGTGTGACCACCATTTTCCTCATGCAGTACTGACATCTTCTTCGCATAGAGTTGATCAGGCTGTTGATTGTGGTCTGATGTGGAAAGTTGTACCACTCCTCTTCAATGGGTGTGCGAATTTGCTTGATATTGGTGAGAACTGGGACACGCTGTCGTACACGTCGATCCAGAGCATCCCAAACATGCTCAATAGGTGACATGTCTGGTGAGTACGCAGGCCATGGAAGAACTGGGACATTTTCAGCTTCCAGCAATTGTGTACAGATCCTTGCGACATGGGGCCGTGCTTTATCATGCTGAAACATGAGGTGATGGTGGCAGATGAATGGCACGACAGTGGGCCTCAGGATCTCGTCACAGTATCTCTGTGTATTGAAATTTCCATAGACAAAATGCAATTGTGTTCGTTGTGCGTAGTTTATGCCTGCCAATGCTATAACCCCACCGTCATCATGGGGCACTCTGTTCACAACCTTGACATCAGCAAACCACACGCCCACACAATGCCATACACGTTGTCTGCGGTTGTGAGGCCGGTTGGACGTACTGCCAAATTCTCGAAAACGACATTGGCTTATGGTAGAGAAATCGAACATTCAATTATCCGGCAACACTTCTGGTGGACATTCCTGCAGTCAGCATGCCAATTGCACGCTTCCTAAACTTCAGACATCTGTGGCAATGTTGTGTGACCGAACTGCACATTTTAGTGGCCTTTTTTTGCCCCCAGCACAAGGTGCACCTGTGTATTGATATTGCTGTTTAATCAGCTGTGTATTGATATTGCTGTTTAATCTTATTATCTTATCTTGATTATCTTGGCAAAGAAGAAATGCTCACTAACAGTGATATAAACTAATTTATACCCCAATATTTGAGAAAAATGCGTTGTGCAAATGGAATACATTTTTAAAAATTTCAAATCATAAAACGTGAACAAAACTTTACATGTTGCGTTTACATTTTTGGTGTGGTGTATTTTTAAAGATGTTTCTTTTCCCTTCCCTAGTATAACACCAGTGTTTTAAGCCTATGGAAAGTCTCAGGCTGGACCAGGGCTGCAATGGAAAACGGGTCACACTACTTTCCAGAAGAGCCAGTGAAATAAAACTATAATCAACCCTTAACAGTATCCTCTTATTTCCCTGAGGGTTATAGGTCATATTACAGGGAACAATAAGATGATGACAGTCTGATAGAAACACAGATGTGAAAACAGGATAAGGCTGTAATTATGTTGGCCAGGGTGGGATTTAGAGTTTTAGTAATATGAGCCTGGTCCAATTACAACTGAATTCCCTATTCCATAGAGAGCTCCTTCAATGTGTACAGTATAGATCTGTGGCCCGTATTCACAAAGCTTCTCAAAAGTACTGATTTTATTAATTTTATTCTTCATGATTTTAAATGTTTTTACTTTGCTCTCCAAATAATAGCTCCTAATTGGTCGAGAGGAGAGAAGGGGAGTGGCCGTCTTCTGTGAAGATGCTGAGTCATCCCAGATGCGAGAGGAGGGAGAAGGGAGGGGAAGTGAGAGAGAAGAGGGGGAAAGATTAATGGATGCAGAGTGACCCGGAGAGCTGTGTCCAGACTGAGATTGACTCACTCGGAGAGCTGTGTACAGACTGAGACCGCTAATGCTGCTGGTGCCTCTTAGAGTACTACCGTATGAGTCATAATACCCATAAACCTAGTGGGTAAAACAAGGAAATGGTTCCAATCATTTTTCCCATAGAGGATTTTAGATACACTTCAAATAGGGGCGGTGTTTCGTGTAGGCTTTACCCTGGTGTGACGTTCTGATAATTGTAAATCTCTCTAAAACAAGGTGACTTTTTTAATAAATATGTTTGCTGTATTTACCACCCACAAATGAAATGTGACTGACTTTCTTGATTCGGTCTTATGTAGCAAAATGTGGTTTTAATTTTTACATTTTTTAATGGATTTACATTGGATAAAAGCAGAGACACAGAGCTACACAATGGTACATCATACACTGCATTTGAGGAACAATGGGAAAGTAATTATGCTTTGAAAGTTGCTGAACTTGTAACCCCACTTTTGAGAAAATGGCCCTTGAATGTTTTGGTACACCTACTGGAGAGCACTTATTTGTTTACACCCATTCAGCATTGTTCACACCCTCTTAAGGTTTAGCCCCACCCATCTCATTAAGGATTCACATGTGAGCTCATGTGCTAAACAGAGTGAGTCGTGTAGAAAAGATGAAGACTAATAGGTAAAAGTAGTAGCCTACAACAAGGAACAAATCTAGGTAAACAAAGTGTTCAGATAGAACATATTTTTAAAATATTAGATGACACACCTGTCTAAATTGATGGGTCATGTGAAAGAAATGCAATAACCCCCAGCCACGTCTTGCCAAGTGGACGGGTCTCTACAGAAGGTGTAAACGATACAGCCAAATAGTTACTTACATAGTAGCAACATCAGAAATGGTGTCAATATAAAATAAAATAAGAGTGTCTGTCAGTAGAGAAAGAACAAAATAATATACAGTATGTACTAGAGATCGACCGATTATGATTTTTCAACACCGATACCGATTATTGGAGGACAATTTTTAGTTATTTGTAATAATGACAATTACAACAATACTGAATGAACACTTATTTTAACTTAATATAATACATCAATAAAATCAATTTAGCCTCAAATAAATAATGAAACATGTTCAATTTGGTTTAAATAATGCAAAAACAAAGTGTTGGAGAAGAAAGTAAAAGTGCAGTATATGCTATGTAAGAAAGCTAACGTTTCAGTTCCTTGCTCAGAACATGAGAACATATGAAAGCTGGTGGTTCCTTTTAACATGAGTCTTCAATATTCCCAGGTAAGAAGTTTTAGGTTGTAGTTATTATAGGAATTATAGGACTATTTCCCTCTATACCATTTGTATTTCATTAACCTTTGACTATTAGATGTTCTTATAGGCACTTTAGTATTGCCAGTGTAACAGTATAGCTTCAGTCCCTCTCCTCGCTCCTCCCTGGGCTCGAACCAGCAACACAACGACAACAGCCACCATCGAATCAGCGTTACCCATGCAGAGCAAGGGGAACAACTACTAGAAGGCTCAGAGCGAGTGACGTTTGAAACGCTATTAGCGTGCGCTAACTAGCTAGCCATTTCACTTCGGTTACACCAGCCTCATCTCGGGAGTTGATAGGCTTGAAGTCATAAACAGCGCAATGCTTGACGCACAACGAAGTTGCTAGCTAGCAACTTACCTTGGCTTACTGCATTCGCGTAACAGGCAGTCTCCCTGTGGAGTGCAACGAGAGAGAGGCAGGTCGTTATTGCATTGGACTAGTTAACTGTAAGGTTGCAAGATTGGATCCCCCGAGCTGACAAGGTGAAAATCTGTCGTTCTGCCCCTGAACGAGGTAGTTAACCCACTGTTCCTAGGCCGTCATTGAAAATACAATGTGTTCTTAACTGACTTGCCTAGTTAAATAAAGGTATATATC
Organism: Oncorhynchus tshawytscha; assembly: GCF_018296145.1. Classification (NCBI taxonomy): domain Eukaryota; kingdom Metazoa; phylum Chordata; class Actinopteri; order Salmoniformes; family Salmonidae; genus Oncorhynchus; species Oncorhynchus tshawytscha. The sequence goes on from NC_056459.1 coordinate 30,509,679, forward strand.
TTTTTACAAAATCAGCAAATTCGGCGCCCAAAAATACAGATTTCCGATTGTTATGAAAACTTGAAATCGGCCCTAATTAATTTTTTATTTTATTTTTTATTTTACCTTTATTTAACCAGGCAAGTCATTTAAGAACACATTTTTATTTTCAATGACGGCCTAGGAACAGTGGGTTAACTGCCTGTTCAGGGGCAGAATGACAGATTTGTACCTTGTCAGCTCGGGGGTTTGAACTTGCAACCTTCCGGTTACTAGTCCAACGCTCTAACCACTAGGTCAACCTCTAGTATGTACAAGAACAATATCAATAACCATATCAGTGATAGATGAGGTAGTTATATGCATACAATGAGGGGTAAAGTGGCTGAGCAACAGGATAAATAATTAATAATAGCAGCAACATATGGTTGGTGTGTGTGTTAGGAGAGAATCGTGGATAGAGGAACGGCAGATAGTGCTGATGACTGGGAACTCCCCCAATGATGAACTGGTCTGTCTTCCCCCCCAATGTTGAACTGGTCTGTCTTCCCCCTCAATGATGAACTGGCCTGTCTTCCCCCCAATGATGAACTGGCCTGTCTTCCCCCAATGATGAACTGGTCTGTCTTCCCCCTGGTCTGTCTTCCCCCAATGATGAACTGGTCTGTCCGAACCACGCATGACCAAGGGAATCTATAATCAAAGAGCCTGTTTCTGTCCTGCCCTTGATTTTGGTGCAGGGCATGTGATGTCCATAGCCTCTACATCGCAAAACTCCCTGATCTTCTCAAAAAGATCAGTTTGTTTAGCTGTGTCCAGGTGGTGCTTGTACAGGCAGACCATCAATGGGAGGAAGGAGGTCAGTGGTGGGCAGCAGCTGAAACCTGGTCCCGACTGAGTCTGAACGCTACTTGGTGACAACAACACCAGGCTCCAGAGCCATCGAAGCTGTAAAACAGGAAATAACAAAATAAATTGAGAAGACATTACAACCTTGCATAACATCAATTCACCTCCCAAGTGTAGATAAGATGAATATCCTCATACAATGCAATGAACATGACATTCATCTGAAGTGCTGGTACTGTCTGATCTGTGGCAGCGGCCTGAAGTACCAGCCATATCTTTCCACCAGCACCGTACCATCCTCTAGTCCAACCAGCTGTGAGATGCTGACCCCTGTCATAGTGCTGTCCTTCACAACAGCAGCAATCTCAGACAAAGTCTTCACTCTGGTCTTTCTGAAGCGCTGCTTGATGAGGCCGAAGCACCAGTTGGTGGCAAACTTGGTGTGACCTGTGATCAGGAAGTGAAGGTCCAGACTGTGGTGGAGCTTGTGCATGGTCCAGCAGGCACAATACCAGAGCACAGACTTGTTTTGGCCACTGCAGTTGTCATATTTCAGGGCCACACGTGTTTCCCCAATATCGATTAATTGACATGCCTTCATCAATCAAGTAGTTGACTTGTTGTGGTATTCCTTCACAGCAGACACCAAACAAGCCACACTTGCGAGGAGTTAAAATGTAGATGGGACCTGGCTACATAGGGTCAGATGGATAGTAGATGGAACCTGGCTACATAGGGTCAGATGGATAGTAGATGGAACCTGGCTACATAGGGTCAGAGGATAGTAGATGGGACCTGGGACAGAAGGATAGTAGATGGGACCTGGCTACATAGGGTCAGAAGGATAGTATATGGGACCTGGCTACATAGGGTCAGGAGGATAGTAGATGGGACCTGGGTCAGAAGGATAGTAGATGGGACCTGGCTACATAGGGTCAGAAGGATAGTATATGGGACCTGGCTACATAGGGTCAGCTGGATAGTAGATGAGAAAAAGGTCAGAAGGATAGTAGATGGGACCTGGCTACATAGGGTCAGATGGATAGTAGATGAGACGTAGGTCAGAAGGATAGTATATGGGACCTGGCTACATAGGGTCAGAAGGATAGTAGATGGGACCTGGCTACATAGGGTCAGATGGATAGTAGATGGGACCTGGCTACATAGGGTCAGATGGATAGTAGATGAGACCTGGCTACATAGGGTCAGAAGGATAGTAGATGGGACCCGGCTGCATAGGGTCAGAAGCATAGTAGATGGGACCTGGCTACATAGGGTCAGATGGATAGTAGATGAGACCTAGGTCAGAAGGATAGTAGATGGGACCTGGCTACATAGGGTCAGATGCATAGTAGATGAGACCTAGGTCAGAAGGATAGTAGATGGGACCTGGCTACATAGGGTCAGATGCATAGTAGATGGGACCTGGCTACATAGGGTCAGATGGATAGTAGATGAGACCTAGGTCAGATGGATAGTAGATGGGACCTGGCTACATAGGGTCAGAAGGATAGTAGATGGGACCTGGCTACATAGGGTCAGATGGATAGTAGATGAGACCTAGGTCAGAAGGATAGTAGATGGGACCTGGCTACATAGGGTCAGAAGGATAGTAGATGGGACCTGGCTACATAGGGTCAGAAGGATAGTTGATGGGACCTGGCTACATAGGGTCAGAAGGATAGTAGATGGGACCTGGCTACATAGGGTCAGAAGGATTGTAGATGGGACCTGGCTACATAGGGTCAGAAGGATAGTAGATGGGACCTGGCTACATAGGGTCAGAAGGATAGTAGATGGGACCTGGCTACATAGGGTCAGAAGGACAGTAGATGGGACCTGGCTACATAGGGTCAGAAGGATAGTAGATGGGACCTGGCTACATAGGGTCAGAAGGATAGTAGATGGGACCTGGCTACATAGGGTCAGAAGGATAGTAAATGGGACCTGGCTACATAGGGTCAGAAGGATAGTAGATGGGACCTGGCTACATAGGGTCAGAAGGATAGTAGATGGGACCTGGCTACATAGGGTCAGAAGGATAGTAGATGGGACCTGGCTACATAGGGTCAGATGGATAGTAGATGGGACCTGGGACAGAAGGATAGTAGATGGGACCTGGCTACATAGGGTCAGAAGGATAGTAAATGGGACCTGGCTACATAGGGTCAGAAGGATAGTAGATGGGACCTGGCTACATAGGGTCAGAAGGATAGTAGATGGGACCTGGCTACATAGGGTCAGAAGGATAGTAGATGGGACCTGGCTACATAGGGTCAGATGGATAGTAGATGGGACCTGGGACAGAAGGATAGTAGATGGGACCTGGGACAGAAGGATAGTAGATGGGACCTGGCTACATAGGGTCAGATGGATAGTCGATGGGACCTGGGTCAGAAGGATAGTAGATGGGACCTGGGACAGAAGGATAGTAGATGGGACCTGGCTACATAGGGTCAGATGGATAGTAGATGGGACCTGGCTACATAGGGTCAGAAGGATAGTAGATGGGACCTGGCTACATAGGGTCAGAAGGATAGGATGGGACCTGGCTACATAGGGTAGATAGATGGGACCTGGCTACATAGGGTCAGAAGGATAGTAGATGGGACCTGGCTACATAGGGTCAGAAGGATAGTAGATGGGACCTGGCTACATAGGGTCAGAAGGATAGTAGATGGGACCTGGCTACATAGGGTCAGATGGATAGTAGATGGGACCTGACCATAGGGTCAGAAGGATAGTAGATGGGACCTGGCTACATAGGGTCAGAAGGATAGTAGATGGGACCTGGCTACATAGGGTCAGAAGGATAGTAGATGGGACCTGGCTACATAGGGTCAGAAGGATAGTTGATGGGACCTGGCTACATAGGGTCAGAAGGATAGTAGATGGGACCTGGCTACATAGGGTCAGAAGGATAGTAAATGGGACCTGGCTACATAGGGTCAGAAGGATAGTAGATGGGACCTGGCTACATAGGGTCAGAAGGATAGTAGATGGGACCTGGCTACATAGGGTCAGAAGGATAGTAGATGGGACCTGGGGTCAGAAGGATAGTAGATGGGACCTGGGGTCAGAAGGATAGTAGATGGGACCTGGGAGTAGAGATGGGACCTGGCTAGGGTCAGAAGGATACATAGGGTCAGAAGGATAGTAGATGGGACCTGGCTACATAGGGTCAGAAGGATAGTAGATGGGACCTGGCTACATAGGGTCAGAAGGATAGTAAATGGGACCTGGCTACATAGGGTCAGAAGGATAGTAGATGGGACCTGGCTACATAGGGTCAGAAGGATAGTAGATGGGACCTGGCTACATAGGGTCAGAAGGATAGTAGATGGGACCTGGCTACATAGGGTCAGATGGATAGTAGATGGGACCTGGGACAGAAGGATAGTAGATGGGACCTGGCTACATAGGGTCAGAAGGATAGTAAATGGGACCTGGCTACATAGGGTCAGAAGGATAGTAGATGGGACCTGGCTACATAGGGTCAGAAGGATAGTAGATGGGACCTGGCTACATAGGGTCAGAAGGATAGTAGATGGGACCTGGCTACATAGGGTCAGATGGATAGTAGATGGGACCTGGCTACATAGGGTCAGATGGATAGTCGATGGGACCTGGCCTGGTCAGAAGGATAGTAGATGGGACCTGGGACAGAAGGATAGTAGATGGGACCTGGCTACATAGGGTCAGAAGGATAGTAGATGGGACCTGGCTACATAGGGTCAGAAGGATAGTAGATGGGACCTGGCTACATAGGGTCAGAAGGATAGTAGATGGGACCTGGCTACATAGGGTCAGAAGGATAGTAAATGGGACCTGGCTACATAGGGTCAGAAGGATAGTAGATGGGACCTGGCTACATAGGGTCAGAAGGATAGTAGATGGGACCTGGCTACATAGGGTCAGATGGATAGTAGATGGGACCTGGCTACATAGGGTCAGATGGATAGTAGATGGGACCTGGGACAGAAGGATAGTAGATGGGACCTGGCTACATAGGGTCAGAAGGATAGTAGATGGGACCTGGCTACATAGGGTCAGAGTAGGATAGTAGATGGGACCTGGATAGTAGATGGGACCTGGGGTCAGAAGGATAGTAGATGGGACCTGGCTACATAGGGTCAGAAGGATAGTAGATGGGACCTGGCTACATAGGGTCAGATGGATGGGAGTAGATGGGACCTGGCTACATAGGGTCAGATGGATAGTCGATGGGACCTGGGTCAGAAGGATAGTAGATGGGACCTGGGACAGAAGGATAGTAGATGGGACCTGGCTACATAGGGTCAGAAGGATAGTAGATGGGACCTGGCTACATAGGGTCAGAAGGATAGTAGATGGGACCCGGCTGCATAGGGTCAGAAGCATAGTAGATGGGACCTGGCTACATAGGGTCAGAAGGATAGTAGATGAGACCTGGCTACATAGGGTCAGGAGCATAGTGCACTTGCCAACAACATCCTAACACTAAGATAAATACATTTACACCACTGTCAGTATTTATTTTATTTAACCTTTATTTTACTAGGTCTTTACACAGCTCAGTGAAAGGCATTTGCCTGCATCCCATATGTGATATATTTTGTCTTTATCTATCCATCTATGTCCTTAATCAGTATAAAGGAGGACATGTTGCTGACTTGTTGAGTGAAGTCAAAGCTGTAATACATCCTGATGTCTGCCTGCTGGTTCAGTAGGGGCCCCAGAGACAACTGGTTCAGTAGGGGCCCCGGAGACAACTGGTTCAGTAGGGGCCCCGGAGACAACTGGTTCAGTAGGTGTCCCCAGAGACAACTGGTTCAGTAGGGGTCCCCAGAGACAACTGGTTCAGTAGGTGTCCCCGGAGGTTCAGGGGCCCCAAGAGAGACAACTGGTTCAGTAGGGTCCCCAGAGACAACTGGTTCAGTAGGTGTCCCCAGAGACAACTGGTTCAGTAGTAGGGTCCCCAGAGACAACTGGTTCAGTAGGGGAGACAACCCCAGAGACAACTGGTTCAGTAGGGTCCCCAGAGACAACTGGTTCAGTAGGGTGTCCCCAGAGACAACTGGTTCAGTAGGTGTCCCCAGAGACAACTGGTTCAGTAGGGTCCCCAGAGACAACTGGTTCAGTAGGTGTCCCCAGAGACAACTGGTTCAGTAGGGGTCCCCAGAGACAACTGGTTCAGTAGGTGTCCCCAGAGACAACTGGTTCAGTAGGGGTCCCCAGAGACAACTGGTTCAGTAGGTGTCCCCAGAGACAACTGGTTCAGTAGGACAACTGGTCCCCAGAGACAACTGGTTCAGTAGGGTCCCCAGAGACAACTGGTTCAGTAGGTGTCCCCAGAGACAACTGGTTCAGTAGGGGTCCCCAGAGACAACTGGTTCAGTAGGTGTCCCCAGAGACAACTGGTTCAGTAGGGGTCCCCAGAGACAACTGGTTCAGTAGGGGTCCCCAGAGACAACTGGTTCAGTAGGTGTCCCCAGAGACAACTGGTTCAGTAGGGGTCCCCAGAGACAACTGGTTCAGTAGGGTCCCCAGAGACAACTGGTTCAGTAGGGGTCCCCAGAGACAACTGGTTCAGTAGGGTCCCCAGAGACAACTGGTTCAGTAGGTGTCCCCAGAGACAACTGGTTCAGTAGGTGTCCCCAGAGACAACTGGTTCAGTAGGTGTCCCCAGAGACAACTGGTTCTAGGGGTCCCCAGAGACAACTGGTTCAGTAGGTGTCCCCAGAGACAACTGGTTCAGTAGGGTCCCCAGAGACAACTGGTTCAGTAGGTGTCCCCAGAGACAACTGGTTCAGTAGGGTCCCCAGAGACAACTGGTTCAGTAGGGTCCCCAGAGACAACTGGTTCAGTAGGTGTCCCCAGAGACAACTGGTTCAGTAGGTGTCCCCAGAGACAACTGGTTCAGTAGGTGTCCCCAGAGACAACTGGTTCAGTAGGGTCCCCAGAGACAACTGGTTCAGTAGGGGTCCCCAGAGACAACTGGTTCAGTAGGGGTCCCCAGAGACAACTGGTTCAGTAGGTGTCCCCAGAGACAACTGGTTCAGTAGGGGTCCCCAGAGACAACTGGTTCAGTAGGGGTCCCCAGAGACAACTGGTTCAGTAGGTGTCCCCAGAGACAACTGGTTCAGTAGGGGTTCAGTCCCCAGAGACAACTGGTTCAGTAGGGGTCCCCAGAGACAACTGGTTCAGTAGGTGTCCCCAGAGACAACTGGTTCAGTAGGTGTCCCCAGAGACAACTGGTTCAGTAGGGGCCCCCAGAGACAACTGGTTCAGTAGGGGTCCCCAGAGACAACTGGTTCAGTAGGGTCCCCAGAGACAACTGGTTCAGGTCTTGACAGGTGGTCTTGCAGTCAGCAGACCATCTGGTTCTGGTCCCCAGAGACAACTGCTTCAGTCTGAGCAAGGTGCTTGCTGGTTCAGCCCCAGAGTTCTCTTTCTGATGGTCCCCAGAGGCATTGGTTCCATTCTCAACTTGTATGACTGGTGGAGGAGAGACAGGTGTGTTCCCCAGAGACTTTCTGATGGGAGGCATTAGTCCATTCTCCTGGTTCAGTATGACTGGTGGAGGAGAGACAGGTGTGTTCCCCAGGTCTTTCTGATTGGACAACTGGTTCATTAGTCCATTCTCCTTGTCCCCATGACTGGTGGAGGAGAGACAGGTCTTTCTGATTGGAGGACATTAGTCCATTCTCCTTGACAGGTGACTGGTGGAGGAGGACAGGTGTGTTTAGCCAGTTCTTTCTGATTGGAGGCATTAGTCCATTCTCCTTGTATGACTGGTGGAGGAGAGACAGGTCTTTCTGATTGATGGGAGGCATTAGTCCATTCTCCTTGTATGACTGGTGGAGGAGAGACAGGTCTTTTTCTGATTGGGAGGCATTAGTCCATTCTCCTTGTATGACTGGTGGAGGAGAGACAGGCGTGTTCTACAGGTCTTTCTGATTTTAGGCATTAGTCCATTCTCCTTGTATGACTGGTGGAGGAGAGACAGGCGTGTTCTACAGGTCTTTCTGATGGGAGGCATTAGTCCATTCTCCTTGTATGACTGGTTGAGGAGAGACAGGTCTTTCTGATTGGAGGCATTAGTCCATTCACCTTGTATGACTGGTGGAGGAGAGACAGGTGTGTTCTACTGCTGCTGAAAGACACATTCCAGGTACAAGTATTATTGGCGTTATTATACAATAGATGGCCTTCGTCACCGTCAAACACACCTGGTTAACTTAATGGGTCATTTATCATCTGGCGAGGTGGAGTCTTTTGTTTAGACATGCAAGCTAAACAATGAACCATAATCCTAACAACTTTCTGACAAAATTAGAAACGTATAATATCTGAAACTGTAGCTAGACTCTTACTTTGAGCGCTTCACGGCAGACTGCAACCCCTTTCATTAAATAAGACGTCCTGTGTCGTTTCCGTTTTTGTTTGTGCAGCTTGCTTGGCCCGTTGTGTCAAGTCACTCTGGTTCACATCGTCTGATTCATTTTCAGCATCGGAGAGCGTCAGCATGGTACGATCGTCGTCCTAAAAGTAGTCAATCACTATTTTCTCCCCCCCCACTGACCTGTGTCAATAGCGCTTGAAATTCAGGCCAGCAATGTTGTTGAGAGCACTAGCAACACATTTGCTGTTCTCCATGGCTAACGTTATCTTTAGAAAATAACTGCAGTAGAAAGGATTATCGACTCATAAGGAGCAGCTCATTTTATAGGCAGACAATGCTACACGGCAGACCAATCCGATACTCATCTCTCGGCATGTCCAGCCCATTCATTATCTCAGCCTATCATGGCTTGCGGAAAGGTTCCTGTTGTCTTCTGTGACTAAACCAACTAGGCTGGTAATTTAACAACTTTATTCGTATTTACAGATGGCATTGAAGTTTGCTATTAAGGCACGTGAAAGTTCAAATGTTGAAGGCATTTCTGCAAAAAAAAACTAATTTTGATAAAAATAAATAAAAATAAACGTTCAAACGCCTCTCCTGTGAAGTCGTGACTTGCGACATACACCTAGTTTCCTGAAACAAGTCACAAATCCTAATTAGCTGCTAATGTGGCTATCATAAAGAACTACAAATGCCATGATGATCTGGATGAGACTGCTGAATTGAGTCAAAGGTAACAATTCTCTAAAACGACATTGGAGGCGGCTTATGGTAGAGAAATGGACATTGAATTCTCTGGCAACAGCTCTGGTGGACATTTCTGCAGTCAGCTTGCCAACGTGGACTAAGATGGCGCCGACAGACATGGCAGCTCTGCTTCTAGCTCTTAAGCAAATTTGCAGTATTTTTGTTTGTTATTTCTTACACTATTACAGAATGTCGGAAATAACTTTTGGAAAACAGAGTGGCGGTAACTCGCCAGCATTACGACCAGGAATATGACTTTTCTGAATTGGATATGTTGTTTGCACCTCCCAGGGCAATTTAACTTATTCCAGAGCCCCAAGACACCGCTGGTAGAGAAGAGGTATTCGAAGTGGACTTCTAGTCCGACTCAGGAGGTGGGCACACCATTCCCCGCTTCGGAGTAGATCACTCGCTAATGTTCAGTCTCTGGACAATAAAGTAGACGAGCTCAGGGCAAGGATCTCCTTCCTGAGAGACATCAGGGACTGTAAGATACTCAGTTTCACCGATTTCATGACTCTCTCTGGGTATACTGTCCCTGTCCATACAGCCAGCTGGGTTCTCAGTACATTGTGCAGACAGGAATCAAGAAATCTCCGGGAAGAAGGGTGGTGGTGTATGTTTCATGATTTACCACTGATGGTGTGATTGTGATAACAGACATTAACTCGGGTCCTTTTGTTCACCCGACCTAGAATACCTCACAATCAAATGCCGACCATATTACCTCCCAATATAATTATCTTCTGACATAGTCAAAGACTTGTGTATTCCCCCTCAAGCCGATACCACGACAACTCTCAAAGAACTGCACTGCACTTTATGCACACTGGAAACCACATATCCTGAGGCTGCATTTATTGTAGCTGGGGATTTTAACAAAGCACATTTGAGGAAAACCGTACCGAAGTTCTATCAACACATTGACTGTTGTACTCGCAGTGGAAAAACACTCAAACCATCTTTGAAATGTAAGAAAAAGGCCATAATGTATTATTCCAGCCCAGGTGCAATTTAGATATTGGCCGCAGTTTGGCCGGGCGGCCAGCTCTAGGAAGAGTCTTGGTGGTTCCTAACTTATTAGATTTAAGAATGATGGAGGCCACGGCGTTCTTGGGGACTGTCACGTTCTGACCTTTATTTCCTTTGTTTTGTCGTTATTTAGTATGGTCAGGGCGTGAGTTGGGGTGGGCAGTCTATGTTTTTCTATGATTTGGGGATTTCTATGTTTCGGCCTAGTATGGTTCGCAATCAGAGGCAGGTGTCATTAGTTGTCTCTGATTGAGAATCATACTTAGGTAGCCTGGGTTTCACTGTTTGTTTGTGGGTGATTGTCTATGTTAGTTGCTTGTGTCAGCACAGTTCTCATTATAGCTTCACGGTCGTTATTTTGTTTATTGTTTTGTATAGTTTGTGTTCAGTGCTTTCTTTTATTAAAAAATCATCATGAACACATACCACGCTGCATTTTGGTCCACTTCATATGACGATCGTGACAGGGACCTTCAATGCTGCAGACATTTTTTTGGTACCTTTCTCCAGATTATGTGCTTCGACACAATCCCGTCTCTGAGCTCTACGGACAATTCCTTCGACCTCGTGACTTGTTTTTTGCTCTGACATGCACTATCAACTGTGGGACATTTTATATAGACCGATATGGCCTTCCAAATCATGTCCAATCAGTTGAATTTACCACAGGTGGACTCCAAGTTGGAGAAACATCTCAAGGATGATCAATGGAAACAGGATGGACCTGAGCTCAATTTCAAGGCTCATTGCAAAAGGTCTGAATAGTTACTTAAATAATGTATTTGTAAAAACTAGTTTTCGCTTTATTATTATGGGGTATTGTGACGTCATTATGGGGGTATTGTGACGTCATTATGGGGGTATTGTGACGTCATTATGGGGTATTGTGTGTAAGTTGAAGAAAAAATATATAATTTTATCCGTTTTAGAATAAGGCTGTATCGTAACAAAATGTGGAAAAAGTGAAGGGGTCTGAATACTGTAGGTGCATATTAGGAGCAATACACACAGACACTTCCCAGGTGGCATTGTGTCTGTTGAATGGCCTGACATGTGGCAGTCTAGTTCTGTGGTGTCTCTGTCTATAGTAACTACCAGAGAGGAGAACTGATGGTGGATTGGGCCTATCGAGGCCTGGCCTGCTTCTTAGTGCCCTGCTGGGATTCCCAGTCATTTTTTTATTCTTCACTTCACACAGACATGTCAAAGTATTTCATTTTTTATTTATTTTTTTACATCCAATCATATTATATAAGAGTTCCTCACAGAATTTAAAATCTTTCCAACACTCTCCCCCTCAATTTCAGCTTCATACTATTGCATAGCTGTCCCCTTCATACTTTCCTTGCCAATTCAGTATGTTACAGCCTACTTTCAGGAAAGCCTAGTTTTTTGTTGAATAAAAAGTATTTGCTTGTGTCTGACATATACGCTGGTGGCTTTGATTGACGGGTGTTTTTACAGGATGTGCTTTTGTTTAATTTGCTGATTCTCTCTATAGGCTAATATGTACGTTATTAAGAAAGTTTCCTGACTGGACTCTCTCTTCATACGAATCAAACGCACCTGTCACGATTTAGTCTTGTAAAAAGCCTGTTTTCCGTAGTTTAGGCTATATTAGTTCTTTCATTACGGCATCCTCTCTTTTGAAGCAAATATGTCAATGTCACCGCCATCGAATGACCGCAGCAGCAAGGTTTGGGACGTTTTGCCAATATTCAGTGGGAAGTGGGAGAAAAACCCCATCTGAATGGTTTTGTGCGTCGAAATCGGATCAGTGGGAAAACATTTTTACAGTCTAGGACAAGTTAGGCACATATCAGTCTTTGGACTCTGTTGTTGTTGTCGTCGATACGAAGATGGGACAGATCCTCTCCAACTTGGCATTTCTTCATTTTTATTTTTTTATTTTAAGATTTATAAGTAACAACCTAAACGATCATAATGCCATGATAATAACTGTAATGGCTTAAGAAAAAAATAAATAAAGAATCATATCCATGTAAACAAGTGAACCAACAGAATTGTGACCTGCCTGGCCAGTTGGAGTAACTTCCAACACCGTCACAGCCCTAGTATGGAAGAGGACACATGATGACAAGCTCATAGGTGTTCTCCACAATGACCCTGCACACCATGACACTCGTTGACAAGAAATACAATCAACTTACTGTGCCTTCACATGTGATTGGAGAATCACAATTCCTATGTCAATGTCATCCTGGAATCTCCCAGAACTGAGGATTTGCCACTAGCCTCTCGCTCGCTCTCTCTCTCTGCAGCAGAGATTCACCCCATGCTCATTCACATAGCAGTATGCCCAGTTCATATGCATTATTATTATTCGACCGTGCTGGTCATTTATGAACTTTTGAACATCTTGGCCATGTTCTGTTATAATCTCCACCCGGCACAGCCAGAAGAGGACTGGCCACCCCACATAGCCTGGTTCCTCTCTAGGTTTCTTCCTAGGTTTTGGCCTTTCTAGGGAGTTTTTCCTAGCCACCGTGCTTCTACACCTGCATTGCTTGCTGTTTGGGGTTTTAGGCTGGGTTTCTGTACAGCACTTTGAGATATCAGCTGATGTACGAAGGGCTATATAAATAAATTTGATTTGATTTTGACCACACAGGAGCGCGCTCCACAGCAGCCACTGTAATATTGCACAATGCCTTTTCTTTTCATTCTCTGAATGTTTTAGAGCTGCAGATGTTTGTGATTTACTAAACCTACCCCTCTGAACTAAAACCTTAGCTTGGTAAGTCTTCAGGTCTTAGACATGGTCCCAACCCCTTCCTCTGGTTAGGATGGATGGATGGATGGACAGACTGACAGTTGACCAGGCAGTTTGGATGGGTGGATGGATGGACTGACAGTTGACCAGGCAGGATGGATGGATGGAATGACTGACAGTTGACCAGGCAGGATGGATGGGTGGATGGATGGACTGACAGTTGACCAGGCAGGATGGATGGATGGAATGACAGTTGACCAGGCAGGATGGATGGATGGAATGACAGTTGACCAGGTAGGATGGATGGATGGATGGATGGACTGACAGTTGACCAGGCAGTTTGGATGGATGGATGGATGGACTGACAGTTGACCAGGCAGGATGGATGGATGGAATGACTGACAGTTGACCAGGCAGGATGGATGGATGGATGGATGGACTGACACTTGACCAGGCAGTTTGGATGGGTGGATGGATGGACTGACAGTTGACCAGGCAGGATGGATGGATGGAACGACAGTTGACCAGGCAGTTTGGATGGGTGGATGGATGGACTGACAGTTGACCAGGCAGGATGGATGGATGGATGGACTGACAGTTGACCAGGCAGGATGGATGGATGGAACGACAGTTGACCAGGCAGGATGGATGGATGGATGGATGGACAGACTGACAGTTGACCAGGCAGTTTGGATGGGTGGATGGATGGACTGACAGTTGACCAGGCAGGATGGATGGATGGAATGACAGTTGACCAGGCAGGATGGATGGATGGAATGACAGTTGACCAGGCAGGATGGATGGATGGATGGATGGACTGACAGTTGACCAGGCAGTTTGGATGGGTGGATGGATGGACTGACAGTTGACCAGGCAGTTTGGATGGGTGGATGGATGGACTGACAGTTGACCAGGCAGGATGGATGGATGGAATGACAGTTGACCAGGCAGGATGGATGGATGGATGGAATGACAGTTGACCAGGCAGGATGGATGGATGGATGGACTGACAGTTGACCAGGCAGGATGGATGGATGGACTGACACTTGACCAGGCAGTTTGGATGGGTGGATGGATGGACTGACAGTTGACCAGGCAGGATGGATGGATGGAACGACAGTTGACCAGGCAGTTTGGATGGGTGGATGGATGGACTGACAGTTGACCAGGCAGGATGGATGGATGGATGGATGGATGGACTGACAGTTGACCAGGCAGGATGGATGGATGGAACGACAGTTGACCAGGATGGATGGATGGATGGATGGATGGACTGACAGTTGACCAGGCAGGATGGATGGATGGATGGATGGATGGATGGATGGATGGATGGATGGATGGATGGACTGACAGTTGACCAGGCAGGATGGATGGATGGATGGACTGATGGTTGACCAGGCAGGATGGATGGATGGATGGATGGATGGATGGATGGATGGATGGATGGATGGATGGATGGATGGATGGATGGATGGATGGATGGATGGATGGATGGATGGATGGATGGATGGATGGATGGACAGTTGACCAGGCAGTATGGATGGATGGATGGATGGACAGTTGACCAGGCAGGATGGATGATGGATGGACTGACAGTTGACCAGGCAGGATGGATGGATGGACTGACAGTTGACCAGTCAGGATGGATGGATGGATGGATGGATGGACTGACAGTTAACCAGGCAGGATGGATGGATGGAATGACAGTTGACCAGGCAGTATGGATGGATGGATGGACTGACAGTTGACCAGACAGTTTGAATGGATGGATGAATAGATGGACGGACGAACTGACCAGGCAGTTTTGGGAAAGATGCTATGTCCTCTTTATCTCGTGATGCAAAGTCACTCTTAGCTAGACTACATGTCTGATAGTCGATGTGTGTTTATAGTGTATTAGTATCAGAGGGGCCTGAGAATACCTGAGTGGACATATGGTCCTTCTCTCCTCCCCCTCCCCTCTCTGCTCCCCCTCTCCCCCTCAATTTATCAAAATTGGGTTTGTTTTCAAATTCTGTGTAATCTGAGGGAAATATGTGTCTCTAATATGGTCATACATTTGGCAGGAGGTTAGGAAGTGCAGCTCAGTTTCCACCTCATTTTGTGGGCAGTGTGCACATAGGCAAACTTGGCTCTCAAGAGAAGACAGGCTATGGCGTCCTTTCTCAATAGCAAGGCTATGCTCACAGAGTCTGTACATAGTCAAAGATTTCCTTAATTTTGGGTCAGTCACAGTGGTCAGGTATTCTGCCACTGTGTATTCTCTGTGTAGGGCCAAATAACATTCTAGTTTGCTCTGTTTTTTGTTAATTCTTTCCAATGTGTCAAGTAATTATCTTTTTGTTTTCTCATGATTTGGTTGGTTCTAATTGTGTTGCTGTCCTGGGGCTCTGTGGGTTGTGTTTGTGAACAGAGCCCCAGGACCAGCTTGCTTAGGGGACTCTTCTCCAGGTTCATCTCTCTGTAGGTGATGGCTTTGTTATGGAAGGTTTGGGAATCACTTCCTTTTAGGTGGTTGTAGAATTTAACGGTTCTTTTCTGGATTTTGATAATTAGTGGGTATCGGCCTAATTCTGCTCTGCATGCATTATTTGGTGTTCTACGTTGTACACAGAGGATATTATTGCAGAATTCTCCATGCAGAGTCTCAATTTGGTGTTCGTCCCATTTTGTGAAGTCTTGGTTGGTGAGCGGACCCCAGACCTCACAACCGCAAAGGGCAATGGGTTCTATAACTGATTCAAGTATTTTTAGCCAGATCCTATTTGGTATGTTGAAATTTATGTTCCTTTTGATGGCATAGATTGCCCTTCTTGCCTTGTCTCTCAGATCGTTCACAGCTTTGTGGAAGTTACCTGTGGCGCTGATGTTTAGGCCAAACTATTTATAGTTTTTTTGTGTGCTCTAGGGCAACAGTGTCTAGATGGAATTTGTATTTGTGGTCCTGGTGACTGGACCTTTTTTGGAACACCATTATTTTGGTCTTACTGAGATTCACTGTCAGGGCCCAGGTCTGACAGAATCTGTGCAGAAGATCTAGGTGCTCCTGTAGGCCCTCCTTGGTTGGTGAAAGAAGCACCAGACCTCTCTCTCTTTCTGTTTGTGGTTAACTGGCTCCTCTCTCTCTCTGTTTGGGGTTACCTGGCTCCTCTCGCTCTCTCTCTCTCTCTCTCTCTCTGTTTGGGGTTACCTGGCTCCTCTCTCTCTTTCTCTCTTTCTCTCTCTGTCTCTTTCTCACTCTCTCTGTCTCTTTCTCACTCTCTCTCTCTTTCTCTCTCTCTTTCTCTCGCTCTCTCTCTGTGTGTTTGACTAAAATAGGAGTAACAGCAGTCAGGATCTCTCCCTGGGACAGAGAACCATTTTTGCTTCCGTTATGGTCTGCCAACACAAGCATTCCAGACACAGAACTCCCTCCGCGTGAGATCAAATCCCTATCTCTCTCTCACACGCAGGAAAACTAAGCTTCACAGAACTCTATAACCTTACTACTGTCTGTGTGTTGGGAGTTGATGTGTGTGTGAGTGAGATAGTGACGCAGTATTAAGTGTGTCTTTTCTCTCTGCCCTATAGGTGGCGTTGTTGGGGATAGACATTGCCGGGGCGTTTGTCGATCGCCTGGGGGAACACTTTAGAGGATACCTGGGAACAGGTGAGCTACTGTCTGTCTCTCCATCCTCTTCTGTAATCAGGCTGCAAATAGTCTGGCTAACTGTAGGAGTATCCCATCTAACCCCTTAACCACATTCCCCTACTGCCCTCATTGGCTGCTCCTGTCTGCCTTTTGGTGTGTGTTGTACTTGTCCTGTCAGACTACTGCTGCAGGTGTCACCAGTTGTCATACTCACCTCTCTCCACTCCTCTCCTCTCGTTTCTCTGTCGACACAGAGGAGGAGGAGATGAGATCATAGTGATTAATGAGTGTCATTCTTGATCTACACATAATTGACTCTCCTCACTCGCTGTGTGTGTGTGTGTGTGTGTGTGTGTTACTGTTCTTCTCTCCCATCTGTTGTTGATGATTTTCTGAGGCCATCTTGTTCTGCGAGGGTGTTTGTCCTGGAGGAAGTGAAACAGCTGTTTTCTGAAGAGGGGGAACACCACAATGACCTCACACATTCACATGTCTGTGTTTGATGATGTGTCTCTGCTACAATGCCCCCTGTCGCTGTGTGTTGGACCTCTATTGTCCCCGTTGCCTAGGAAACCAGCCTTTGTGGTAGCAACAACCCAATCCCCCCCTTCCCTCCACACACACACACATGCATTCCTCCCTGAAAACATCAGCTGGGGAGTGACAGGGTGATGTCATCCTACTGCAACCTTCCTCGCCCTCGGTGTGTGTGTGTGTGTGTGTGTGTGGTTCGAAGGGGAAATCGGAGGATTACTTAAAACCGTAGCAGAGAAACTAGTGCCTCCTAAGGAAGTAAACTCTTGTCTGTTACCAAGACGTCTGTGTGAACTCCATTTGACCCACCGTCTAGGTCCGGTAACCTCTCTACTACCAACGTTTCATTATGGAGCCAAGTCAACTATTCTAACATGACATTTGACTGTGTGTCCCCTCCCTTCTCCAGTGGTCCCAGCCCTCGTGGACAGGTTGGGGGACAGTAAGGACCAGGTCAGAGAACAGAGTCAGAATCTTATCCTCCGCTGTATGGAAGTGACCGCATCGCCTATGGTGAGAGACACAGACACACACACACACACACACACACACACACACACACACACACACACACACACACACACACACACACACACACACACACACACACACACACACACACACACACACACACAGACACACACACACACCCAGCCAGGGCCTGACCATCCACTGATCCACTGCGTGTGTGTTTCTGTGTTTGTGAGCATATGTGTGTGTTGAGTGAGATATACACACACACACACACACACACACACACACACACACACACACACACACACACATGCATGGCACGTACGTCATACTCTCTCACAAACACACACACACACACACTGCCTCACCCATGTTGAGCTAGATCCTGCCTCTTCCTGTAGTCCAGGACTAGTATATACAGTCTCAGACCTGGAGGCCTCTGCTGCTTACAGATCTGCTAACAGAACTGGGCGAGGTGACGTCCTCACAGCCTGATTATGTGACATTATAACCAGATTACAACAAACTGGCTGTAATGTCATGAGGATATTTCCCCAGCTGTGCATGCTGGGTAAGGGAGTTGAGGAATAGAACTGTGAGAAACTCACCTCAGAGAGAGCATCCAAACCCCCCAGGCTCTACCTCCTATCAGTGATCCATCATTCATCACAGTTGACTAGATTAACACAGACAGTATCAGGATAGCAGCATCACAGTTGACTAGATTAACACAGACAGTATCAGGTTCGCAGCATCACAGTTGACTAGATTAACACAGACAGTATCAGGATAGCAGCATCACAGTTGACTAGATTAACACAGACAGTATCAGGTTCGCAGCATCACAGTTGACTAGATTAACACAGACAGTATCAGGATCGCAGCTCCCTCTTCTGGACATAACCTGAACTGCAAATGACAGTACACACACACACACACACACACACACACACACACACACACACACACACACACACAGACTGTAACCTCATTTATAAACAGTAATCTGCTGAGCCCCTTGCAGTTTCCCTCCCACAGACTTCTTGTCTCTGTCTCTTACTTTCTTTCAGGGCTTTATTGACATGGGAAACATATGTTAACATTACCAAAGCAAGTGAAATACATAATAAACAAAAGTGAAATAAACAAAAAATGAACAGTAAACATTACAGAAGTTCCAAAAGAATAAAGACATTTCAAATGTCATATTATGTAAATATACAGTGTTGTAATGATGTGCAAATAGTTAAAGAACAAAAGGGAAAATAAATAAACATAAATATGGGTTGTATTTACAATGGTGTTTGTTCTTCACTGGTTGACCTTTTCTTGTGGCAACAGGTCACACATATTGCTGCTGTGATGGCACACTGTGGTATTTCACCCAGTAGATATGGGAGTTCATCAAATGTTTTTTTTTTTCAAATTCTTTGTGGATCTGTGTAATCCGAGGGAAATATGTGTCTCTAATATGGCCATACATTTGTCAGGAGGTTAGGAAGTGCAACTCAGTTTCCACCTCATTTTGTGGGCAGTGTGCACATAGCTTGTCTTCTCTTGAGAGCCATGTCTGCCTTCGGCGGCCTTTCTCAATAGCAAGGCTATGCTCACTGAGTCTATACATTGTCAAAGCTTTCCTTAAGTTTGGGTCAGTCACAGTAGTCAGGTTTTCTGCCACTGTGTACTCTCTGTTTAGGGCCAAATAGCATTCTAGTTTGCTCTGTTTTTTTGTTAATTCTTTCCAATGTGTCAAGTAATTCTCTTTTTGTTTTCTCATGATTTGGTTGCATCTAATTGTGTTGCTGTCCTGGGGCTCTGTGGGGTCTGTTTGTGTTTGTGAACAGAGCCCCAGGACCAGCTTGCCTTGTCTCTCAGATTGTTCACAGCTTTGTGGAAGTTACCTGTGGCGCTGATGTTTAGGCCAAAGTATTTATAGTTTTTTGTGGGCTCCAGGGCAACAGTGATAGATAGAATTTGTATTTGTTGTCCTGGCAACTGGACCTTTTTTAGAACACCATTCATTTTGTCTTACTGATATTCACTGTCAGGGCCCCAGGTCTGTCAGGGCCCCAGGTCTGTCAGGGCCCCAGGTCTGTCAGGGCCCCAGGTCTGTCAGGGCCCCAGGTCTGTCAGGGCCCCAGGTCTGTCAGGGCCCCAGGTCTGTCAGGGCCCCAGGTCTGTCAGGGCCCCAGGTCTGTCAGGGCCCCAGGTCTGTCAGGGCCCCAGGTCTGTCAGGGCCCCAGGTCTGTCAGGGCCCCAGGTCTGTCAGAATCTGTGCAGAATATCTAGGTGCTGCTGTAGGCCCTCCTTGGTTGGTGACAGAAGCACCAGATCGTCAGCAAACAGTAGACATTTGACTTCAGATTCTAGTAGGGTGAGGACAGGTGCTGCAGGCTGTTCTAGTGCCCTCCACAATTCGTTGATATATATGTTGAAGAGGGAGGGGCTTAAGCTGCATCCCTGTCTCACCCCACAGCCCTGTGTATTTTTTGTTGTTGCCAATTTTAACTGCTCACTTGTTGTTTGTGTACATGGATTTAATAATGTTGTATGTTACTTCCCCCAACCCCACTTTCCATCAATTTGTAAAGCAGGCCCTCGTACGGTAATTTGTAAAGCAGGCCCTCGTACGGTAATTTGTAAAGCAGGCCCTCGTACGGTAATTTGTAAAGCAGGCCCTCGTACGGTAATTTGTAAAGCAGGCCCTCGTACGGTAATTTGTAAAGCAAAGGGCCCTCGTACGGTAATTTGTAAAGCAGGCCCTCGTACGGTAATTTGTAAAGCAGGCCCTCGTACGGTCATTTGTAAAGCAGGCCCTCGTACGGTCATTTGTAAAGCAGGCCCTCGTACGGTCATTTGTAAAGCAGGCCCTCGTACGGTCATTTGGTAAAATGCCAATTTGACATTTGCTCAGTACCATCGTTTTCGTTGAAGAAATATTCAAGTCTGTTGTTAATGATAATGCAGAGGATTTTCCCAAGGTTGCTGTTGATGCATATCCCACGGTAGTTATTGGGGTCAAATTTGTCTCCCACTTTTGTGGATTGGGGTGATCAGTCCTTGGTTCCAAATAATATCTTTCTCTTCTCTCTCTCTTTGTCTTTCTCGCTCTCTTTCTCTCACTCAATCTGTAGTATGTGTGGGAGAGGTTGCTTCCTGGTTTTAAACATAAGAACTTCCGCAGCAGAGAGGGGGTGTGTCTGGTTCTCTGCGCCACGCTCAACACGTGAGTACTTCCTCTTTCACCATCAATCACTTCCATAGGTCACAGGTCATACGGCGAGTGAGACTGCTGATTTCCCGAGACTGCTGCTTTACATGGACCGTATGTTTTTCTTGAGGGGCAGGGACAGACGCACCATAGAGTTCGATAGAGGACTCTGGTGCCCAAAAGCCTGTTTAAACGTTCACATGTTTTAATGTTCACATAATGTTGTCAACTGGGTGGGACTTCCTATAGGTTAATGAAGGATCACCCTCCAGCATGACAAGGTCATCAGGGACTTCCTATAGGTTAATGAAGGATCACCCTCCAGCATGACAAGGTCATCAGGGACTTCCTATAGGTTAATGAAGGATCACCCTCCAGCATGACAAGGTCATCAGGGACTTCCTATAGGTTAATGAAGGATCACCCTCCAGCATGACAAGGTCATCAGGGACTTCCTATAGGTTAATGAAGGATCACCCTCCAGCATGACAAGGTCATCAGGGACTTCCTATAGGTTAATGAAGGATCACCCTCCAGCATGACAAGGTCATCAGGGACTTCCTATAGGTTAATGAAGGATCACCCTCCAGCATGACAAGGTCATCAGGGACTTCCTATAGGTTAATGAAGGATCACCCTCCAGCATGACAAGGTCATCAGGAGGGATCAGCCAATTTAATTATAGTTGTGAGAAATGATGTCATAACTCCAGGTGGCAGTAAATCACTGTCCTTCACTTTATACCGGTCCAAACAACCCTCCAGGTGGCAGTAAATCACTGTCCTTGACTTTATAGGTTAAACAGGATCACCCTCCAGGTGACAAGTAAATCACTGTCCTTGACTTTAGGTTAATGAAACAACCCTCCAGGTGGCTGTAAATCACTGTCCTTGACTTTATACCAGGTTAAAACATCACCCTCCAGGTGGCAAAATCACTGTCCTTGACTTTATAGGTTAAAACAACCCTCCAGGTGGCATGAAAGGTCACTCAGGGACTTCCTATAGGTTAATAAGGATCACCCTCCAGCATGACAAACAACCCTCCAGGTGGTAGTAAATCACTTCCTATACTTTATATGAAATCAACCCTCCAGGTGACAAGGTCAAACAACCCTCCAGGTGGTAGTAAATCACTTCCTTGACTTTATACCGGTCCAAACATCACCCTCCAGGTGGTAAGTAAATCACTGTCCTTCACTTTATAGGTTAAAACATCACCCTCCAGGTGAGTAAATCACTCAGGACTTCCTATAGGTCCAAACAAGGTGGCTGTAAATCACTCCAGCATGACTTTATACCGTCAAACAGGGACCCTCCAGGTGGCTGTAAATCACTGTCCAGACTTTATACCAGTCAAACAACCCTCCAGGTGGTAGTAAATCACTGTCCTTCAGCATTACAAGGTCCAAACAATCCTCCAGGTGGTAGTAAATCACTAGTCCTGTGACTTTATATGTCCAAACACCCTCCAGGTGGCTGTAAATCACTGTCCTTGACTTTATACCAGTCCAAACAACCCTCCAGGTGGTAGTAAATCACTGTCCTTGACTTTATACCGGTCCAAACAACCCTCCAGGTGGTAGTAAATCACTGTCCTTGACTTTATACCGGTCCAAACAACCCTCCAGGTGGCTGTAAATCACTGTCCTTGACTTTATACCGGTCCAAACAACCCTCCAGGTGGCAGTAAATCACTGCCCTTGACTTTATACCGGTCCAAACAACCCTCCAGGTGGCTGTAAATCACTGTCCTTGACTTTATACCAGTCCAAACAACCCTCCAGGTGGTAGTAAATCACTGTCCTTCACTTTATACCGGTCCAAACAACCCTCCAGGTGGTAGTAAATCACTGTCCTTGACTTTATACCGGTCCAAACAACCCTCCAGGTGGTAGTAAATCACTGTCCTTCACTTTATACCGGTCCAAACAACCCTCCAGGTGGTAGTAAATCACTGCCCTTGACTTTATACCGGTCCAAACAACCCTCCAGGTGGCTGTAAATCACTGTCCTTGACTTTATACCGGTCCAAACAACCCTCCAGGTGGCTGTAAATCACTGCCCTTGACTTTATACCGGTCCAAACAACCCTCCAGGTGGTAGTGACAGCCACAGCTGCAAGGTAGCCTGCTGATGACAGCCACAGCTGCAAGGTAGCCTGCTGATGACAGCTGCAAGGTAGCCTGCTGATGACAGCCACAGCTGCAAGGTAGCCTGCTGATGACAGCCACAGCTGCAAGGTAGCCTGCTGATGACAGCCACAGCTGCAAGGTAGCCTGCTGATGACAGCCACAGCTGCAAGGTAGCCTGCTGATGACAGCCACAGCTGCAAGGTAGCCTGCTGATGACAGCCACAGCTGCAAGGTAGCCTGCTGATGACAGCCACAGCTGCAAGGTAGCCTGCTGATGACAGCCACAGCTGCAAGGTAGCCTGCTGATGACAGCCACAGCTGCAACAGCTAGCCTGCTGATGACAGCCACAGCTGCAAGGTAGCCTGCTGATGATAGCCACAGCTGCAATGTAGCCTGCTGATGACAGCCACAGCTGCAAGGTAGCCTGCTGATGACAGCCACCTGCTGAGACAGCTGCAAGGTAGCCTGCTGATGACAGCCACAGCTGCAAGGTAGCCTGCTGATGACAGCCACAGCTGCAAGGTAGCCTGCTGATGACAGCCACAGCTGCAAGGTAGCCTGCTGATGACAGCTGCAAGGTAGCCTGCTGATGACAGCTGCAAGGTAGCCTGCTGATGACAGCTGCAAGGTAGCCTGCTGATGATAGCCACAGCTGCAAGGTAGCCTGCTGATGACAGCCACAGCTGCAAGGAAGCCTGCTGATGACAGCCACAGCTGCAAGGTAGCCTGCTGATGACAACCACAGCTGCAGGTAGCCTAGAGAAGCCTATGCGGTGTGATTGCATGTGGGCCAGACTAAGCTATAGCCTAAAATAGGCCCATTTGTGTTCTGAGAGAATTTGATTTATACCTAGGCCTTTTTAATCCAATCTGATTGACTGGAATTAATCAAACAAGACAATAGTGATGACATACTGTATAAGTGTCTTTTAAATTCCCGATGGAAAGGCCAAGATGATGCAACCCATTCAACCTGCCGTGATTGGGAGTCCCATAGGGCGGCGCACCATTGGCCCAGCGTCGTCCGGGTTTGGCCTGTGTAGGCCGTCATTGTAAATAGGAATTTGTTCTTAACCCGACTTGTTTAGTTAAATAAAGGTTAAATAATTAATAAATACCTTCTTTGTTCGTTTTTTGTCCAATTGCAGTGGTCTCATTGTTTGTCTGTGTAAAGGGTTTTCATCCTCTAGACAATTCTGTTCCCAATGCCCTGCTTCAAGGGGGGCGAGTGTCGTGCTCTACCAGTCCAGACGTAGCAAGTACACAAGTTTACATTTGAACAGTATGTGTAGCCGACGGTATTTTTACAAAACGTTTTAAAGCATAAAGAGGCTCGAGGCGCTGTAAAGCAGGGATGGGCACCTCCAGTCCACGGGGGTCTGAGTGATGTCACACATTTTCCCCATCCCTAGTAAACACAGCTGACTTTTATTAAACTCACTGCATTCTAAACTGTAGATCATGATGAGTCGGGGCAGAAGTGTGACAGTAAATCAGCTGTGTCTTCAGGGGACTGGAGTTGCCCGTCCCTGCTGTGAAGCTGGAATCTTCTCACTGATTGTTGCATCATCTTGCTAATAGCAGCACTGTTGTGCTAAATGCTACGCTGCTACATGCTATGCAGCAAAAGGCTAAAGGTGTCTCTATGACCTGCTGGTGAATGTTGCAGAATGGTGGGTTACCCTGATAAACTTATACCCCCCCTCTCACTCATACCCTCTCCCTCCCCCTCTATCTCTCTTCTTCTCTCCCTCCTTCCCTCTCTCAGGTATGGTGCTCAGCCATTGCGTCTCAGTAAGATCGTTCCCCACCTCTGCACTCTGACTGGAGACCAAAACCCACAGGTGAGAGTCTGAGCATATATCTGAATCCCTTTTTGTCTCTGTCTGTATTAAAAACATCCAAAAGCAGGGCTGTCCAACCCTGTTCCTGGAGAGAGACCCTCCTGTAGGTTTAAACTCCAACCCTGTTCCTGGAGAGAGACCCTCCTGTAGGTTTTAACTCCAACCCTGTTCCTGGAGAGAGACCCTCCTGTAGGTTTTAACTCCAACCCTGTTCCTGGAGAGAGACCCTCCTGTAGGTTTTAACTCCAACCCTGTTCCTGGAGAGAGACCCTCCTGTAGGTTTTAACTCCAACCCTGTTCCTGGAGAGAGACCCTCCTGTAGGTTTTTAACTCCAACCCTGTTCCTGGAGAGATACCCTCCTGTAGGTTTTAACTCCAACCCTGTTCCTGGAGAGCTACCCTCCTGTAGGTTTTAACTCCAACCATGTTCCTGGAGAGAGACCCTCCTGTAGGTTTTTAACTCCAACCCCAGTTGTAACTGACCTGATTCACCTCATCAACCAGCTATTTATTAGAATCAGGTGTGTTAGATTAGGCTTGGAGTTTAAACCTCTGAGGTCTGTAACAGGTTTTAATGTAACATGGAGAGAAAGCCCTGTAACATAGAAATTATATAAGTGTGAGTTCCATTAAACACATTGTGGAACACATAGAAGTTCTAGTCATTGCGTTTCTATGGTGAAGTATTCAACAATACAGAAATGCCAGTGTGCTGGAGTTACTCATTCTAATCGTTTACCCTGCTATTAGACAGTCAATGGGAGACTGTTAAATAGCTGGGTGAGAGAACCCTGGTTTCACCGCTGAAACATGTTAAATAGCTGTGTGTGAGAGAACCCTGGTTTCACCGCTGAAACATGTTAAATAGCTGGGTGAGAGAACCCTGGTTTCACCGCTGAAACATGTTAAATAGCTGGGTGAGAGAACCCTGGTTTCACCACTGAAACAGCTGTGTGAAATAACTGGAGAGAGAACCCTGGTTTCACCACTGAAACAGCTGTGCTGAGAGAGAACCCTGGTTTCACCACTGAAACATGTTAAATAGCTGTGTGAGAGAGAACCCTGGTTTCACCGCTGAAACATGTTAAATAGCTGTGTGAGAGAGAAAACCCTGGTTTCACCGCTGAAACATGTTAAATAGCTGTGTGAGAGAGAACCCTGGTTTCACCACTGAAACATGTTAAATAGCTGTGTGAGAGAGAACCCTGGTTTCACCACTGAAACAGCTGTGTGTGAGAGAATCCTGGTTTCACCACTGAAACATGTTAAATAGCTGGGTGAGAGAACCCTGGTTTCACCACTGAAACATGTTAAATAGCTGTGTGAAACATGCTGAGAGAACCCTGGTTTCACCGCTGAAACATGTTAAATAGCTGTGTGTGAGAGAACCCTGGTTTCACCGCTGAAACATGTTAAATAGCTGTGTGGTTTCACCACTGAAACATGAGAACCCTGGTTTCACCGCTGAAACATGTTAAATAGCTGTGTGAGAGAGAACCCTGGTTTCACCGCTGAAACAACTGGATGTTAAATAGCTGGGTGAGAGAACCCTGGTTTCACCGCTGAAACATGTTAAATAGCTGGGTGAGAGAGAACCCTGGTTTCACCGCTGAAACAACTGGATGAGAGAACCCTGGTTTCACCACTGAACCATGTTAAATAACTGGGTGAGAGAACCCTGGTTTCACTGCTGAACCATGTTAAATAGCTGGGTGAGAGAACCCTGGTTTCACCACTGAAATAACTGGGTGAGAGAACCCTGGTTTCACCGCTGAACCATGTTAAATAGCTGGGTGAGAGAACCCTGGTTTCACCACTGAAACATGTTAAATAGCTGGGTGAGAGAACCCTGGTTTCACTGCTGAACCATGTTAAATAGCTGGTGTGAGAGAACCCTGGTTTCACCGCTGAACCATGTTAAATAGATAGCTGGGTGAGAGAACCCTGGTTTCACCACTGAAACATGTTAAATAGCTGGGTGAGAGAACCCTGGTTTCACTGCTGAACCATGTTAAATAACTGGGTGAGAGAACCCTGGTTTCACTGCTGAACCATGTTAAATAGCTGGGTGAGAGAACCCTGGTTTCACCACTGAAATAACTGGATGAGAGAACCCTGGTTTCACCACTGAACCATGTTAAATAACTGGGTGAGAGAACCCTGGTTTCACCGCTGAAACAGCTGGGTGAGAGAGAACCCTGGTTTCACCACTGAAACATGTTAAATACCTGGGTGAGAGAGAGAACCCTTTGGATGGTGTACTGTCACTACAAAGATACAGGCGTCGTTCCTAACTCCGTTAACGGAGAGGAAGGAAACCGCTCAGGGATTTCACCATGAGGTCAAAGGTGACTTTTAAACAGTTACACAGTTTAATAGCTTTGATAGAAAACTGAGGATGGATCAACAACATTGTGAAAATGAAGCCTGTACAGAATACAAATATTCCAAAACATGCATCCTGTTTGCAACAAGGCACTGAAGTTAAACTGCAAGAAATTTGCAAAGAAATGATCTTTAGCCTGAATACAACGTGTTATGTTTGGGGCAAATCCAACACAACACATCACTGAGTACCACTCTTCATATTTTCAAGCATGGTGGTGGCTGCATCATGTTATGGGTATGCTTGTCATCAGCAACCACTTAGGACAATAACTTAGAAAACACTGGAGTTGCTTACCAAGACGACTTTGAATGTTCCTTAGTGGCCTAGTTACAGTTTTGACTTAAATCAGCTTGAAAATCTATGTCAAGACTTGAAAATCGCTGTCTGGCAATGATCAACAACCGACTTGACAGAGAAGAATTTTCACATACATTTTTTAAAATGTGAAAATATTGTACCATCCAGGTGTGCAAAGCTCTTAGACTTACCCAGAAAGACTCACAGCTGTAATCACTCTTAGAGACTTACCCAGAAAGACTCACAGCTGTAATCACTCTTAGAGACTTACCCAGAAAGACCCACAGCTGTAATCGCTCTTAGAGACTTACCCAGAAAGACTGACAGCTGTAATCGCTCTTAGAGACTTACCCAGAAAGACTCACAGCTGTAATCGCTCTTATAGACTTACCCAGAAAGACTCACAGCTGTAATCGCTCTTATAGACTTACCCAGAAAGACTCACAGCTGTAATCGCTGCCAAAGGGGATTTGAACAGAATTCTGTATTTAATTTTCAATACATTTGCAGAAGTTTCCAAAAACATGTTTTCACTTTGTCGTTTTGGGGTTTTGTGTGTAGATGAGGTGAGGGGGAAAACATGTTTATTTTTAATTCAGTCTGTAACACAACATGTGGACTAAGTCAAGGGGTGTGAATACTTTCTGAAGGCTCTGTAGATCATTTACACACACACACACAAGGGCAGGGTAACACCTTACTCTCGCTAGGCCGGCCAGAGTTATCTGATGCCATTACAATCATACTAAACATGATGCTTTATCCCCCTGTTAAGAGATCTGCTAACTCAACTGTGAATAATATGAATTGCATAATATATATTTTCATTATTTAGTTATGTGGATAATGATACTGGATAACCGATATTGTGGGATGCTGTGTGTCCTGTGTGCAGGTCCGTGAGGCTGCCACAACATCTCTGGTGGATGTCTATCGCCACATAGGAGAGAGAGTCAGAGCCGACCTGGGAAAGAGTGGCCTGCCTGCCGGACGGTGAGTCTGTGTGTGTGTGTGTGTGTGTGGTTGTGTGTGTGTGTGTGGTTGTGTGGTTGTGTGTGTGGTGGTGTGTGTGTGTGTGTGTGTGTGTGTGTGTGTGGTTGTGTGGTTGTGTGTGTGTGTTTGTGTGTGTGTGTTTGTGTGTGTGTGTGTGTGTGTGTGTGTGTGTGTGTGTGGTTGTGTGTGTGTGTGGTTGTGTGTGTGTGTGTGTGTGTGTGTGTGTGTGTGTGTGTGTGTGTGTGTGGTTGTGTGTTGTGTGTTGTGGTTGTGTGTGTGTGTGTGTGTGTGTGGGTTGTGTGTGTGGTGTGTGTGTGTGGTGTGTGGTTGTGTGTGTGTGGTTGTGTGTGTGTGTGTGTGTGTGGTTGTGTGTGTGTGTGTGTGTGTGTGTGTGGTTGGGTGTGTGTTTGTGTGTGTGTTGTGTGTGTTGGGTGTGTGTGTGTGTGTGTTTGTGTGTGTGTGTGTGTGTGTTTGTGTGTGTGGTGTTGTGTTTGTGTGTGTGTGTGGTTGGTTGTGTGTGTGTGTGTGTGTGTGTGGTTGTGTATTGGCGTCACTCCATTATCGTTGACACTTTTGGAGAAACCTGTGGAGAATAATGGTCTGTAAAGAATACTTCTAAAATAAGTAGTTCGGTCGGTCGAGTCTGCAGGTTTTGTTGCTGTGGTCTTTTCACTCGCCAGTGACCTCTGTCAGTGGTTTGGACTGTGAATACTAAGTGTATGTTACGTCCCGTGGTATCTCTGTCCCAGTCCACACCAAGCTCCACTCTGCCCCTCACACAGTCGCACACAGAGACTCTTTATACTGGACAATGAAGAGGAGGACAGAGGACGAGAGGGGAGGAGTGTGTCGTCTCTGAAGAGCTCCATTGAGTATACTTGCTCTGGTCACCGTGGTTACCGTAATAAGGAGTCCGTAGTGTTGTCATTCTGAGCACACACAGCCTCCTCTCTGCCGTCTCTCTCTCTCTCTCTCTGCCGTCTCTCTCTTTTTGACTTCTCTCTCTTTCTGACTTCTCTCTCTTTCTGACTTCTCTCTCTTTCTGACTTCTCTTCTCTCTCTTTTTGACTTCTCTCTCTTTTTGACTTCTCTCTCTTTCTGACTTCTCTCTCTTTCTGACTTCTCTCTCTTTTTGACTTCTCTCTCTTTCTGACCTCTTCTCTCTCTTTCTGACTTCTCTCTCTTTTTGACTTCTCTTCTTTCTGACTTCTCTTTTTCTGACTTCTCTCTCTTTCTGACTTCTCTTCTCTTTTTCTGACTTCTCTCTCTTTTTGACTTCTCTCTCTTTCTGACTTCTCTCTCTTTTTGACTTCTCTCTCTTTCTGACTTCTCTCTCTTTCTGACCTCTTCTCTCTCTTTCTGACTTCTCTCTCTTTTTGACTTCTCTCTCTTTCTGACTTCTCTCTCTTTCTGACTTCTCTCTCTTTCTGACTTCTCTCTCTTTCTGACTTCTCTTCTCTTCTCTCTCTTTCTGACTTCTCTCCTCTCTCTTTCTGACTTCTCTCTCCTCTCTCTTTCTGACTTCTCTCCTCTCTCTTTCTGACTTCTCTCCTCTCTCTTTCTGACTTCTCTCTTCTTTCTCCTCTCTCCTCTCTTTCTCTCTTCTCTCTCCTCTCTTTCTGCCTTCTCTCTCCTCTCTCCTCTCTTTCTCTCTTCTCTCTTCTCTCTCCTCTCTTTCTGCCTGCTCTCTTCTCTCTCCTCTCTTTCTGACTTCTCTCTCTCTATCAATTTCAATTAAATATGCTTTAGTGGCATGACGTAACAATGTAGATATTGCCAAAGCATTGTTTGGAGATTTATAATAATAACATAATTAATAATTACATTTGGGGAAATGGGGCTGATGATTTTTATAGAATAGTGGCCAATTCGTTGATGTAAATATTGAAGAGTGCAGGGCTCAGATTGCAACTGTGGCCTGGTTAAATAGTTAGGTCATTTTCTTGCCAATTTTAATGCTGCACGTATTGATTTAATTATGTCATATATTTTACTCCCTCCACCAGTTTCAGTGACTTTGTAGAACAGTCCTGTATGCCAAATAGAATCAAATGCCTTTTGGAAGTTGATAAAGCAAGCGTATATTTTGGTATTATTTTGGTGGACATGTTTATCTATCAGTGTGTGTAAATATGATCAGTTGTGCGATGTTTTGGTATAAATCAAATTGGTCTTTTACTCAAGACGTTGTGTTTATTAAGGACGTTTAGAACTCGTACATTTATAATACTACAGAAAACCTTCCCCAGGTTACTGTTCACACAAATGTCTCTGTAATTGTTAGGGTCAAATTTGTCTCCGTTCTTGAAGATTGGGGATATGAGTCCTTGATTCCAGATGTCAGGGAAATAACCTACACTCAGGATCAAATTAAACTGTTTTAATATAGCCAATTGAAATGTTGAAATGTGTACAAGTGAGTTTGAGCATCTCATTTAGGATGCCATCAGGTCCGCATGCCTGAGTTTCTTATAGAGCTCCTGGTCAGTAATAGTTTAGTGTCTTATAGAGCTCCTGGTCAGTAATAGTTTAGTGTCTTATAGAGCTCCTGGTCAGTAATAGTTTAGTTTCTTATAGAGCTCCTGGTCAGTAATAGTTTAGTTTCTTATAGAGCTCCTGGTCAGTAATAGTTTAGTTTCTTATAGAGCTCCTGGTCAGTAATAGTTTAGTTTCTTATAGAGCTCCTGGTCAGTAATAGTTTAGTTTCTTATAGAGCTCCTGGTCAGTAATAGTTTAGTTTCTTATAGAGCTCCTGGTCAGTAATAGTTTAGTTTCTTATAGAGCTCCTGGTCAGTAATAGTTTAGTTTCTTATAGAGCTCCTGGTCAGTAATAGTTTAGTTTCTTATAGAGCTCCTGGTCAGTAATAGTTTAGTTTCTTATAGAGCTCCTGGTCAGTAATAGTTTAGTTTCTTATAGAGCTCCTGGTCAGTAATAGTTTAGTTTCTTATAGAGCTCCTGGTCAGTAATAGTTTAGTTTCTTATAGAGCTCCTGGTCAGTAATAGTTTAGTTTCTTATAGAGCTCCTGGTCAGTAATAGTTTAGTTTCTTATAGAGCTCCTGGTCAGTAATAGTTTAGTTTCTTATAGAGCTCCTGGTCAGTAATAGTTTAGTTTCTTATAGAGCTCCTGGTCAGTAATAGTTTAGTTTCTTATAGAGCTCCTGGTCAGTAATAGTTTAGTTTCTTATAGAGCTCCTGGTCAGTAATAGTTTAGTTTCTTATAGAGCTCCTGGTCAGTAATAGTTTAGTTTCTTATAGAGCTCCTGGTCAGTAATAGTTTAGTTTCTTATAGAGCTCCTGGTCAGTAATAGTTTAGTTTCTTATAGAGCTCCTGGTCAGTAATTGGGGAGTCCAGTGGATTTTGATTGTCCATTCAACTTCTCATGAATTTGGCATTTTGTTCTGCGTTTGTGTCAATTTCAACAGGGTTGTAGAGTGTTTTAAAATGGGTTGTCCATATGTCACCATTTTGTATCGCTAATTCCACTTTTATTTATTTTTAGGTTTTTCCAATTTTGCCAGAAGTTGTGTGTGTGTTCATGGACTCCTCAATTAGTGTCAGCTGCTTGCTGTTGTACTGTGCTTTTTTGGTTCTGAGTGTTACGTTTATAGCGTTTTAAAGTCTCACAGTAATGAAGGCGTAATTCACCATTATTTGTGTCTCTGTGCTTTTGTTTGGATAGTGTTTAAATTTTTTACTCATTGTTTTACAATCTGCATCAAACCAGTTGTCATCTTTGGTCTTTTTAAAATTTAATTTGGTCAATTTCAGTTGTGCTTCTTTTGCTGTTTTCGTATGTATGTATGTGTGTGTGTGTGTGTGTGTGTGTGTCTGATAAATAACTAGTGTCTTATCTGACCCACTGGAATTGTGATACAGTGAATTATAAGTGAAATAATTGGTCTGTAAACAATTGTTGGAAAGATTACTTGTGTCATGTACAAAGTAGATGTCCTAACAGACTTGCAAGTGTATGTAAAACTTCCGATATATAGTTATTTATCGGACACACACACACACACACACACACACACACACACACACACACACACATACATACATACATACATACATACATACATACCCATGTGGAGGGGGGGGGGCCCTGTGGAGGGGAGGGGGCCCTGTGGAGTGCAGGGGACCCTGTGGAGGGCGGGGGCCCTGTCTGGGCCGGGAGACTGCCTCTCTGGTCTGGTAGAGGTGGTGGTATGTTGTGGGGTAGTAGACTGGGCTCAGTCCAGTCTTGCTAAGCCGATGGAGGTGGTGATGCTCTGGTGGTGGGTAGGGCCTGTGGGGTGCGCTGGGTCTGGTGGGGGCTTGGGGCTCCTTGGTGGTGCAGTGTTCTGGTAGGGGTCTCTGGGTGGTCCTCTGTCCAGTGCGGCATGGGGTGTTTTGTCTACCAACTGCCACATCCTTTAGAGACTTGACAAACATCCCTACTGTCTGCTTCCTCAGGTGGGAGTGGTCGTGCAGATGCTCTGGGGTGATTGTTGGTTGCTGAGCAACGTGTACGTTCTGGAGTAGGCCACACCCTCTGGTGATGTCAGCGTTGACTTTCTGAATGGGACGGGGAGGAAAGTCTTTCTGGGGCAGCGGAGGGGAGATGGTGAGGCCCTCTCTGCTACTCTGTTGACCAGGCTGCCTACTCTCTCCTTCTCCTCTCGCAGGTTGTTGGTGCCCGTGGTGAATAATTCATGTAGTCAGGCTGGGACAGGATGTGGAGTGCATCCTGTGTTTTTGCAGGGGTGGACACATCTCTGGAGTAGGTGTCCACATATGAAACTCCTTGTTGACTGGGGGTGTGGGTAAAGGGCGTTTGGTATGGGGGGGACTCCTCACGGTGGCCTTTACCTCCTCTAGAGCTACGGTAAGGCTCTCTCTTCACGGTTTACCTCCTCTAGAGCTACGGTAAGGCTCTCTCCTCACGGTGGTCTTTACCTCCTCTAGAGCTACGGTAAGACTCTCTCCTCACGGTGGTCTTTACCTCCTCTAGAGCTGTGGTAAGACTCTCTCTCCTCACGGTGGTCTTTACCTCCTCTAGAGCTGTGGTAAGACTCTCTCTCCTCACGGTGGTCTTTACCTCCTCTAGAGCTGTGGTAAGGCTCTCTCCTCACGGTGGTCTTTACCTCCTCTAGAGCTGTGGTAAGACTCTCCTCACAGTGGCCTTTACCTCCTCTAGAGCTGTGGTAAGACTCTCCTCACAGTGGCCTTTACCTCCTCTAGAGCTGTGGTAAGACTCTCCTCACAGTGGCTGTGGTAAGACTCTTTACCTCCTCTAGAGCTGTGGTAAGACTCTCCTCACAGTGGCCTTTACCTCCTCTAGAGCTGTGGTAAGACTCTCCTCACAGTGGCCTTTACCTCCTCTAGAGCTGTGGTAAGACTCTCCTCACAGTGGCCTTTACCTCCTCTAGAGCTGTGGTAAGACTCTCCTCACAGTGGCCTTTACCTCCTCTAGAGCTGTGGTAAGACTCTCCTCACAGTGGCCTTTACCTCCTCTAGAGCTGTGGTAAGACTCTCCTCACAGTGGCCTTTACCTCCTCTAGAGCTGTGGTAAGACTCTCCTCACAGTGGCCTTTACCTCCTCTAGAGCTGTGGTAAGACTCTCCTCACAGTGGCCTTTACCTCCTCTAGAGCTGTGGTAAGACTCTCCTCACAGTGGCCTTTACCTCCTCTAGAGCTGTGGTAAGGCTCTCTCCTCACAGTGGCCTTTACCTCCTCTAGAGCTGTGGTAGGCTTTGCCTAGCTAGCATGATACAGATTGACAGAGTTTGAGTTAGAGGACTAATCCTTTCCTCCTCTGTTGATCTTCAGTTGTACAATTTGTTTACCTATATATCTTTTGCTAATTTAATCTTGTAAA